>NC_059080.1:41054472-41360066 GCF_020497125.1 Mauremys mutica
TGGATAGATACAGGAGTATGTGTAGGGATTGGTGGATGGTGGATAGAGAGTGGGGTATGTGTGTGAGGGAAGGGATGGATGTATAGAAGGGAAGGGATGGATGGATGGATAGAAGGATATGTGTTTGGGGAGAGGGTTGGATGGATAGATAGAGGAATGTATATGGAGATGGATAGCTAGAGTGATATGTATAGGGATGGGTGGATGGTGGATAGATAGAAGAATATGTGCTTGGGAGGAGGAATGGATGGATGGATAGCTAGAGGAGTATGCGTAGGCATGGGTGGATGGTGGATAGAAAGAGAGTGGGGTATGTGTGTGAGGGAAGGGAGGGATGGATGGATAGCTAGACGGGAAGGGAGGGATGGATGAACAGCTAGACAAGAAGGAATGGATGGATAGCTAGAAGGGAAGGGATGGATGGATGGATAGCTAGAAGGGAAGGGATGGATGGATGAACAGCTAGACAAGAAGGGATGGATGGATGGATAGCTAGAAGGGAAGGGATGGATGGATGGATAGCTAGAAGGGAAGGGATGGATGGATGCACAGCTAGACAAGAAGGGATGGATGGATGGATGGATGGATAGCTAGAAGGGAAGGGATGGATGGATGAACAGCTAGACAAGAAGGGATGGATGGATAGCTAGAAGGGAAGGGATGGATGGATGGATAGCTGGAAGGGAAGGGAAGGGATGGATGGATAGCTAGAAGGGAAGGGAAGGGATGGATGGATGAACAGCTAGACAAGAAGGGATGGATGGATGGATAGCTAGAAGGGAAGGGAGAGATGGATGGATATCTAGAAGGGAAGGGAAGGGAAGGATGGATGGATGAATAGCTAGAAGGGGATGGATGGAGACTGACAGATGGATGCCTAGATAGGTAAGTACTGGACACTGGTGTGCTGCTGTGGTGCACACTGTAACCTCTGGCCTGTTGCCCCCTACAGGAGAGAAGCCATACAAATGCACCTGGGAAGGCTGCGACTGGCGCTTTGCCCGCTCCGACGAGCTTACCCGGCACTACCGCAAGCACACAGGCGCCAAGCCCTTCAAGTGCCTAGCCTGTGGGCGCTGCTTCTCCCGCTCCGACCACCTGGCTCTGCACATGAAGAGACACCAGAACTAGTGGCAGAGCTCCTGCCTCACCCTTGCCTCCCTTCCAGGAGCAGCTGGGACGCCTTCCTCTTAGACGGATGACTCTTCTTGTACATAGGAACAAAACCATGCTGTGATCAAAGGGCAGCGTGTGAGCTCTGTGCACGCTTCCTCCTTGTGCCCTGTCACCAAGGTACTCTTAGTTAAAGGATGATTAAAACTATATCTGTATCCTGGCCAGGATCCCACTTCCTGACCAGGAGATGTTCCTTGGACTCCAGGACTCTCCCTTCCAGTGAATTTGCTATTTATTTTTCATTCTGAAGCAATTTTCCCTTTTGTCTCAAACTCTTTGGAGCCTTCCCTTCCCTTTTGGGGTCTGCCTCTGGTTGGGAATGAGCAGAAATATGTTGGGCTGATGCGCCACTGGGCTAGCCAGCTGTTGGGAGGGCTTTATCAAGTTCTTTGTGGAGCCTTCTTGGACTGAGCTATTCCATAACCAAGTTGCCACCAGCAGTGTAGCACACAGGACATCCAGGCCATGCAAGAATAGCAGTGAGTGTTCGTGGATTGTTTGGAAAGTCGGGTCTTTAGTCTTCACCCCTGTGGTTGCAAGAAACAAGGGCAGGAAAACCTATCCCCAAGAAGTGCTGCCACAGCTGGGACAGATCCAAAGCAGACAACAAAGCTGTTGTTCATGCTCCACTGAGACCACCTGATATTTCCTGCAAGAGAGGTGGCTTTGGGTTGTGAATTCCTAGATTTCTTTGCCAGGCATGTCCAACACTTGGCCTTTAGCATTTCTGCTTGGAGGATGGTTTTGGCTTCTGCTCTCTCTGTTGTGAGAACCAGGTTGGCTTTCAGGGGCAGGAAGTGGCCAGTCCCCATGAAGGAAAAAAAAAGACGACACACTGGTTTCCCAGAATGCATTGTGCCTTTGATTTCCAAGGATTCATTGAGTGGGGCCCCCCTCAGGCCTCAAACACAAGAGACTGGTCGTTACAAACCACTTTTTCCTGTTGCCATTTGTGCATTTTACCACGTTCAGAAAAGCAGCTTTGAAAACAAACTTGTGCAAACTGTGATCATGTTACCTACCTCACAGGTTCATGGCCCCACGCTCTGCAAGGAACCTTCACTTGTCTTCCTCAGAACACCTCGATGTGCAGCGTACAGGGGAGACCCCTGGAGCACATGAAAAGTTAAACATGGGCAGAGTAAGAATAGGCTATGCCCACTGAAACTACAGCAATGTAGTAGATAAGAAACAAATCAGGACACGTAATCAGCCTAGCATGTTCAACAGTACTTTGATTTTTCCTGGCGAACAAATGTAAATAATGTACAGACAGTGATGTGTGATAGAAAATCAACCAATAAGCAAAATCACATGGGCTGTGGAGATTCTGGAAACTTTATCCCACCTGCAGCCTACAAGTCAAATGTGGCCCATCGTTGCCCTGAAGGAAGCCAATCAAACTTCTGGTGAACATAGCCAGTCCTGTATGTCTGTCCAAGAAGATACAAGGGAGGGCAGATGTCAGGGCTTGTGCATGCTCGTTAGTTACTCAGTTAGGTTTACACATGCATTACTGTAGATGTGCCCCTGGGATTCCTGGCAAGTTGCCCACAAAGTCTCAATGTTTCGTCTGTCCCTGATTCAGCGCTTTCTAAGCAGCTTATCTCTCCAGTCCAGGGGGCACATGTTAGGCCACGTCAATTACCCAACTGCAATGATTCATTAGGATTAAACTTCAGTGACCTCCAGATGTTCAGGTGGAGCTGGGAGCGGAGAAGTCTCTGCAGAGCTTGGCCCTGGGTCTGTGAAGAGGGACATGGCTCATGCATTCCCTGGGCTTACCAGCTCTGACTTGATTCTGCTCTTCAGACTTGCCAGCTCACCTGAGTTCCTTGCCAAATGGTCCGGGAAGCTCTGATGGCTGTGTCCTCCAGCATGCTCCCTGCCTGCCTGCCCCGCCTTTACTGTTTTGACCCTGACAAATGGCAGATGCCCAGTCAGGGCCTCCAAAGCCAGGCTTGAAAAGCAGTCAGAGAGGATAATTATAACTGGAGCCAAAATAAACGAGGAAGGGAGCCCGAGGGTGCAACTCTGAATTGCACCCACCCCTTTCTAGGGTATTTTGGAGGCTCCTCAATGCACCGCCATCAGGGGCTGCATTTCTTTAATAAAAGGCCCTTGTTATAATACAAGGATCCCTGGGGAACTGATATGTGCCATACGTCTATTGTTGTAAAGGATGCATTATTTTATCGTGTACTTTGTCAAATAGGTGTGTATGTGCGCATATATATATGTGTGTGTGTGTGTGTATATAGATATATATATATATATAGGGTGTGTGTGCGTGCCTGTGTGTGTGGGTGTGTGTGTTTAGGGCAGCATCTGCTTCATTGGCACAGATTCTGGTGTGCACAGGAACATGGCAATGAGGTCGTGGTTCTAATTCTCCAGTGCTCAGTTTATAGGGTGGAGTTGGTGGCCTCTGATATACAAGAAATCAGATTAGATGATCTAGGATTTCTGGTCTTCAACTCTGATGCTACGGTTCTCTGTGTACATGGCTTTTTCCCTTTTAGTTCATGACTTGTTTTAAACGAAGCTTCATAGTAAGCATTTACTCCTGAGCTCTGACCAATGCTATACCAGCAAACACCATGTCACATCAGAGCACGGCCAATCCCAGGCATGCCGTTTTCTGGGCTCGGTGTGCCATGAATCCATCAGTGAGATGCCTCTCACTGAATCTGTATTCCACCAGTTGTGCCAGCATGCATCCATTTGTAGAGAGAGGTTCTCTGTGTGGATCCTACTGTATGACTGCAGGGTGGGGAAGTTCTCTGTGCATTGAGAAAGGTCTTGCTGTTGAATGTTCAGGCCTTCAGTACTGCATGCATGCACGCACACACAGAGTCTCTGTCATTTGGGATTATCTAAACTGGAAGGCATTTCATTGTAAAACAACAACACGTTTAACACATCTCCTGGCTCCTGGAAGTTAGGGCTGGGTGGATGGATTGGGTGGGAAGCCAAACTAGCCATGTTGGAGCCTGTCGAGCCCAACCCAGTGTTGGCTTGTGTTCAGCTGACATAGCATTGCGATATATTGCACATGCAAGGCCTTTCCCACCATCCCTGTTGCTCACACACACACATCCCAAATACCCACAACACAGGATCCTAATGATTAGCAGCTTGGTTACAACAGTTCCATAGAATAGGCAGCTGGAGAATGCAACATTAGCAAATCAGAGTCATGACTCTCAAGGTTGGGGTACGTGTTGACCACATTCTTCTGTCTAGCTGTGTGGGCAACCCTTCTGGACACATTGAGAAGAGCCACATTCTGTTTGTGGATTTGGGGGCGTACAGAGCCCACAGTGTGAAAGGCTGGTGGGAGATCGTCTGATAAAGTATCACATCAGCTGCACTATGACAGCACAATAAGGGAGTAATAAGTCTTTACCCGCAAAGGGCTTTGTTGTAGCAGCCTTAAGACTGGACTATGCATGGCATCCTGTGTGCTTTTGTTTTTTGCTTTTAAATGCTAAATTTCAACAGAATCAAAGGAAAATTTCCCTGCAAAAGAGATGAAAGGCAGGTTAAAATGTGAAATATTTTATGCCTTGGACTTCATGGCTTTAGAGCTGAGTAAGAACCAAACTCCCCCTCTTCCTCCCTGTTAAATCTCTCACACCCTCGCAATGTCATGCCGACAGTGGAGGACTAATGGGCATTACCTATTCACTGGACTGGGTTAAAACCGGTCATTCGATTTGTTTGGTGGAAAATGTCATTGTTTTCAAATTTTCCTGATGGGCCTTTTGAGGGCAAAAAGGTTTTTGTTTTTGAAAAATGGTTTTCGGTAAAATGGTTAGTTTAAAACAAAAAATTTAAAATTAGTTTTTTGAAAATCAAATTGTTCCCTCAGAACTGAACCAAACCCCATTGTTTTTTTAAACTGAATGTTTTTGATTGAAAACTGAACTAGTTTACTGAAAAATATCTGGATTTTTTTATTACTTTTATTTTTGGGAAAGAAAATAGAAAATATCTATTATTTAAAAAATGTTGGTCCAAGAGCCATTTTTTCATCAAAACAATGCTCTGCTCTTCAGCTTTACCTGATCCCCAAGAGAGACATGCTGGGTCTTTGGATGGGGCTTGATAGCATTTGAGGAATCCGCATACTCCAGAGTGTTTTTTGGATAGTGCCTCCTTGCTAGGTGGAGCATCATTATAGAAGGTCTTTGGCTCTCACAGCCAACTGGCATGTCTATTATTATTCTCAAAAGAAACATAATAAGCCCAGATCATCATATGGCCATTTCATGGGGCACTAAGAAGAGTGGACCATCAGAAATTTTGGGAAGAGCACTGGGGGCTATTTCTATATTCTAAACACCTCGGGACACAGGACCCACTAGCTGGATTTCCTGAACTTCCTTCAGAACAAAATGTTGGGGCGCGTAAATGTCCTCTTTTCATTGTCGTTTGTGCTTCTGAGCATGTAACACAGCAGAGGGATTTCTATAAATAGTAGGGAATGCTGTACAGATTTTTGTATGTGGATTTGAAGCAA
This sequence comes from Mauremys mutica, assembly GCF_020497125.1. Classification (NCBI taxonomy): domain Eukaryota; kingdom Metazoa; phylum Chordata; order Testudines; family Geoemydidae; genus Mauremys; species Mauremys mutica. The sequence continues at coordinate 41,060,174 of NC_059080.1, forward strand.
TTGTTTACTGTATAATATGAACACACACCAAATTGGGATCTGGAAAACTGCGGTGGAAGGTTTATTTTCTGGATATGTTTTTGTTTGTTACTTTTTTAAAAAATATTAATTAATCTGCTATTTCGTAATAAAATTATCCTGCAGGGAGGGATGTTCATTCTTCTATCCCCATGCCAAACACCATCCCAGCACCCAGCTCCTGCTTCTTGCTACCTGCCTTAAATACCGTAACCAAGTTGCTAACACGTCTCACTGTGGACAGATTCCTGAGATCGAGAGACAGCAGTTTTAAGGCTTGTAGTAACTTTATTGCGCTCTGCAAGTGGGTTGGGGGTGGGCTGTTCCACTCAAGTTGGTGAAAAATAGCAGAGAGGCGCTGTTTCCTCATACCACTGAGCTATCTAATCCTGCCTGTAGCTGATGCTTTAGCGGAAAGTGGAACTGCCTTCCTCCTCAAATGCACGCAACTGACTATGCAACACTGTGTAGGGAAAAGCAAGGGAGAGAATTCCTCCCAGCCCTTCACAGGCGACCATCATCCAGCCTGAAGCATGATACTTGATCACCCTTACCCTACATTGTGTAGCTACGAGTGTTGTTAGGTTTTGTTAGAACATGCAGCATGGAAAGGCAGCTAAAGGGTTAATGAGCATTTTACTCTCCCCCCCAGACTTGGGCCGCCTCCTGCCCTGAAATTAGCATATACTTGGTGAGGCTAACGGCTGGTCCCTCATGGAGCCGTCTGAAAGACCTGCCACCCTGCCCAGACAAAGCATGTTTGCTAACATTGACCTCCAAGGCATACACCTCTCCTGGCTCCTAGAATCCCATAGGTGACTTTGCAGGAGCAGTCTCCCAAGCGGCTCTCTTTATTGGGGGATTCTGAGGGGGAGGAGGGCGGAAGGAATAAAACCCCTCCCTTGAGCAAAAAAAAAAAAAGAGCTCAAGCGTGAGCTGATGGGTGTATGATGTAATGGGTGTCCTGGATGTTAAACTCAATGTGTACATTATTATTATTTTTTTTTTTTTACAAAAAGGAATGAAATAAACAGATCTTTATAAACTGTGCCCCCATGAGTGTCGCCTTCCTTCTCCTGCTGGTTCTTTGGGATTGCTTTGTCCGGTTGGAATATGGCATCCCTCTCTGTGCCTCTCCTAGTCAATTTCCCAAAGGCATGGTGCACTACGCCTCAGGGCGCTGGGTAAATGCCCAGATAACAGACATGCTCGGGCTGTCGGTGCTGCTTGCACAACAGAGACATTGGGTATGTCTGTACTGAAAGCACAGGGTTCTGGGTGGGTTTATCTGGCCCATGCTGAAGTGGCTTCAGTGCTCTGGCCCCCGAGTTACCTAGCTAAAAGCTTGCTTGGGTATGTCTACTCAAATGGTAATCGCACCCGCTGATGGCATGATAGACATACCCATGGACTCAGGCATGGTTTCCATGTTGTCTTTTTCATTTCTGAACAAGCATAGGGGGTATCTCCCATCCAATGGGCCTGCCATTTCTCTACTCCCTTTAAAGGACAGAGAAAGTGTTGCATTAAGAGCACCGGCAGAGAAGAAGGATGGACTTAAGGTTAAGGTCCTAGACTGGGACTCAAGAGACCTATTATAGCCCTATCTCTGCTGTAGATGTCCAGCGTGACCTTGGGCAAGACATTTAAACCTGTGAGGGCTCACATCCAAAAATAGAGGCCCTCTGAAATAATGTTTTTGAAAATTGTAGCTTTCATTGCCTCAGTTTCCCCATCTGTAAAATGAGGATAATGACACAGCACCCTCTCACAGTGCATTAGGAGGCAAAATCCATTAATATTTGTGACATGCTCAGTTACAACAGAGATGGGGCCATAGAGAGGACTTTAACATGCCAGATGCTCACTGTCTCCTTAATAAGTCAACCCGCAGCTCGCTCTGTATCTCTGACTGCCTATGGGAGGAGAGCTGCTGTCTATTCACAGAATCTACCTAGGAGCCACCCCTGCTGAGGGGACTGCTCAGTCAGGTACCAATACTCTGAGTCTGTGTAACTGGAGGCAGGAGAACACTAAATGACAAGGCTTGTGTCCCACTCTAGGATATTGGCCCCTGGGTTGAATACATCAAGGTATCAGCCAGCAAAGCTGATTTTTATCAGGAGTTGTACTGTAGTGTTTCTGTGAAGAACAAGGGTCACGTCTCCCTCCTCCACAGCTGGTGACTGTGTTTGACTTCAGTGAGAGGCCAGCGTGGAGAATAGATCCCCATGTGCAGACTCCTGGATCGTTCTAGCTCTGCCACTGATTCTCTGGGATATGGTGCTGAGATCCCAATGTGAAAGGCCTCACTGACAGATCGACAGATGAGATGAATGATCTGATAGTAAACGGCTTTTATTATTCATTCTCCTTTACGTTTTCGTTTTCCCAGCTATGTTATGAACAATGCTGGGTGAATCTTCCATGAAGCCCAAAACCATGAGGCGCTTGTCAACTTTGAAAACGGATAGAAATCTGGCTGTGTTTAATACAAACCTTTCATTGACACTCAATGGGAACCTTACCTTGTCTCTGCTGGGTTTCTCTTAGTTCTGATGATAAAGTTGGTGACAGATGGTAGGGCTTCAAAGTCAGACAAATCCTGAGGAGTTCTTGAAAACCTTGCTGATGCAACGAACCAAAACTATTTGCTTTGTGTTTTCCCCTTGCCAGAACAGATACAAAAGAATCTAAACTTAAGGCAAACTCAAATCTATTGCTATTGCCTTCAGAGAAGCTACACTGATTTACTCTCTGCATTAGACCTTGGCAAGAAATGGTTTTCCCATCACAAGAATTTTCAGGAGTTTTTTTCTTGTCCCAAATTGGGATGTCAAAATCTCAAAAATTTTCATGAACCAAAAATACCAAAAATTTTTGGATCAGCTTGAGCAAAACATTTCCTTTTGAGAATTTTGAAATTTTTTAAACTCACTCTTTTTCTTTACATTTGTTTACATTAATTTAAATTTCAAAATGAAAAGTCGTTTTGAACCAAAAAACTGAACATTCTCATTTTGAAAATGTGAAAACAGGATGTTTTGATGATTTTGAAACTTTTTAAAGAAAAATTTGTAATTAGGAAATTTGTCAAAAACCAACCCTTTCTACAAAGTTTCAGTTTTGACAAATCAACATTCTCCTACCAAAAAAATGTTTAGCTGAAAAAAAACCTACCCAGCTCTACTTGGTCTTGGTGAAGACTCTAGTCACTAAAGCAATTCAGAAAATAGAATTTCTATGCGCCAGGAAATGCTGAGATTTCAACATTTATTTTTGTCTCAAAAATGGGACAAAAAGTTGAAATATCCACCATTTTCAAGGAATTCAAAATTCTATTTGGAAATGTCAAAATGAAAAATGTGACCATTTTTTATCAAAGCCAAAGGTTTGGTTTAAAAATGTCAACATTTTCTGATATTTTTCACACTGTGAAATGGCCGACTATTGATTTAAAATGAAATATTTTGTTTTGAATTTGCCTGGCAAAAGATCAGAAAACAATGTCAAAATCATCATTTTCCTACAAAAGATTTAGCTGTTTGACCAAACAAACCAAAATACTATTGCACTGGGAAGATTTTTTTGGTCAAAAATGTTCAACTTCTCTAGTATTTATGCTGTTTTAGAAGGAAACCTTTTTAGGAGGCTGCGAAAAGTAGCTTTAGAATCTTCGCTTGTGGTTTTTATAATCTTGTTTATAGTCTTCTGCTGTCTTTTTTTTTTTTCTTCTAGTCCTTCTCTTTCAGCCGCCATTTCCAGGTTGAATAGTGACTTGCAGAGTGACTCAAGGAGAGAAAGCTGCAAGAAAGATTAAGGGAGTCTCTTTCAGTCCAAGGCAGGCACGGGAACTAAGCAAGTCACTCATACTCAGTTGCCTGGAATCGGAAAGGGCCAGATCCTCAAAGTTATTTAGGCTCCTAATTTCCCTTGAACTCAATAGGAGTTAGGTGCCTAAATACCTTTAAGGAAATGAGCCAAAAATCCTCTTATTGTGTCCTTACCCCTGCCTGTGTGAGTGTCTCAGAGTGAATGAAACTCATGATTTAGGTTCTGCTCTGTCATGTTGTCCTCACTATGGTCATGTGAATGGTGGGGAATTGAGACGTTACATTTAGGAGATGGCGCAAGATCCTTAGCCTCTTCTCTTGAAAATGGCCTGTGGCTCTAAGCAGATGAATACTAAATATTCTCACTCAAGATAGCAGTGGAGAGACTACATCCTACTGTTTATTTAATAAAGAATGTGTTATGGCTCTGACTTAAATGGTGCTTAGATCCCTTGGTGATGGCTGCTTAGATACATAGACAGAGATGGAAAAGAGAAGACTAAGGGGGGACATGATAGAGGTATATAAAATCATGAGTGATGTTGAGAAAGTGGATAAGGAAAAGTTATTTACTTATTCCCATAATACAAGAACTAGGGGTCACCAAATGAAATTAATAGGCAGCAGGTTTAAAACAAATAAAAGGAAGTTCTTCTTCACGCAGCGCACAGTCAACTTGTGGAACTCCTTACCTGAGGAGGTTGTGAAGGCTAGGACTATAACAATGTTTAAAAGGGGACTGGATAAATTCATGGTGGCTAAGTCCATAAATGGCTATTAGCCAGGATGGGTAAGAATGGTGTCCCTAGCCTCTGTTCGTCAGAGGATGGAGATGGATGGCAGGAGAGAGATCACTTGATCATTACCTGTTAGGTTCACTCCCTCAGGGGCACCTGGCATTGGCCACTGTCGGTAGACAGATACTGGGCTAGATGGATCTTTGGTCTGACCCGATATGGCCTTTCTTATGTTCTTATGTTATGTTCTTAGATAGATGCAATATGTAGTATGAACTGGGATGATTGGCTAAGACATGACAAGCTGGCGGTAAGAGACTATGCAATGTTGCAACATTTGGCCAGACAGCTTACAAAGAAGCTGGCTTGAAGGACAGGAGAAGGAGCATTCTGTTCAAATCAGGATCTCCACTCCTGATAGGTTTCAAGGCTGCTTCTCAGAATCTGAGTACTCCTGGTGGGTGAAAGGAAGCACTGGAGCTCCCATACCAGCAGCTCTGTTTGTGCTCAATCGGCTGCATTGCGGCAGCAGAGATATAGCCTCTCATTTTGCTGGTATGGGAGGACTGGAGCTGTTCAGCAAAGTGTATAGAAAAAAACACAGCAATTCCCTCCAGAGGCAAGGTCCCTTCATGGGAATCTGTGCCCTTGTGTTATCACTGTCTGAATCTGAGTAATCAAAATCTTCCATGATCAAAGTTCTTCTCTTCCTGACCTCGTCTCTTATCTATAATGATGTTTCCTAGCCTGCTTTTCCTAAGTGCCCTGGAGTTCCCAAAGTAACAGCCAAGTCATCACCAGAGTGCAGCTGGAGGCCATCCGCTGAACTAAGGTTTGCCCGCAGTGCCCTTTGATTGCATGGACTGCCTGTGGCTGGACTGTGGCTGGGGCAGAGCTCTCAGCTGAGCACCGGGTCATGCTGAGGTTTTTGAACTGCTAACCCCTGCGATTCCACAGGAAACCTGAAAAACAAGAAGTAAGCAAAGGTGGGAAACAGTATCTCTCTGTGCTCAGAGTAGGTGTTCCCTCAGGAAAGGCCAACAGATGGGGCAGGTTGACATACCCTTCACCGCTGGAGACTGGGGAATGAACTGGTAACACTGAGTCTGGTGGCCTCATTTATACAATTCCTGAAACCACCCCACAGGCTGTAGAGTTGACAAACTCTGCTCAGGGGAAACCAGCACTGGAGCAGTGGGATGGGGTGGGGGAGGTGCTGAATTGAGATGCATTAGCAGAGCTGTCAGTGGGCAGTAGCATAGCAAGAGGTGCTACTGCTCAGTTTAACTGATGATTTTTTTTTTGACGTGGTCTCCAGTCTCCTTCTCTCCGGGCATTTACAGAGACGAGTTATGACATGATCTCCCAATACTGCTGGTATGAACTGAGCATGTCTCATATTCATACATGCCTGATCCACACAGCAAGAGGCAATCACATGCCCATACACCTGAGCACTATATCAAACCTCCATTTTGGGCTGATGGTTACTGCTTATCAACTACTCTGCTGGCTTTATGCTGGCTATAGACCCCCCACTATTCCTGACAAGCTCGCAAGGGCCAGTGAATGACTGGAAGCCTGAAGTGACCCAAAGAAAGTCTAGAGAGTGAAATAGATCACATGTGAAATTGACTCACTCCTTCCTCTAAAGAGCCTCCTGGAAAACCTGGAAATGCATTCACATCGGAGACAAGCAAGTTTTGTATGCCTCTGGCTCTTGATTGGTTTGCTAGGGACTTGGACTAGGTCCATCTTGCAATGGATGGAAAGAATCCAAACTGCCCCAGTGTATTGGTGCCTGCATTTGGATTGGGTGTCCAATTGCTGAGCTGGAGCCTGCTCCTGCTCCTATTGAGCCAGATTGGGATACCCTTACGCAAGTTGAGAACTACTTCCCTCTTCCAGTACTCCCATTCATGTCGGTGTGTGTACCCAAGGGGTAATGGGAGTGGAATGATCAGAACCACACCCATTGAAATCAACAGCAAAACTCCCGTTGACCTCAATGGATGAGGAGGAAGATAAATTTTCAAAAGTACCCAGCAGTTCCCATTGAGAACAATGGAGAATTTCCCCCTCCGACCCTGCTGCCTCCTATTGAAACCAATGGGAGCTGCTGAATGCCTAGGACTTTAGAAAATCTAGTCACTAGTGATCAGCTGCAAAGCTAAGAACTGCAGCTGATTTTCCCCAGAGTTCAGAAGTGTTTACACCTGAGGATTCTCGGGTTTGAACCCATCTCAAAATTCAAAGGAGAAGTCAGTCACAACTGCCCAATTTTGCCTGGTTTCAGATCAAAGAAATGTGAAACTGCCACTTCCACAAGGTTTGTGACACCAAACTATAATAGGTTTGCTGTACACTCGACCTGAAACTCATCCCGTGGGTGTGCTTGACAGGCCCATGAACCTTAATGACCTCCTTCAACATACCTGGGTTAAGGTTCAAATTTGTTTCAGAACCAGCAGCAAGTGGTTTGGGTATTGTAAAGGAAACTAGCTCTATCTATCTGTGCATGTCTACAGCAGCGCTCACTGGGATAAGCTACATGAGCATGTACGAAGTAAATGGTACTAGTTAATAGGGGTCAGGATTTCAAAATACCTCAGTACCCAACTTGCACTCAATTGGTTGAGCTCTGCTGAAAGTCTAGCCACTGGTTCTGGCGCTGAGCTGCCAGTTTCGAACAGGTTGGGAATTTTTTGACAGTTTTTTCACTGAAAAATATGGATTTGTCAAAACCAAAATGATGCATGGGAACGGGTCGGTTTTTGACAAAGTTTTGACTTGCAAAAATGGTTAGAAGAAAATGTTCAAACATTCTGCACTCTCATTTTCCAAATGAAAAACTCCAGTTTGCCGCTTTGAAATTACTTTGTGTTTTGAAAATTAAGCTAATTACAACTTAAAAAGGTTTACCGCCCCCACCCAATGGTTGAAATCTAAGTGAAACATTTTGATTGACCTGAATTAATTTTTTTCCCCCCAGATTTTCAGTTTGCTAAAATTTTTCACTTTGGGATTTGAGATGGGAAATTTGTTCAGTATGGTAAATTTTTTCACAGGACGAGAAAACCATTTCCCACCCAGCCCTGCTGCCACTGTTGCAACAGATTCTGCTGGGTGCTGAGCTCTTTTGAAAGTCTGTCCCTAAGAGTTCTGGATTGCTGTCAGCTCCTGGAGCGCCTGGGGAAACCTCGGATCAAATCAAAGGAGGATGTTTACAGCACCAAAAAATTACCAGCCTTCGCTGGGCATTTTTGCCGGTGTCCCCACTCTCGGGAGAGATGCCTTTCCTCCAGGGTCATGATATCTCAGGAGGGATAGGAATGAGAGCTCCCTTTTTGGAGCACATGTGAATTTTCTTCTGCTATGATGCTTACATCAATGACAGCTGCTTCTCTGTCTTGGTGACAGGATCCTCGCTATAAAAGTTTCCCCTTTGTCCAGCACTGTAGAGGAAGGGTTTTTTTGGTTTGTTTTCACATTCTCAGGATTTTTATTTCATGAACAAAGGAAAATATCAGGTTCTTTTTTTTGGACGGGGGAGAAAGGGGAGGATCAAAAAGAGGCAGCTGCAGTGACAGAATGTTGGCAAAGCTCCAGATGTCAGAGCCCAAGAAGATAGTGATCCCAGGGCAGAACACAAACTGACCTGCTCCTGGGCATGGGGGTAGCTTTACAAATGAAATGGTTTGACCTGTGGGGAGAGGGAACATGGAAATATGGGTGGGTGTGGGAGGGATGGTGAAGAGAGACACAGGAGGAGGTGGATCTGGTTTCTGAGAGAAACCAAGGAGCAGACAAAAGGCCTCAGGCTTCCTCTACGCTACCAAACTAACTAGGCTGAAGTAAGTCACCTTGTGTCAACCTATTTGCACGTGTCTATGTTCAAATTTATCTCTGGTGCAGCCTGCTCACCTGACCAAATGGCATTGAGCCACATTCACTGCATTGCAAGTGTAGACGTTGTGAGCTGTGTGGCCGTCACAGTCCTCCAGCAGCTGTCCCACAATGCCCCACCATGACTGCGCTGGTCATAGTCATGCACTCCATTGCCCAGGGGTCACAGTGCCTGGAAGCCTCCCCTACATAAGTGTAGGTTGACTGGTCTATTTGGGGAGGGGAGAGGGGGGTGGCGCACATATGTGCATGCTGAAGCCGGTTTCCATGACCCACTGGGTCTCTCCCCCACCTGGAGTGGTCGCTGGGCTGCCAGTGCTGGGGGATGGGCCAGCTTAATGGGGGAGCCCCAGCTGCTGCTGAGGGGATAGTGCATGCTGGGCTTCCTCCTACCATTCCCCTATCCCCTTCTCTTCCCCACCCCCTCCCTGGCCCCACCCCCACCCCCTTCCCCACTGCTCCATCCTCTCCCCTTTCCTCTCCCCACCCCGTTCTCTTTCCTCTCCACCCTGCCCCATCCCCCTATCCCCTTCTCATCCCCCTGCCTGATCCCATCCCCCTTCCTTCCCCACTGCCTCTTCCCCCTGCCCCACAGCCCCACCCCACCTCCTTCCCTCGCCCCACTGCAGGTACTCACCATTGTACAGAAAACAGGATGGTGGCCATGCAGGGCACCCAGCGCACACAGAAGGGGACGATGACTAGAACTAGTTCACAGGAGGCAGCATCCAGCTGCAGAGGCAGTAAGCACCTTGCAGGAGAAGCAGCTCCATGCCACCCCTTCTGCTCCCCCTGGTTTGCTAGGAGAGGGGCCAAGCAAGCTGGAAACTGGCTGGGGGGAGGCGCAGCGTGGGAATGAGAGTCCTCTTTCCCAACCCCGGCAGGCCGAGCAGAGAAAGCTCCAGACAGCTTGGCATTCACAGAAATCGGGGGAAGTAGCACTTGAACCTGTGTGCCCTCCCCCCACCCCCAGCCTGACCTCTTTTTTGGGCGGGGTAATGCATCCTGTCCCCCCAAACTATGCCCATATTCTCCCACCCCTTAAAATAACCCCAGGTATTTTTAAAATATTTTTTCCTGATTGCCCAGCTTGGTGAGCACACCTACCAGCTCTCCCTTGTGTGAAACAGCCCACACCGGCTCCACACACTAAATGCGCTCCAGCCGGCCATACTGACCTGTGGTGCACCGCACTTTGCATTGACACACGCACTTTTGTGGCCCGTGCCATAAATCCATTTCTCTGTTCAGCCTGGAGAAGGAGATAGGGCCACTTCCCCCTGCCTCAATACCAACCTGAGGCCTCAATACCAACAGCAAATGTGAGCCCACGTGCCCCAGCATAGGAAGGTGACTGCAGGCAGAAGTGGAGTCGCTAGGGAGGCACTGAAAATGGCACCTGTGATGGTCACATGCACTGGAAGGGCCTGGGCTGAGCTTGCCACAGACACTATGCACCCAAAGCACTGAAATGCAGCGGGATGTGGGTGTCTACGACTCCTTTGACAATTCCAGCTCTGAAGTAGCAGCACTAACAAAAGAAAAATGTGGCTTTACTATGGAGAACGGCACTGGGTGGCCATCGCTGGGGCCTGGTGACCTCTTTTTAGCCACACAGCAGGCACAACATGGGCAGTGGTGATGCCAGCTTTTGCTGCAATGCTCCACCAGTGGCCTTGTTCGCCATGCTTTCCCCCACTCCCCCATAGGGTGACAGGACTACTCACTAGAGCTGGGGTGAAAAAAAGTTTCAGGTTGAAGCAAAAATGAAAATTTCTTCAAATGGCAAAAAAAAAAAAAAAAAAAAAGGAGGACACACACAAAATGTTTCACTTTGACAAAACTGAAATGTTTCATGTCAATTTCAACCATTCATTAATAGTTTTGATTTTTTAAAATACAATTAACAGTTTGAATGAAAAGTTTCAAAGTGAAAAATTGAAAGATGTCACTTTTTTTTAGGGTTTCTTCCCCTCCCCCCGCCCCAACCAAATCTGTTTGGCAAAATCAAAACCACATTTGTGTGAGGTTTTGGTGTCACAGACTCGACATTGGCTTTTTTTTGCTGAAGAAGTATTTTGTGCACTAAAGTTTGCTCAGTTCTACTCTTAAGTGGTTAGGTCCCCTATGAAAATGGTCCTTAGCCAGCTGAGTCACATAGGCCCTGCAACACTCAGCAGAGCAACCCCTAAATACCTTTAAAAAGCTGGGCCTAAAACAGCAAAGTAAACAATAGGGTGAGCAGATTCCCCCCCCCCCCCCACACACACTCCTCCTTTAGAAGCTTCATCCAAGGATTCTCCCTGGACGTCCAGTTGCAGTTTTCCTGGGTCATTCCTGCAACAAAGATGAAGTGGGAGGTCCCTAGATTCCTGCCTGCTCTGGCCCTGGCAAAACAGAGAAACAGTTCCCAAGCCCTCCTGCACAGGGGTGCGTGCGCTCTGCTGCTATACATGCTGTACCTGTTCTGTGGCTAAACAGAGATTTCAGTCTCCTGGGCTAGTCTCTTTGAAAATATATCAGCTGGAGATGGGCCTGAAGCAAACACCCAGATCCAAACAGCCTCCAGCTATGTGGCGCTCACACATGGTGGCTCAGCTCTGTGTCCTCTACAAACCATCTGCAGCCCTACTGCTGGCTCTACAGGTCCATGACCCAGCCATGCACTGGGCCACCAGGTCACACGCAAGGCACTGAATGCATGGGAAGGGCAAACTGGCAGCTAAACTGCTAGGCAAGACCCTGCAGGCGCGAGCAGGGGCGGCCTGAGAAAGCCGAGCCCAGGCTGTTTGTTTAGCCTACATGGCACACAGAGCAACGGTTGGCGGCTACGAGTGCCGTGCTGTCAGCATTACACGTCTGCATCGTGCGGCGTGTCTGTGCCAGACGCCACGCAACAGGTTTAGCAGCATGTGTATCGAACGCTATAGTTACAGGAGCTAGTGCCAGCATATACTGACAGCTCCAGCACCGTTCCCCTGGCTACAGCTCTGTGCCTCATTTGGGTGTAGTCACCCTTTATGGCCAATCACCCCCTCTGTGGGGTAGGGGTAATAACAGATTCTCTTCCTCAGGCAGTAGCCGACTAAGGGCCTGGGCCTTCTCCAAGCAAGGTCGGTGGGCATTTTAGCCCTGACTTCAGACTGAGTATAGACCTGAGCCCAGTGCCTATACTGTAAAGGGTACTAGAACATAGCCATCCCAGCATACTTTGCACTGGTGGGATGTCAAATGCTCCAGCACCATGCTCAGCCTTTGATACCCCACATCCCTTTCTGCCCCCAGCTGCAAGCAGTCTGGCTAGCTGTAGAGATGAGCAGGCCAGGGAAGCTGGAAAGCAGGGGGTCAGAGGTTGGGAGGAGATATGCTGTCTGAGGGGGCAGGTTGAGGGTTTAGAGGATGAGGCACGTCACAGCTCTGAATCTGTCCAATGACATTTGTGTTGCTCTGGTGCCTGCAGCCAGCATGGGAAGAGTCTGGACATTCTAGGAACAGTCCTCCAGGGCCTGAAGTGGAAGTTTTTCCTGTGGCACAGGGCTGTCAACTTTCTAATTCCAGAAACCTGAACACCCTTGCCCCTCAACCCACTTCCCTGAGGCTCTGCCCCCCCCCAAGTCACTCATTTTCACCAGGCTAGGGCAGGGCATTGGGGTGAGGGCTTCAAGCTGGGAATCATAGAATATCAGGGTTGGAAGGGACCTCGGAGGTCATCTAGTCCAACCCCCTGCTCAAAGAAGGACCAAACAGGTATCCCAATTCCCTGGAAGCCCAGCTGGGAGCTGTTACCTCAATGCAGGGAGTTGGCTGCTGCTCTGTCTTCCGTGAGCGAGAACAAAAGCCGTGTGAGTGTGCTGCACATACAGCAACATTGCATCTGTGGTTCTCTGTGGCCGCCAGTCCCAGCAGGCTGCAGTTCCAAGAGGGTAGCCTTGGTACCTTTGAACAACAGACATAAAAGCAAGGGAAGTTACTCCATCCAACAGGACTGGGGTGAGGGTGAGGGTGGGGGTAGAATAAATAAATAAGCTGCCCTTAGGAACGACTAAATGAGGAGTTTCCCATGCATCCCAATCTCTTGCTCTGTGGGAGCACTTTGCTTTTAACAGGAGCACAGAAACAGGATTCAAACTCAGGACTCGCCATGGGTGATTTTCAGTCGCTCCCAACATTTCGGTCCATTTGGAAAATAAAAATATCTGAGCATTGTCATCCACAGGTCTCAAAGCGCCTTATAATGGTGGGTAAGGAACATCCCCATTCCATAGGCGCAGAAGTGGAGGTGCAGAGAGGAGAATTAGTGCTAAGTCACACAAGTCAGTGGTCAAGCTGGCACCAGAACCCAGAGCTCTTAAATCTGAGCCCAGTATTCTAGCCATTGGCTGACTCTGCCTCAAATCTGAGCCTCTTTGTTTTGAAAGCTGGGTCAAAAACAATCTCATGAGCACAAACTCTCTTGTGAGCACTCTGGCTCATCAGTGTAAACATCAGTCCGAGATGTCGTGTGTGTCTTGCTTCTGGTCTCAGCTGGGATCAGGCAGAGGAGAGGTGGGTATATGAAATAAACAATGGAGCTGGGCTGGGCCCCAAACTCTGTGAGCTACAGAAGAGTTGGGATGTGGAGCTAGAGCCAGCATTTGTGGCTTGGTCCGATTTCTAAGAAATACTGGGAGAAAAATCAGGCTTGGTTTAAATATGAGACAAATGCTCAGGTTGACGCATGGGCCTTGTCTGTGGGGCTGAGTCTTAGTGGAGCTGCACCAGTCCAACCCCCCAGTGTAGACAGGCAAACCCACTATCAACCCAACTTGCCCCAGTTTCTAACTCTCCTCTTGTGCCAATAGCAGCTGTGGTTTCCCCTATTTCCATGAAGGGGTTTGCTCTGGGCCAGGGCCCAGACTATTGAGGTCTGAAATCCTCAATAGAAACAAAGCCTTATTCTGTTTACATGGATTCAGTCATCGCCACCAAGTTCCCCAGCTCTGGTTCCTCTCTGCTATGGGAGGGAGCACTGATAGCAGAGCCAGAAGAGAGCGGTGTCCTAGTGAACCAGAGGGTAGGAACCCAAATGCAAACAGCATTGTGATGGCACGTTAATCACAGGCCACTGGCCTTTCTGGGACAGCCGTGGGCTATTTCCTCCAGCGATGGCCCACTCCCGCCCCTGGGTTCAGAATGACTTTCACCACCCGCTGCAAAGCCACAGCCTGAGCTGCACTGCCTGCTTGGCCTTGTTTGTGTTTCGGCGATGAAGCAACGCTTGCTGTAAACCCCCTAGTTCGATACTATTAACTGATCTGAGCAGTTATGGGGCTGTTAAAGCTGGAGGAATGCCAGGGGCTCCAACGCTCAAGGACAGGGAGGCAGGGCTTGGAGAAGGAATAAAAAGCAAGGCAAATACCAGGAGGCTGACAGTACCTAATTTTTAGGTATATACTAGGCCATACTTCCAAAGTAAACTGAATTGGGGCCACTTTAATTCTGACTAACAGCATCCACACAGGGATTTAATGTGGTTTAACTAATCCACTTCAAATTCACATTTGTAGTTAATCTGGATTAATGTTCCTGGATGTCCCTCTGTAGCCAAGCTACACATGTCAAATATCATCACAGTATCATGCTACAGGCTGGGTGCACCCAGAGTCATGGCTCTAACATCTTAGCTTCCCGCACAGGGCAATGGCTGGCAGAACACAGAATATAGTAGAAGGCAGCAAGGTACTGGGTTTCAGATGCAGCCGTGCTCTGAACTTTGCCCGCTGTTTAACAGCCCTTTTACATGCCAGGGCTATGGGTGTCTGCCAGTTAGCAATGCCAGCTGAATCATTGCCTTTTAGGCCAATTTCATTTTCAAACTGAATTGACAAAAAATCTCTCCCCAAGGTTGCTCTGTTTGATGTTTTCATGGCCCAGGCTGTAAAGTTATCCATTGACTTGGGAAAACACAATTAACTGCGCTGTGAAGAGAGAGCAGCTCAACGGGTTATTCAGGTATCTCAGGAACTCAGTGGGGGTCGTTGAGGGCCATCAACCGGTGGCTACTGGTGCTCTGGCTACACCTCTGTCTGGGCCCCCACCAGGTTATGGCCCAGAAACTTATGGTTGGGTGGTTATTCTCAACTTGGAATTGATACTTTTTAATGACTGAAAGCTCTTCCAGGCAAGGACCGGTTCTACAGCTGAGTTTGTAAAGTGTCTAGACCACTGGGGTCCCAAATGGGACCTGGGCTGTTTTAATATAATAGACTGAGATGCCAGTCACTGGTGCTGCAGTACCAAGTGGCCAGGAATTGCAGCGGGAAGCCAGTGCCAGCCTAATCAACCAGGAGTTGTAACGTGTGCACGTAAGACTCCTCCACCAAATCTCCTAACACAAGATTGCAACATCTTCTGCGTTCCGCATTCCCAGCCTCAATGAGGATGTACATTGAAGGTTGCCGAATGACACGCCCATTTCCTTTAGGGTGAAGCAAAGGCCTGGCTCAGAACCCCTTTACCTTTGGGGGGTGGGGGATTGAAAGGGAAATCCCAGTGTTGTGACTCAGGCCCATTTCGTCCCATCAGCATGAGACCCAGTTCAGCCACTGCTGGGGAGAGGTGGCGGAGAGACACAAATGATCACATTGGGGTTCTGGGCTGTGACTAGGTCCAGTGGTAGGGTCCCCAGCAGCAGAGTCATTGCACAGAAACTAGAGTTTTAGCCCATTTAACTGGGCCTTTATCTGTCTTTTCGGATGGTTATAAATCCCTAAAGCCTCCCAGGTGGTGTGGTACCATGCAGCCAACACAGGGCTGGGCAATTAAAGTTAACTATTACCCAGAGTGACTTTTTATTTGGGGCAATAAAGACCCCAGGAAAGTGAGAGAGAGGAGGAAGGCTCGTTTATTTCAAGATCCCAACAGCCCTGCAGCACAGAACAAGCTCAGCAGCCATCGCCTAAGTGGTGCTTAAACAAGATTAATGTTTAAGTAATAGACAGTAAACAGTGTATTGCCTCTTTGGCTGAGCGCCCACCTGGGCCTCCCTGCAAAGGAGGGGTGAGGAGAGGAAGTGCCGGGGCCTAACTGAGTCTGGACAACACAACAGCCAGATTACAAAGAGCCACAGTGGCCAGAATTCCTGGGGCAGTCCCAATTTGCTTTATCTATCTGAGTCACTGGTAGAGCTCTCATGATCATAGGCTCAGAGCACCTCGCCCACTGCTGTACTTACCCTCACAATCGTGCTGTACTAGTAGCCCTATTTTACAGATGGAGAAACGGAGGCCCAGAGACATTAAGCTGTTCAAAGGTATTTAGGCACCTAATGGCCACTGAAATGTATGAGTTAGGTGCCTAAATACCTTTGAAGATCTGAGCCTAGGAGACCTGCCTGAGGCCAAACCGGGAGGGTGCAGTAGAGTGGAGACCTGAACCCCGGGTCGTCGCATGCTAGAGCTAGTTCCCTAACCACTGAACCATCCTGCCTCTCCTTTATTACAAGAGCCATGGCTGGCTATCTGAGCATGCTTGCTGTCGGGGCATGACTGCAACGCGTGTAGACAGACCAGTTTTAATCCGGTGGGAGAGGAGAACCAGGCACTCAGTGACTCAGAAGCCAAGGGAGGACAGAATGGCCAGTAGGAGGGAGCGATTGCAAGGCTGTGGAGGATGGTGTGCGAAAGAGGCGGCTGGGAAAAGGCCCTGCTAATTGCTGGCTAATGACTGATATTGTTTTTATTACTAACGTCTTGCTGCAATCAATGATCAAATACAATGCAGATTACGGTGTCATTTATGGTTCCAGCCACTGTTTGGCTTTGGTCACATACCATTTCCAGTTACTCTGCATCTGGCCAAAGGCTTAATTAGCCATAGTAGGCCCTGTTCGAGTTGTGGATACACCAATGTAGATTCAGGGCAGGTCTATACTACTGCTTAAACCTATCTAATTTACGTCATGCAGGCCTGTGAAAAAGACGCTCCTCCCCCCCGAGTGATGCAAGTTACAGCGACCTAAGCACTGTCCGCACCAGCGCGCTGTTGGCGGGACACACTCTCCCGCCGATACAGCATCTGCCTCTCGCAGAGGAGGAGTAAACATGCTGATGGGCGAGCGCATCGGCATATAGCATCTTCACCAGCCGATGTAGCATGTCTAGCATAGACCTCAGAGGTAAATTTGGAGTAAGTGAAAGCAAAATTTGGACCTTTGTATCTGGAGATGGGAAAAGGTCTGTTAGGTGCTTTTACCGCCCCCTTATTTGACATGCCCAGTGTTAGAGCTTCATGCTTCCTTTAGTATTGGCATGGATGTCGCCATGTGCTGGGAATTCCTTTCGCCCTAGGTTTTTCTCTGCCACCCATCACCTTAGTAATGCACATTAACAGATTTACCCTCACAGCCCCCCAGGAAGTAGAGAATTGCAGTATCCCCAGACGGGGAATTGAGGCACAAAGGCCGAGGTTTACAAAAATGACCAGTGATTGTGAGTGCCCAACCTGAAGTGCCTGAAGGGGCCCTGATTTCAAAGGGCAGGTATTCAGCGCATATTGAAAACCAGGAGAGTGGAAGGTGTATTGGGATGGACACCCAGAAGCTAAGGGGCACCCAAAATCACTAGTCAATATGGAAAATCTTAACCACACAGCTTAAGTGATTTGTCCAAGATCACAGAGGACCTGGGAACTGAGCTGAGATCTCTTGAGTTCCAGTCCAGTGCACTAACAATCCCATCCTATAGGAGTTAGCATTAGGTTCCTAATTTCCCTATACACCCTCCCTCCTCCTCTTTTGTCTCTCACCACCATCCTCCTTCTGCCCCGTTCCCATGCTCTGGATCAGTAGTGTGTGTGTGTGTGTGTGTGTGTGTGTGTGTGTGTGTGTGTGTGTGTGTGTGTGTGTGTGTGTGTGTGTGTGTGTGTGTGTGTGTGTGTGTATACAGGGCACAGGGAGATGTTCACCTTTACCCCTTATGGCCCTTCCCTTCTAACCCCCAGCTGACTTCCCTGGGTTAGCCCAACGTTATCTTCAGGAGCAGATTCCCCTCTTGTTGGTCCAACAGAATCTGGGTCGGTTCTAGGGTACCATTACTGGGGGCGTGTGGCTATTTTGGAGTCCCAGGATGTTGCTATTTTAAAAATGAACATGAAAGTGTGGTGGTGTCAGTTACACAAATGATGCAGCAGACAGAGCTGTGAATAACAAAGCCTCGCACTGTCACTTCCACTGCTTAGCACTGGCTAATTTATACATGTTTTGGCTTTTCTGACAATAGTTTGGAGCCCTTTGAAGGTCATGGGGAGAGGGGAGGGAGTGGATGTCCCCTTCACCCCCGCCCCTGTAGTGCCGGGTGTGAACTGAATTGGACAGCGATGGCAGCTGCTGTGTGCTGACTGGATTATTCATTCTCATGTTCAGTTCAATTTAAAACACCTCCATTGTTTTAACTGAAGCTGTCCCCCAATTCCCAGGCCTGCCCCAGACCTGGCCACAGAAATTAGTCTGAGCTGGCTGCAGAGATCCCTGGGACTTGCCCTCAGGCACAGAGCAAGGCAGAGATGGCTCACTGTGAACTCCATGGGACACAGCTGGAAGAACTGGGATGAGATGAAGACAAAGACTATGAGGAAACGTTTCCCAATGGTGGGCTGCATTAGCTGCTAGGATCCCCTCCCCAGGGGAGATGGTGGAAGCCCCATAGAATCGAATCATAGAATATCAGGGTTGGAAGGGACCTCAGGAGATCACCTAGTCCAACTCTCTGCTCAAAGCAGGACCAATTCCCAACTAAATCATCCCAGCCAGGGCTTTGTCAAGCCTGACATTAAAATCCTCTAAGGAAGGAGATTCCACCACCTCCCTAGATAACCCATTCCAGTGCTTCACCACCCTCCTAGTGAAAAAGTTTTTCCTCATATCCAACCTAAACCTCCCCCTCTGCAACTTGAGACCATTACTCCTTGTTCTGTCATCTGCTATCACTGAGAACAGTCTAGTTCCATCCTCTTGGGAACCCCCTTTCAGGTAGTTGAAAGCAGCTATCAAATCCCCCCTCATTCTTCTCTTCTGCAAACTAAACAATCCCAGTTTCCTCAGCCTCTCCTCATAAGTCATGTGCTCCAGCCCCCTAATCATTTTTGTTGCCCTCTGCTGGACTCTTTCCAATTTCTCCTCATCCTTCTTGTAGTGTGGGGCCCAAAACTGGACACAGTACTCCAGATGAGGCCTCACCAATGTCGAATAGAGGGGAATGATCACATCCCTCGATCCGCTGCCAATGCCCCTACTTATACAGCCCAAAATGCTGTTAGCCTTCTTGGCAACAAGGGCACACTGTCGACTCATATCCAGCTTCTCGTCCACTGTAACCCCTAGGTCCTTTTCTGCAGAACTGCTTCCTAGCCATTTTGTCCCTAGTCTGTAACAGTGAATGGGATTCTTCCGTCCTAAGTGCAGGACTCTGTACTTGTCCTTGTTGAACCTCATCAGGTTTCTTTTGGCCCAATCCTCTAATTTGTCTAGGTCCCTTTGTATCCTATCTCTACCCTCCAGTGTATCTACCACTCCTCCCAGTTTAGTGTCATCTGCAAACTTGCTGAGAGTGCAGTCCGCGCTATCCTCCAGATCATTAATGAAGATATTGAACAAAACCAGCCCCAGGAGCGACTCTTGGGGCACTCCGCTTGAAACTGGCTGCCAACTAGACATGGAGCCATTGATCACTGCCTGTTGAGCCCGACGATCTAGTCAGCTTTCTATCCACCTTATAGTCCATTCATCCAGCCCATACTTCTTTAACTTGCCGTCAAGAATACTGTGGGAGACTGTATCAAAAGCTTTGCTAAAGTCAAGGAATAACACATCCACTGCTTTCCCCTCATCTGCAGACCCAGTTATCTCGTCATAGAAGGCAATTAGGTTAGTCAGGCATGACTTGCCCTTGGTGAATCCATGCTGACTGTTCCTGATCACTTTCCTCTCCTCTAAGTGCTTCAGAATTGATTCCTTGAGGACCTGCTCCATGATTTTTCCAGGGACTGAGGTGAGGCTGACTGGCCTGTAGTTCCCCGGATCCTCCCTCTTCCCTTTTTTAAAGATGGGCACTACATTAGCCTTTTTCCAGTCATCCGGGACCTCCCCCGATCGCCACGATTTTTCAAAGATAATGGCCAATGGCTCTGCAATCACATCCACCAACTCCTTTAGCATCCTCGGATGCAGTGCATCTGGCCCCATGGACTTGTGCTCGTTCAGTTTTTCTAAATAGTCCCGAACTACTTCTTTCTCCACAGAGGGCTGGTCACCTCCTCCCCATACTGAGAAAGTCCCAGAGAGTAGGGCACAATCTGTCCTGGCTCCCTGGGTGCACCACATATACCAAGAGGGCTTCCCATCAGTAATGCTGTGATTCTATGAACCTGTCTTCTGAGCCCCCTGCACCCCCCACCCCCCCGCCCAGCTTCTGGGCACATGGAGATGGTGCAGCCACTTGCCACAAACAGCCCAGAGACAATGCAGTCCCCGCCAGTAACTGAACCACTCGCACAATAGCAAACCTAAACCCGCTAATCCCCCTGTAATCTGTTGCCAAGGAGACCCAGGCAGCTGCATTAGCTGGTGCCATAGAAAGAGAGGGGCCCAGTAGCAGGCAAACCGGTTCCTGTTACCAGTGCCGACTCCTTTCACTTTTCAGAGCAGCTGGACAGCCTAGCTAGGTTTCACTTAGCTTGCCTTAGGCCACAAACTGTCAGAAAATCACAAGCGTCCCTCGTGCAGGGAGAGTATTTGTGTACGTGTGTCTAGGTGGGTTGCTTTGTGAAGCTTCTCAAAGGGAAAAGGTTGACAAGTGGCTTTAGCATCAGCCCTGCAAATACCTTTGAAAGCCACTTAACATTCCCAGGGCAATTCTTCTGGTTGGCGTTTGATGGTGTTACAATGTCCCTGCCTCCCCCCAGCCACCTCTCTCCATGGGTGGGCATGGTGCCAGCCTCCTCACCATCTGGGGAAGATAGAGACTTCCCTGGACTTTTCATGACAACAGAAAGAACTTTTTCTTTCTTTCTTTCTTGCTTTCTTTCTTGCTTTAGTTCCAAGCTGCTTTCTAAAAGTTTCAGCCTTAGAAAATGCATGCTCTTAAAGCCCCTGCTGTACAGAGTTTGGTTCTCAGCCTTTGGTGGTGTCTCTGCTCTTGTCCATGCCCACACTTGTGCAGGTTTGTGCCAGTTTAGTGCAATGCTACTGACTCAAGCTGGATTGCTATACATCTACACCTCTAAACCAGTTTAAGCATATCCACATGCAGGTTTGCATTCCTTTAATGGAACCTGCTTAACTAAACTTGTGCACATTTCTGTGTAGACAAAGCCTGAGCTGATTTCTCTGGCTGGACACCTCTTGTGGAGGACATAACCCAGCTGCTAGGGCACTGACTGGGTGCTCACCAGGGCATAGCAGAACTGCTAGAGGGTTAGATAACCACAGAGGCATGGTCCAGCCATTCGGGTGCCACCTGGCATATGATCCTGTTGCTAGAGAACAGGATGATGCCTAAGGTAGCAATGCCAGCAGTTACACAATTAGTTGGCCATGACTCAGTTGTTAGAGAGGGACATGCATTGGCAGAGCTGTGTGTGGGCCCACACTGGAACAGCAGGGGTCAGTGTGGGTGCTACAGGTCACGCTGGATGCGTGTTGGCAGAGCTGTGGCGGGAAGCTCACGCTATACCTGTACACACAATGCAGGGCTTCATCTAGAGCTCATGTTCTCACTCTCAGATTAAAAAAAAATATATAAAGTGTTTTAAGTGCTTGTGAAGAATCGCCCGGCCTGACCGGCACAGAGTTGGAGGCCTCTGCCCAGAGGACGGGCGCAGCATGAGCAATGAGTAAGCTTCCTCCATGCCATGCCATCAGTATGTCTCAACCCTGATGTAGAAGGAGCACCAGCTGGTACGAGATGGGAGTTCAGTCTCCATGATCCATTTGGCCTCTCTGCTCAGTTAATGCTAATAGTTATTATGATGCAGATGCCTACCCTTAAGGGACTGGACTGAGACCCAACAACCAATTCCCAGAGACTACTGATGGTGCCATTTTCCTTTGTTATTAAACTGAGTGGATCAGGTCTGGAAACCATTGACTTTTTAATATCCATGGCCTAGTACTAGAGCCCTGAGCCACCCAGTCCCCGTGCACAAAACAATTTAAAAACGGATACAAACTGCACTAAAAGCGGGGAGCCCGGTGGGACTCGCTGGCTGCTGCCCTCTCTGTGAACCACCTCAGGAGAGCACACAAGAGGGAGCAGTTGGAGTTGCTGGCTGCGAGCAGGAGCGCGCTGCAAACCGGTGCATATGCAGTGCCAGCCTGGCTCTCCTTCCGCGTGCAGACACGGAGCCAAGAATGTCCTGATTCAATAAGTAAAAACACAGGGTTTCGTGTCCTGGCAGTCATCAAACGGGCTGCATGTCCCGGCATGACAAATGGATTCTGTAAGGGAGCCGACCCAAGGGCAAGGAGGGCAATGCAGAACTGCAGGCAGAGAGAGGGCATGTCCTTTCCCACCCATCGCTATGCACACCACCACCAGAGAGCATCCTTGGCTGATGTAAATCCATTGGCTTTAGTGGAGCAATGGTGATTTATACCAGCTGAGGATCTGGCCCCTGAAGACATTTAGTTTTAGTCTTTGAGTTTGGCGCAAGTATAAAGACGAGTCTCTCTGTCCTTAGGTTAAACTGGGCTGGACGTCTCTCCAGGCAAGAATGTCTCTCAGGATAAGGGCACATAGCCCACTGCCCACGTGGCTACACAGGGGAAATATCTGTACCCTCTTGGTCCCACCTCACTTAACCACAGAGGAGATGCTGTGACTTTTCCCCACCCTGGAGCATCTTTCCTAGATGGGTTGTCTCCAGCAAGGATGCTGCTTCTGGAGCTGACCATTAGGCAAGGGAGAAAGGTAATGAGTGGTACTGAGTCAGGTACAAAGGAGAAGCCGGGAATGGTCCAAAAGAAGAGGCTATTTGGCTCAGGTCTCAGGATACAACCATCTCACATCCCAGGGTACCCTCGTGGAGAAGACTGCTTGAAGAGTCACCCCCATGGATAATGCCCTGCATTAGCACTCAGAATCTGTGTTCTAAGCCCAGCTCTGATGCTGACCTGGAGGCAAGACCCTTTGCCTCTCTTTTCCTTTGGTCTATTTTGACTGTAAACTCTTTGGGGCAGCGACTCACTCTTACTCTGTGTCTGAGCAGCTCTTAGCAGAATGGGGCTCCGATCTTGGCTGGGAGAGAGCAATGGGTATTACCATAAAATAAATAATAATACTGCTTTGCTGTGACTGGAGCCCTGAAGAGTGTCTTTCAGATGGCAGCAAAACAATCTGTGCCCTGCGCCGAGAAGGGGCCAAGGAGCAGTTGATAACTCTAGGAAATGAAACTGATTTTCCCTCTGTCATCAACCTTGTTATTATTGTGTTCGGTCCCAGTATGATGGAGGCATTTTCCTTGCTAGTGCATTTCCCAGCATTCATGTGACCTGAACAGGAAGATGAACCAAGGGCCATGGTCCAACATCCAAGCTAATGTATGCAAGAAAACAACATTGTAAACTAACATAGACTGGAAAAGGAGAATGTCCTCTGCATTTCCAATAGATGTTCCTCTTGCCCAGTGAGAGATTGCGGTCCAGTGCTCAAAGCAGTGGGTTCTAGTCTCAGTTCTACAACTGATTTACTGTGGGCCCCAAGGAAAGTCATGTTGCTACTCTGTGCTTCAGTTTCCCCACTTGTAAAATGGGGATGTTAATGAGGAGTGACAATTTGGCATCTCTTCTGCTCCTGGGGCAGCACAGCTGCATACATCCCCTTCCATGGGGGGGCTGTAAGAGGTCACTCTAGCCCTACACTGTGAGATCCCTGCATTCTGGTGTTGGAGGTCCTAGGTTCAAACCCTGCTGATAGCCCTCAGGTGATTACATTTGCTACATGGAAAAAAGCAAAAGCAGTAGCAGCAGAAAGTGTTGCTTTCATGCTGATAAAGAGGGTGTTGTCACATTGGGCAGAGAAAGAAGGAGCTATAAAATCTCTCTTAGCTGTGGCCCTTAAATTTGCTTCTGTTGGTTTTATTGCTATATTATATATAGAGATATACCTATCTCATAGAACTGGAAGGGACCCTGAAAAAGTCATTGAGTCCTGCCCCCTGCCTTCTCTAGGCAACACCAAGTACTGATTTTGCTCAAGATCCCTAAGTGGCTCCCTCAAAGGTTGAGCTCACAACCCAGGGATTAGTAGATCAATGCTCAAGCCACTCAGCTATCCCTCCACCCAAAGGCAGAAGAGCAGCACACTCAACATGAACAAGTTTCAAGGGAACTTGGTTCTCTGCAGCCTTGTATTAATGCACCTTGTCAAGTGTGGGGAGCTGGAAGGCTCACAGGTGGGAGGTGACCCTTCTGCATGGACACCACCGGAGAGGATGCTTCTCCCAGACATTAATGGCCACTCCAGATGGGAGGCAGTCCTACCAATTGCTCTGCAAATATTTGGCCAGAGGGTAACAGCATAGGCAAAAGCCAACACATACACTTTAAGCCCTAGCTTCTTCCACTACCTTTCTTTGTGTCTGTAATACAACTACCTACCTTCCGAGTGCCTTTCAGGTCCTGCCTGAGGATCCTACAACATTTTGCAGACCACATCACCAGTGTTTGCGGCTGCTTCTGGTGTGGACCACTGCAGCCATTCTGCACCAGTAGCAGAACACAACTGTGGTTTTCTTAGGATGGGAAGGGAAGAGTAACTGTTCCAAACTGAAACTGCAGGGACATTTTAGGGAGGGAGGTAGAATGTGTAAATTACATGAGCTGGAAATTGAGCAGGAATGTGGGACAGGTCTTGTGAAAAGAATGACAGGATCTTCAGTGATCAGGATCTCAATTTAACATCTCAGCTGAGAGACAGGAGGGACCAGAGATCCATTTAGGCCAGTGGCCTGTCTCCATCAATAGCCAGTGCCAGGAATAGTACTTTATACAGGCAGTTAGGTATCATTATCCCCCTACTACAGATGGGTAAATCAAGGCACAGAGTGATTACATGGCTAGCCTGACGTCACACAGGAAATCAGTGGCCAATTTAAGAATCCAGGTATGTTGAATCCCCAAGATCAATTCACTAAAGCAGAGCTGCCCTGTTGCCCCCCGGTTATATGTCATCTTTGGAGCTGCTGATTGTACATTGAGTCTCATATGATCTGAATTTTACATATAAATATTTCTAAGCACCCGCTGTTCGTATCCTGCTTTATTAAGACACCCAATAGGCAGCTCTGAACTGCGTCCTTAGCAGTCTGCTGCGCCACCTAGTGTAGCGATTTAGCTGTTTGAAAGCTACAAATCTGAGAGTCGAGAATTCCCGGGTTCTGATTATTATTACTGAGGTTGTTTGAGAAAACTCTTGGGTCTATTATCTCCCTGTAGATCTGCAGGCTTGCTGAAGACTTTATGTAGGTTCTGTAGTTTTAGAAGGAAACTTTCTTAGGGTGCTGAGGGAAGTACTTTCGAATGTTCCCTTGTGGTTTTTATAGTCTCAAGTGCCTTACTTTTCCCCCCCTAGTTTTTTCTCTTTCCTCAGTTATTTCAAAACTGAAGAATGACTTGAGGAGTCACCTGAGGAGAGAGATGCAATATAGATTAAGGGAGTTCCAGGCAGGCAGGGTAGCAGGGCAAGTTCTCACATTCCCTCAAAGTCAGTTTCCTGGAATCAAAAAACCTTGTGTCCTTCTCATGCCTGCCTGGGTGCACATCTGAGAGCAAATGAGACTCACAACCAGGTGATCCAGGTTATCATATTGTCTTCATAATAGTCATAGGATTGGTGGGGAATTACAGTGCTACATCTAACACTAAATGATCATTAGTTTTTTCACCCATTAATGGCCTGGGACTGGCTCCAGGAAGACAACTACTAAATAATCTCACTCAAGCGAGGGTGGGGTGGAGAGTCTAGGTCTAAAGAACATTTTACAGCATCACAAGGTGAAATATGGTGACTAGTCTTGGATCTGATTCCTAAATGCTACGGTGATGGATGCTTTCACAGGTGATCGGGAAAGGGCTCTTCACACTCCTTACATGTTGATTTCCCCAGATGTGTTATGAATGGAGCTGTGTGACTCTCCAGTGGAGCCGTAACCCATGTGACTCTGCATCTTTGGACAGGAATTGAATCAGCAAAGCAGTGTGAGTGGAGGGCAGATGTAGCAGAAGGTGCTGCCAGCCACAACTGAAGAAAGACAGAGGGAGACAGAGGAAAGATGAAAATGTGCCCTGCTGATATAGGCTGGACTCCAGACTGTGCTTGCGAGGTTTCACCATCCAGCTCCCTGCAGTTCCCTTCCTGTTCTTGGAGAGACGATTGCACAATGAGTTTCTCACAGCTGAGTCAGTTCTCACACTGGTTTTCTACTTCCTTTCTAAATTGTTTATAAAGGGTTAATAGATATTACAAGATGGTACTGTACCTATTGGGTTTCCGGGAAACAGGGCGGGCGAAGCCCGCCCCATGCTAATGGAACCCCCCCCCAGCCTAAGGGGAGGTACCACAGGGCCTCAGGAGCTCAGAACTGGGGAGTCCTTTGCTGTGGTCTCAACTCGCAGCTCAGCTGGCAATGCGGGCCGGGATTCTGATCTCAGTGACACAGGAGTAAACCTGGAGTAACTCCTCATCTGACACCCCACTAGCTTGATTCATAGAACTTCCAAGCTTCCCTCTGAGACCCTGACTGGTCCTCCAGTCTCAACTTGTTACGCCATCCTGGAACACAACATAATATCTGAGGAAACTCCCCACTTGATGGAGGATAAACGGGGTTTGTTTCCCCCAATAAGGCTCTGATAGAAAGGCTGACCTCTGCTCTCTGGCAATCGTGCTTGGGGGAGGGGCTCCATTGCTGCTCTGATTCTTCCTCCATCTCTCCGTCACATACCAGATCTCACCTCCTTTCTCCATGCTGGACACAATGACCAGAATCATCCCACAGTCAGACTCAACAGTTGGCATTTAGGGCTGTGTCTGATTGACAGATGCTCGAATTTTTCTTGGAGATGGGCAATGGAAAAAAATCCATAGAGAAATTTTCTCTTGGCCTCCCCGCCCTCCACCCATCCCTGGGCATGCATCCACAAGATGCCTGGCTAAGGCTGATCGAGAGTGACTAATAGCCATGTCTCAGAATGCATGGGCTCCTGTTTCTCCCCATATGAATGTTCTAATTAGCTCTGTCTCTCTGTGTTATGGATCTGCCTCTCCAGACGATCTTTTATCACATGGCAGCAACAGCAAGTTAATCTGAACCAACTAATGTGGTCCTCAAGGAACTTCTTCTGAATGATGAGTCGCTGGATGCTACAGGGACAAGGAAGGCCTGGGAGGAGGGACATGGCGATAGGGGAAGGGAGTGGATGGAATCAGAGCAGTCTGAGTTCCAAACCTGAACTCCCAGCTGGCCACACTCTGAGCATGTCTCATTGTGACACGCAGTCTGCTGACATGGCCTGGCCGTCACCATGTTTCATCACAGCAGAAGTCCCATACTTGGCTTGCATCACGGCAATCTGTCTGGATGATACTGCAGGCTTAGTGCTTAGGTCTTCTTATCCCCCAAGGCTAGTCATCATGCCACAAACTTAGGTTTTAGGAGGAGCAGCCATCCTAGTCCAGTGCAGTCTCAGATGCAAGAGAGGCCACCCAGAGACAAATCCTCCAAAGGCTACCAAGTTGCAGAGGGGGAGGTTTAGGTTGGATATTAGGAAAAACTTTTTCACTAGTAGGGTGGTGAAGAACTGGAATGGGTTACCTAGGGAGGTAGTGGAATCTCCTTCCTTAGAGGTTTTTAAGGTCAGGCTTGACAAAGCCCTGGCTGGGATGATTTAGTTGGGTTTGGTCCTGCTTTGAGCAGGGGGTTGGACTAGATGACCTCCTGAGGTCCCTTCCAACCCTGAGATTCTATGATTCTATGATTCTATGATACCAATACCCTGATAATCCAGTGAGCAGTACACGTGCGTCCTGCTAGCCTACAGACCTCCAAAGAACTAAAGGAGCTGCCCGAGTCTCCCTCGGACATGGTGCTGAAGTTCCCAGGATGCGTTATTGTTCTGAGAGATTTCCACATTCATGCTAACAATGTATCTGATGGATCAGATCTCCTCCGCATGCTTCCCATCCTCTGCACCTGCACACGCAGCAGGTCATACCTTGGGCCTGATTATCAGACTGAATGAGGCTAAAGGAATACAAGAAATACCTTTCCATCCTGGATCGGACACCATCTTCTCCATGTTGCAGTCAGGTCCCCTCCAGACAAGAAGCAGCAACCGCAATGGTCTTGTCCTAGTAACTCACTGAATCAGTCAAATTCTAAAATGTCCTTGAAGGTAACTTCACCCCACGCAAAAGCCATGGTATAAGAAGATCTAGTGAGTCTTTATGTCCACTCACTAACCACAGCTATCGACATTCTGGCCCTAATACGTCCATTCCCACCCAACCAACCCCACCAATGTCCATGGTTCTCTGGCAACCTGTGACAAAAGAAGTGGGAAGGAAGAAAATGGTGGAAAACACAGGCAGACTCAGGCAGATTGGGATGCTTGTGAGGCTATAACCTGGCTGTGGAAGAAGCAAAGAAATTCTGCTTCTTTTTCATCATGGCAGCTGTTGTCTCATGCCTTAGTGAATCCCTCTGGACTGTGCCAATCACCTATGAACCCAGACACATCTTGTCATCCCCAAACCCTTCACCTGCTACTGAAAAGAAACAAGCTACTCTTAGAGCAAACCAGCCACATCACATGATGCAAGGAACCACACAACAGACACAGGCCTGTTAATGTTATCTAACCTCTTTGGATTCGGCCTGATGGCCAACAGAAAATCATAGAATCATCACAAGAAAAAGCAAGCTATCACCAGAGTTTGATCCATGCATTACTTGGTTTGAGGTCCTCTGGGACACCTGAGATTGTCACCACTTCCTTCGAGAAAAGAATTCATCCCCTCAAAGTCATCATAATTCATCTAGTACCTAAAGCACCAGTGCTCCATGCAGCCGACTTTTCCAGTTCCTACCCAGTGTCTAACTACCTGGCTCACTCAGAAACTCACCAAGAGTCTCTTCCAACTTCACCGAGGTACTGCCAGTATCCTAGATTCCTCACAGTTGGGTTTCAAGGACAGCGTCTGTGCTAGTGGCCACTCTCCTCTTGGCCAAGGAGGAGACACCCACTCTCATGCTGCTGGGACATTTGATATAGTCAGCTATGAAATGCTGCTGAGTCAGTGGGATCTGCATGAGATGACTTCAGCTGTTCCTCTCTAGCCATGTCGAGGGAGTAGTGATGCACACCTGCTTCTCTGCCTCCAGAGCCTTCATCAGTGACACCGCAGAGGGATCAATCCTCTCCCCATCCTGCTCCCCATCTGTGTGGAGCCACTAGGCCACCGTATGAAACACCAAGGACTCACATGCCCACACTGCGCAGACAGCACCCAGCTCTACCTCCCCTTCATGGCACCTATCTCTACCTCCCCCTCACATCAGACATTCGCAGAGCCAGCTCTTCAGGGCTTAGCAGGGATCAGCAATGGGAGGTGATCCTGCAGAGGGGCTGGAAGCACTTTGGAGAACTAACCATCTATGTAACATCACTCTAGCAGGGTACCGGTGCAAAAGCACCTTATTACCCCTGCTCAACCAGCTCCAATCAAGGGGCTGACAAGCCAGCAGTTATAAGAGCTGGGAGCCAGAAGAAAAGCCAGGCAGGGAAAGGTCAGACTCCTAGCTGTGGGCTGACTGCAGGAAAAGAGGGAACTAACCCTATAAGCCTTGTGTATAGCTCAACACTGGTGGTGGGAGAACCGTGTATGTATAAATAAAGCCACGGGCGCTGCATAACTGAAAGCCTCTCTGCACCTTATTGGGACAGCCAGCGGGCTCTGGAAGAGGGGCGTGACAGAGAACCTGTCACAATCACCCTCTTTTGAGGGCATCTGCCTTCAGATCATTAAGATGATCCACCACCTCAGCATTCTCCTAGACTCCTCATTGCTCCTAGAGAGCTGTGGCCACAGCTACAAACATGCTGTTACCCATCCCCAGCTGACAAGAAGACAACCACATTCTCTCCTTTTGGGTTTGGGCCGAGCCCTGCTTATCCTGAAGCTCAGGGCCACCTCCAGACTTGAACTACCAGTCTTAAAAAGCTGCCATGGGCTCAGAACACAGACCACTGAAAGCCCATCATCACAGTCACCCTCACTGGCTGCCTGTGGAATCTGTGTCAAACAGAAGATTACTGTCCTCTGCTACAAAGGCATCAGTGGGCAGGACCCCACTAAGAAGGGCTACAGTTACCTGTTCTGCCCAGCGTGAACCCCCCTGTTACAGTTACATCTCGCTGGAGCAAAGGAACCATCAACCTGAGGAGTGAGACTCATGGGTGCAGGAGACTGGGCTTTCTCTGTGAGTGGGTTGTGATGGCTACTCACTCCCAGGGGGGATCAGGATGAGCAACAACCTCACTGCCACCAGAGCATAATGCATCTGTGACCAAGGCTGCCCACAATAACCCCACATAGACAAGAAAAGACCGAAACACAAGTGAAACGCACGCTCCAAATATATAAACTCATACCAGTAGACCCAATGCTCCCATCCCTGAAGTCAATGAGAGCAGGGCATGCTCGCCCCTTGGAAAATCAGACCAGTTATTTCGGGGCCTAAGGAAGGATGTACGTGCCTCTCTCCAGGCAGCTGGATTTGAAATTCTTGGAACGTGAAGGAGAGGGAGGCAGTGTTACCAGATTTGCCCGTTTCTTTGGGGTATGCTCATTTATTAGGGTTACTCTTCTGGGTGGGAGGGGTTCTGTAATTATATCAATGTACTGCTTGTGTCACTTGTGTTCTCATACAGAGCTCTACTTCTCCCCTTCTGCAAGTCCTCTCCCAATGGAGCTATCCTGCAGGACCTAGGTTCCCCAAGGCTGGGTTCTTCCAGCCCCAGAATCAGACAAATACACAAACACACACATTAACAGAGCGCATCTGAGAGGACCCGGTTAATCAGCACTCCCAAGCTGACCCCTCATATTCCCTGGAACTCATCAGGTTGGGTCGAACAGCAACTCCAATCTGTCATCCCCATATGCCATGGGCACCTCACTGGAAGAGAGTACACCAGAGCAGGCTGGGTCGAGCAGCACTTGCACGCTGCCACCCTCATATGTTCCAGGTTCAGCATGTCTTTATCCCCACTTTCAAGTTACAATTGTTCTGGTAGTAACCCACTGGATGAGCAAACCCCACAGGATTTTTGGATGCTGCAGGGATCTTTAGCTTAGGAACGAGGAGCGTTGCCACAGAGTGAACGAGGAAGCCAAAGAACACCCACGATGGGGAGAGAGAGAGAGAGAGAGAGAAGCAACCAGCTTAACCTTGAAAGTTATTTATTGCCAGGTAAGAACCATACAAGGGAAGCCAAACAAACAAAACAGTTATAATATTAAATCTAACTTAAATGTAATTATAAAAGTCAGGTTTAAAAAACTGTAACTTATCACACAAGTCAGGGTCAGAAAGCTATACCGAGAGAGAGAGAGAGAGAGAGAGAGAGAGAGAGAGAGAGAGAGAGAGAGGAATTCTCACCATTCCGTGAAGCTTGAATTGATCAGGGGTCCCAGGTGGTGGTGGTAACTGAGGGTCCGGAGTGCTGGAGACTGGAAGAGCGCCCAGCACGATCAATCAGGAGAAGATGAAGTCCCAATGGAACTGATGCAGATGTTGGATCCAGGCATCAGAACACTTACTTGAGCGTGGGTAGTGGTTTTTGTAGGGAAACAACACTGGTTCAAGGGAGGAGACTAGATTTGTTTATGTGTTAACTGATGGCTCAAGGGAATATACCAAAGTTGTTTTGTTCAGGTTAGACAATAGGAACTGCTCATTCCTGGCTATGGGTGGTGTTCCTTCGAGGGAGCTCACAATGCAATTAGGCAGCTTCAGTATTTTGGATACCAATAAAGGATTTATTACTAGAATTGGTCTGATAACTACTGACCTGGGTGTGTGCAGGCGCGGGTTCATTAACATCTGGAGCAGAAATCCCCCATCATGCAGTGCTTCCCTGCTTTTCTGGTCCCAGAATTCTGTGCGGTTCTTGCCTTGGAATCTCTGTTCTCCATTCCGTATGCTAATAGAGATGCCTCCCCATCCCATCTTTGATGCAAATGCGGGGAGTTGCCTTAATCCTGTCACCCTTGCCCAGAGGGGGTTAGATGTGTCTCCCACTACCTTTTCATTGCTTTTTGTAAGTCTTTCTTCTGATCAGCTTTGGTTCAAGCAGAGTCTGTGGGCTGGGGGCTGGTTTCCCAAGAACACAGAGCTGATAGGTAACAGCAGATGACATAACAGGTCCATGTTCTGGCCACGTTCTGGCTGTCCAAATGGCCTTCCAATGATGCTCTATATGGAGTTCACGGCAGCAGCCCTGTCTCAAGCTGATGGTGGCTGCAGTGAGATCCTGTCTGAATGGGAATGGCTACACTCATCTTGACAAGTGCAAAGGAACAAGAGCAGTATAGGCTGCCACTGCTGCCTGAGCGTCTTGAGGACCCGAGAATCTAGCTTGGCTCCCACAGGGGAGACCCCCACAGGAGTGATTAATGAGTGCAGGAGGGTGCCCCCCCCACCCCGGGGCCTGCTATTTCCTCTGGCTGCTTCCTCCCACCTATCCACATCCCCTGGGCCCTGTCTGGTTTGAGTCTTAGCCCCCATCAAAGCCCTGATCTCATACACATTGATTAGGACCCTCACCCACACCAGCTGGGTCAGATGACAGGGGCGATTTATACATAAACTTTGGGCCAGACGGGCATAGATTCAGTCACACTATCACCATGGCCTCCAGTGGGAATGGCAGAACTGAAAACTTGCCCATCGGCAATTTGAAAACATGCTCCTCTGCTCTGTGTCTCACAGCGTAAGTCTGGGGAGGGATCTAGGCCTAGACTCAACCAGGGATGCTACAAATCAGGACTGGAGTCTATTGGTAGAGCAGCGCCCTAGGCTGAGATAATGGGATGCAGCCACTGAGGGTTTAACTGGCCAAGCTGGGCAAGCAAAGCAGGGCTGGACTAATGGGGTGCTGTACGTGAGGATCAAGGAGGACTAGTAGCCAGAATGGGAGAGACTGCCAGTCTCATACTCCTGGCCAGTGCTGGACACGCATACTCACCCAGAATGTAAAGGAAATAATGTACTAGCCAATATTAAAAGCCTCTAATACCATTATTGGGGTGATTCCAGAAGCTGCACAGAAGCTGAGACTTAATATAGACTTGTTACTTTTCTATTAATTGAACCTGCTTTTGGAGTCCACTAAAGGACTTTATTTCTATAACATTTCCCCAGGGAACGGGCACTTGGGAAATATCTCTCTGCTGCTGGAGAGCCAAACCGGAACACTTAGACTCCATCTCCAGAGTTCTTATCTCTGCTTTCGTCTCCTCCAGCCAGGGAAGTGACTGGCTGGGCAATATATATATATATATATATATATATAAACAATCAGCCTTGTCAATTCTCAGCGCTTCCCCCCTTTGATGTGATTTGATTATTATTGTTTTTAATTCAGTTTGCTTTGTGGTCATGCCTAATGCCATTGCCTAGAGGAGAGAACACAATAGCATATAATGGTAGGAAACAGCTCAATGAACGTCACAGAAAGTTTAGCAATAGGGCCAGATCCTGCAAAACGCTGAGCTCAACTCCAGCAGCAAATTGCTGGGGTTCAAGACTTGTTCCTAGACTTGGGCCCAGCTAAAATGTTAAGAACTAAATATGCTCTAGTTTAAACAAAAGTTGCTGGGCTTGTTACTCAGTTGAATTCTCTGGCCTGTGCTACGCAGGAGGTCAGATCAGATAATCACAATGGTCTCTTTTGATTACAGCTGGTCAAAGATTTTCTAGGTTTCCACCGGAAAATCCTGATTCAAGGAAAATGAAATGTTCTGTGGGAATATGTTGATTCAGGTGAAACTTTTGATGGAAACCAGGCAGGAAGGGAGGCTAGCTAGCCACCAGGCCATCCTGGCTGCCTGCTTGGTTTCATGCCAACCAATCTGCCGGTAGGTTGACTGTCCCACTCCTCAGATTCCCTGCCTTGCCTGCAGTCCAGCTGCTACAGAGCAAGGGTTCTGCCAAGGTTAGCCTCCCCACTTTCATCATAGCCCAGCTGGCCAGTTGCCCAGAAGCAGTGGTTCCTGAGTAACCGTGACTTTTTTTCATTTTATATAATTTAAAAATAATAATTTAATTTAGTTTTTTTATTTTGAAAATTATGAAAAACAGATGCTACTCTATATAGCAGCCATTTAAAATATCCTGCATGCTTCTCTTATTGTCTTGCTCAATGTGTCTCGTGTTTGAAGTTGCAAAGAAACTGTTTGATCCTTTAAATCAGGGGTAGTCAACTTATGGCACATGTGCCCAAGGCGGCACACAAGCTGATTTTCAGTGGCACTCACACTGCTCAGGTCCTGGCCACTGGTCCGGGGGGCTCTGCATTTTAATTTAATTTTAAATGAAGCTTCTTAAACATTTTTAAAACCTTATTTACTTTATACAACAATAGTTTAGTTATATATTATAGACTTATAGAAAGAGACCTTCTAAAAACGTTAAAATGTATTACTGGCATGCAAAACCTTAAATCAGAGTGAATAAATGAAGACCCGGTACAGCACTTCTGAAAGCTTGCCGACCCCTGCTTTAAATCAAAGTGAATGGTCCAGCTTTGCCACATGTCCGTTTGAGACCAGGATCCCATGCTAGGTGACAAAAGGTGGCACAATTTTCTAATCCTGTTTTTTTTCTTGTAAAAGCTTCATTGAAATTGCAAAAATTGAAAAAAGTTTTCCCAGCTCTAGTGGGAATGCCACAATGGTGTTTGCCTGGCTCTCTGAACCATGGCAAACTTGACCTTTAACTGATGGCAAAAAAACCCTCATTGAACAACGTGGAGGAAAAGGATACCATTCTTTCATCAATACCATTATTTACTTGGACTGTAAACTTGTATTGTTCTGTGTTTGTGCAGCACCTAGCAGAGTGGCCTATGACTGGGGCCTCTAGGCACTACTGCAATAGAAAATAATAAGCAGTATCCCATTGTTCCTTTTTCAGCACACTCGCTTAGACGGAACAATTTGACACTTGATCTTTCGATGCAACAGTTTTGGCCCAGCTGCAAGCTTCCTCCTTCCACACAGAGTGCTAGTTTATTGGGAAGCAGTCTGATAGTTAGCTGGGTAGTTTGCAGAGTTTAGTGAGAGTGAAGAATGGGGGTGTCCTTCCCTGGGCTGGTGAGTCACTCCCATTAGCCAGGCTTTAATTAATACGATTAATCACCAGCAGGGCGGGGGCCTGTCAGGAGAAGCGATTAGGTTGTACTTTGGGTGATGTTGCTTGCTTCCCCTTTTGAAAAATAGGCCCATCTCTGGCAATCTGAAATGTTTTAATTGGAAATTAAGTGCGATGGATCATCCTCTCAGAGTTGATTGATCTTCTCCGAGAGCCTTCCCGAGCCTCCTGGAAAACTTGAAGAGGCATTTTCTTTAGAAAACAACTTCTTTCTTTCTTTCCATCGATCTTACTGAAAGAGCTCCCAGAGACGTCTGGGGCTACGCCTACGAATTAAGGCCACGACCCTGCAATTGGGACTGCTAGCACAGCCCCATGTGTCCATATGGAGATCACTGGGGTCCGTGATAGAGGGTCCGAGTGCAGGGTTGTGGCTTGACTATGTAGAGGTTGTGGCAAGGCACTGTTTGGCTTTGGGCCTATAGGTTCACAGCTCCTGAGTTTTTATTGCTTTGAATAGAATGGACTCAAGCTCTCACTGTGAAAGCCGAGTGCCTGCGTGGCTTCAACACTCAACCACTGACCATCCCCACCTTTCTGCACTGAGCTTTGAGTCTGAGCTTAGTTCCACATGCCTGAGGATCTGAAAACCAATCCTGCATCTGGGCTCTGTGCAGATGCATGGGTCTCATTGCAGGATCAGGGCTGTGGCTGCCGACTTTTCCAGGGGTGTCTTTTTTTATACCTTGGTGGTGGCACTAAACCAACCAATTTCATTTCCTCTTGCTTGTCACTTTCACTTTCTGCTGGTCAGTTTCACATTTAATGTTTCTCAGCAAGGGTGTGTTTGGTTTCAAGCCAAACCCACCCTCCGACCAACCCTGTTAATAAACAGAGAATGAAAATATTTCAGTCCATAGTAGGCTTTAGAAATTCTCTTTGTGTGTGCATGTGCATGCGTGCGTGCAAAGTTTAAATTCGAAACAGGCTCTGTTGCTTTAAAAATACAGGAGAACCTCAGAGTTACTCGGGAATGGAGGCTGCTCGTAACTCTCTAATGTTCGTAACTCTGAACAAAAGGTTATTGTTGTTCTTTCAAAAGTTCACAACTGAACATTGACTTAATACAGCTTTGAAACGTTACTATGCAGAAGAAAAATGCTGTTTTCCCTTACTATTTTTAGTAGTTTATGTTTAACACAGTACTGTCTTGGATTTGCTTTTTTTGGTCTCTGTTGCTGCCTGATTGCATACTTCTGGTTCTCAACGAGGAATGTGGTTGACTGGTCAGTTCATAACTCTGAGGTTCTTCTACTGGAAAGCAGGGCCGCCCAGAGGATTCCAGAGGCCCGGGGTCTTCGGCGGCGGGGGGCCCTTCCATTCCGGGACCCGCCGCCGAAGTGCCCCGAAGACCCGCGGCGGGAGCCCCCCGCCGCCGAATTACCGCCGAAGCGGGACCCGCCGCTGAAGTGCAGCCCGGTCTTCGGCGGTAATTCGGCGGTTGGGGGGGGGTTCCCGCCGCGGGTCTTCGGGGCACTTTGGCGGCGGGTCCCGGAACGGAAGGGGCCCCCGCCGCCGAAGACCGGGCTGCGCTTCGGCGGCGGGTCTCGCTTCCCCCCCGCCCCGGCCCCAGCCTCTTACCCCCGGCTCCCTCCTCACCCGGAGTCTCAGCGTCTCGCCGGAACAGCCGCAGCGTGTGGCCGGCGGGGCCTGAGCTCCGTCCCTCTCAGAGCCGCGTGGGGAGGGGGCGGGGCTGGGAGCTGCATGCCGAGCGGAGGGAGCTGAGCTCAGCCCGGAGCTCCCAGCCCCGCCCCCTGACCACGCGGCTCTGAGCGGGGCGGGGCTCAGGGGCCCCGGCGGAGACTCGGCGCTTGATGCGCTGAGGCTCCAGGAGAGGGGTGGAGGCGGGAGCCTCCGCTGTTCTCTTGGGGGCCCCTGCGGAGCCCGGGGCAAATTGCCCCCTTTGCCCCCCCCTCTGGGCGGCCCTGCTGGAAAAGTACCTGAGGCTACAAAACACACCGAACTTTTCCTTTAATCCCATTTGGACTGACAGTTCTTCTAAGAAGACACATTATGGATGTTGTGTAGAGAAGGATGCAGCTGTCCTCTCATTGCCCACTGCCTGTTGGGAAGGTAGCCTGCACTTACTAACATTTATTGGCAGTGAGTGGAGAAACGGGTGTGTTGGGTCATCAAGGCCTTTGAGCCTTAGGTGCCTAATGCCATTAGGCTTCTTTGGAAATCCCAGCCTTAGTAGCTTGCAGGGTTGACCCCCTTAGCTTTTCTCCATCCTCAGCTCTCAATTACATATGTGCAAATCCATGTAGCCTCTGCTGTTGTTGGGGTACCCACGGCACCACCCCTCCCCACTTGGCAAATGAGAGAGTTGTCTCCCATGCACATTGGAGCTGAACGTGCCATTCCCAGCTCATCTGCTGGGGGCTCTAATGCTGCAGCAAGGGATTACTCAAGGTTTACACCCATGTAAATGAGTATAGAATTGGACTCTCCGTGCCTTAGTTTCTCTATCTGTGACATGGAGATAATTGTATTTCTCTCCTCCAACTCCATATCAGGGCCTTGTCATCAAGCATGAATTAATGTTTGTAAGGCACACAGATGAAGTGTTAATAACAGAGCCACGATAATTATTTTTATTATATATGAGAGCAACAGAGAGATGTTTCAATGAAAAATGTAGCTTAAGAATGATTGGTTTGTAGCATGCTATTAGATTCATTAATCACCATTAAGCCCTAATACACATACATTTACTTGATACTATTCTTTATAAAAATCAACATGAGAGAAGCACAAATAGAGCTGGGCACAATGATATTCATTATTTAACAAACTAGGAGGAGGTTGTTGCCAGATCTGTTGATTATGTACTAATTCCCATTAGCATTCTGTGGCTTGGCAGGGTTCTGCCTCGTGACCAGACCCATAAATATTAAAGCAATTACAAGGACTCCAGTGTGCAAGAAGGAGACAACAACATTTAGGAAAGGCGTTCTCTCCTTGTAATATTTTTATTAGCACAATTCGCAAAATCACAAGCACTCCAACCCAGCAATGCAGATAGATAATATAAGATGGTCAAAACATCCTATGCCTGAGTATACATATGCTCACACCATCCCATGCAGAAAACCCCAAAGTGTTCGTCATCCTCCTCCTCTTTCTTATCACTGCCACCAATGGTCATCAGCCTGGCATCTCCCAAGACACACAGGCTTGCATACAGCTACTATAATGTGTTATGCTGACACACCCTATGGCTAATGTAGGGATTTCGGCCCCTTTTCCTTATCTGTATTTCCTCACCCTACTAATGCTGGGGTGCCCTTCACCCATAAGTTACTAGGTCTTTTACCTCAAGCTTATTAATATACATGTCAATTAGTTACCATGGCATTCTTGTGGACAAACATCTGCTGATGTTCCTAACTCAAAATATCTAAAGCTGATATCAATTGGCATCTTACAGTTACTGGTCACCAATTCAGTCATACTTGTTTATTACAGCATTTTATCTTGTGATATCTTATGATCTAGGGTTGCTTCTGGCTAAGTGCTTATGCTAAGGCTCTTTAGGTCTTAAGCCTTGATTCGTTTAGTTAAGCTATTGTACAATAGGCCTTCAGGTTTGTAGGCTCATTATGTTACTGCCTGAACTAGTGTAAGCAGAGTCTGAATGAGCACTCCCCTGACATCTAGTGGTGAGCCGTGGAAAAGGACTTCAGGAGCTGATCTCTTTTGTACGGACACACTCACCCTGCCTAGGTGCTCAGCATGATGGGACTGTTTGCCCAAATGATCATTTGTGGCTGATGTTGGATCCCCAATCTCTTGTTATTGGGGCAGGAGTAATAAAGGGTTGTTATCCTTGTTGTATGAACTGAGGGCAGCAACCGAATGGAAGCTTTGGGAAGATGTGGGCCACAGGGACATGCTGGCCGCTCTTTCCTGCAGCTCCCATTGGCTGGGAACAGCGAACCATGGCCTCTGGGAGCTCCGGGGGGGGGGGCATGCCTGCAGATGGTCAACCTCAGCAAAATGTCTTGCAACCCGCAATCAGTTACCCTGATGGGCTGCAGGTTGCCCATCACTACAGTGCAGTATCGTATCCCAGGGTTCCTAGCACGCTTGTCAGCTGAAGCCATGCTGGGGCCTTCCCCATAGTGAGTTGCAGGAGAACATGCCTGTTCAGCCTGCAGGAGGTAGGCAGAGGTGTTTTGGGTGGTTTTAGCCTGCCACTGCATCCAGCACAAAGGCATTTTGTATCCACATGCTCCCGCAGCCACAGATTCCCCTATGTAGACTGGTATTTCAAAATAGGAAATTAGATTGATCTGGCATGATTTGTTCTTGATAAATCCATCCAGGTTTGAAGAAATTGTTCAATATTTTGTTCCAGTATCTGTCCAGGTACTGAAATAAGGCACACTGTATATATATAAAATTCCCCCATTCCTCCTTTCTCTGCTTTTTGAAGACACGTGCTATGTTTGTCCTTTTCCAATCCTCATCCATCCTCCATGAGTTCTTGAAGATGATCTGAGATTGCTTCTGCTAGTTCTAGTTCCTTAAATACTCAAGGGTGAAAGTCATTAGGTCCTGCTGACTTGAATACACCAATTTGATCTAAGTGTTCTTTAACGTGTTCTTTCCATATTGTGGCATGAGATCCTTCCCGTTTGTTAATATTAATTGTGTTAAGCATCTGGTCACAATGAACCTTTTTACTGAAGACTGAGACCTACATATGTACTGAAGAAGCAAAGAGATATGCCATTGATGGATCTGATCTTCTGTGTCATACTGCACATGCCAAACATGGTAAAGACATGTATGTTCATTCAGACATCTCTGATGCTACCCCACTGTCATCGACCAACTACTGCGATATCATTCAGGTTGGTGGCTCCTGGGTTGCAAATGTCCACAAAGCACCAAGTGCTGCCTGGGAACAGCCAGTCTTACCCACTCTCGCTCACCCAGCTGTG
Organism: Mauremys mutica; assembly: GCF_020497125.1. NCBI lineage: Eukaryota > Metazoa > Chordata > Testudines > Geoemydidae > Mauremys > Mauremys mutica. The sequence continues at coordinate 41,100,086 of NC_059080.1, forward strand.
TCCATGGGCGATTTCAACAGCCATCACACTGACGGGGGCTATTCAGAGCCAGATGCAGACAGTGAACAACTGGTGGAGTGGACATCAGACAATGACCTTGTTCTTGTTCAAAACAACAGGGTACATTTCACCCGGACAAATGGTAACATGATTATTCACCTGACCTCTGATGGATGACATCAGTAGATGGTCGCCCCCAACATGTCATGTGTGGTCCTGGACAACTTTTCACACCAGCAACACAGACCATCATTCATCCATGTTGGCCTTCAGCTACCCATTGTTGGAAGGTTAAACAAAAGAAGATGGAATTTCAGGAAACCAAATTGAGAGAGATTCTGCAAAACCCTGGAACGAAGCATAGTTACCATTCTCGTATTTCATCCCAATCAACGAAGCCTACAACCGTTTTGGTGGAGCCATCTTCAAAGCACGGTATGTGTCCATTCCATGAGGCTATTGTACTGTCTCCCGTCCTTGTTTAAATGCCAAATGGTCAGAACTATTGAAATGGTATGAATGGTCTGGAGACAACTTAACAGATGCTGCGAGATGAGCAAGATGGGAGGAACAACAAGGAATATGAATTTCATCCATTCCAGTTGGAAGTTGTGGAACCTTCTTCACTAATGTGGCACAGCACAACAACCACCAGTGCTGTGCCATCCTCCTGTCACTTCAAGTCACTAGCCACTTGCTTCAAGTTGCAAAGGTTCCCCTGAATAAGCTCAGAAAACGGCAGATTTGTAATGAATAGCAGCAATTCAGACGATGTAATCCACTTCATCAGTGCATTGCACCATTCACAAGCACTGAACTAGACACTGTATTGAGCAACATCAAACCTAGAACAGTGGTGGGATACATTTTGTGAGAATTCCTGAAACACCTTCAAACCAACTCGCATCAATGGTTATCCAAATTCCTGACACGGGTTGTCAACGAGGGTAACCTGCCAAGGATCTGGAGAATGTCATAAGTGATCGCCCTTCTAAAACCTGGAAAAGGACCCACACAATGTGGCAAGTTACCAACCAACCTCTCTGCTCTCTGTCATCTTCAAAGTCCTGGAACAGTTTATTCTCCAGAATATATCTCTAGAAGTGGACACAACTCTCAGCATCGACCAAGCTGGCTTCTGGGTGGCTCAAAGCATGTGTGACCTAGGCCTCGCTACATATATAGAAAATGTGTTTCAACAGAACTTGAAACCAGGGGCTGTTTTTTTGGACTGGATAGTAGCCTATGATACTGTATGGCACACTGGTCTTCTGGTAAAACTATCATGAGCTTTCTCCCAGCATGGGCGGTGGACATTGTTGAACTGCTACTTTGTGACAGGCATTTTTGGGTACACCTGGGAGATAGAACATGTGCCTGGAGAAGACAATCCAATAGCTCCATGCTTGTGCTCACCTTGTACACAGATGATCTGCCACTGACTCAGTCACGCAAGTTTATCTATGCAGATGATATCTGTGGTACCCAGTCGTGCTCTTTCACTGAATTGGAGAACATCTTGAACACCGGCATGGCCAAGATGGCAGACTACTATAGCAGTTGGCACCTCAACCAAGTGTGACCAAGACAGTTTTTAGTGTCTTCCACCTCCAAGACTCAAGCACTAAATGTGAGTTAGACATCTTCCTCAATGGAAAATGACAAACATGAGGCAAAACCAGTCTACCTTGATCTTTGATTTACTATCGCCATCTACAAAAGACTGCTGCCAAAGTCAGAACCAGGAATAATCTAATTTGCAAATTAGCTGGCTCGACATGGGGTGCAGGCGCACAGACACTTCACACTTTGGCTCTGGCACTGTGCTATTCCTCAGCAGAATATTGTGCCCCGTGTGGTGTCGTTCGCATCATACTAAACTGGTCAATGTCAAATTAAACTCAACCATGCACCCCACTCCTATTTTACGTCTCCCAGTTCTGAGCAACATAGCCCCTCCGCACATTCGTCGCAGAGAGTCTATAGCCAGACTGGTGGGAAAGCTATGTGCCAACCCAGGTCTCCCACTGTACACAGATATTTCCAGTCATCCGAGAGCACAACTTACGCTGAGGCATCCATTGTGGTCTCAACTGCCAGATTGGAATCTGTCAGCCGCAACCCTATGGCGCCCTGAGTGGTCAGCTAAAGACATTTGGAATGGTTTCCTTGTCACCAATCTGACCAGTTCACCACCGGGATTTGACCTGCCACATCTCCTTTGGACTCTGCTGAACAGGTTCCAAACAGGCCAAAGAATATGTGCAGCCAACCTCTACTCATGGCGTCTGTGCAATGACCCACTTTGCCACTGTAACCTGTGTCAGTCAATGGTGCATGTTGTTGACGCGTTTTCAACCAACCAGACTTCCTGGTGGTCTTAGGGCCCTTCGTTCTGCTGATGAAGCTGTTGTTGGGTGGCTCAGCAAGCAATGCTAGAAGAAGAACTGAAGACTGAAGCAAAAAAGGCATGAATACTTCAGCCTTCTCTCTGTCATCCATAATTTGCTCTCCTACCGGGTTAAGTAACGGAACTGCAATTTCCATCAAACAACAGGATGGTCTAAGGGCACTTAGTCCTGCCTCAGTGCAAGTGGCTGGACTAGATGTCCTCTTGAGGTCCCTTCCAGCCCTAGATTTCTATGATTCTGTGCAAAGGTAGATGCAGCAATGCAACAGGCTGAGGATTCTCTGCTACTCCTTGCAACTCGTTTACAAAAGGCACAGATGGTAGGGTAAGGCTGAAGGAACAGAGAAATCAAAACTGTAGATTTGGTTACTGCACTAGTGTTACAGTCCACTAGGGGTCCTTCTTAGACTGGATCACAGGTGATTCAATGCAAAAGGCACTGTATGTATGGAGAGAACAATCAACCTTCTTCACTGAGCCAAGCATCAGGGCAGAAGAGATTTCATTTAGGAGATGGGAATGAGTGAAAGAGGAGGAGTGAATCCAGAGGAGAAGGAGGAAGGGAATGGGGAGAGGAAAAGGAAGGGAACTATGAAGGGATGTGGAAAGGAGGAAAGAAGGGAAATACTGTGGAGGGAAAGAAGAGAGGTTCGAAGGGTAGTAAAGGGAGGAGGAGAAAACCGGAGAGGCAATAGATGGACTAAAGAAAAGGAGCAGGGGTGTCATTTGCTATGGGGCAGCACCCCCATAGACCTTGATTTGCTCCGCCCCTCAAATTTTTCTATAGCCCCTTGCCAGCTGGTGCAATGGCATCTCCCCAGGCCTGCAGGGCTGCTATGGGGATGTCCACACTGCAGCGGGGAGCACTTCCCAGACAGACTCCTGAGCATGTTCAGAATAGCAGTGTGGATGCAGCTGCTTAAGCTAAGCTGGGCCTGGGCAGGGGTCCTCATCACCCCATTCTCAGCAGCACCATCGCCCTCCTCTACCCACCAGCTGGACAGGGAGCAGCAGTGGTGGCCAGGGCTGGAGTGGAGTGCAGAGCAAGCCAGGCCCTGATCCCTGCCCCAAGCCAGGCATTGGTGGCACCCCCAGCCACTGCCTGCCAATCCCCCTACTCCCTGGGATGGGACCATCCCATCACCTTCCCCACCTTCCCTCGGGCCCTTCCTTCCACACCTCTTCCTTTTCCAGTTCCTTCCTTCTGGTATCCAGCCCCTCCTCACCGTCCAACAGAAACCATCCCCACTCTGGGCTCCCAGCTCTCCAGGCAACCCAGGCCCCTTCACTGCTGCTGCCCTGGGACACCTTCTTCATCACCCTGGCTGCCTCGGCCATGGCCCCTCCACCCTCCTGCTGGGTTTTGCTGGTCACCCACGGCAGATCCATGAGTAACAGGGAGAGGCTGCCTGTAATTAGCGCATCCTTCCAGCTCCAGAAGAACGGCACCAGTAACACCACTGCCCAGTGAAGAATATTGTGGCCACCCTCGGAGGTGGGGTGGAGAAGGGTTACAACCAAGGGAACCCATAGGAGAGACGATGTCTCTGGAGGCAAAATCGCTACCTCCAACTTCCCTGCACACACTTCGCCATCCACAGGGACTAGGGGTCAACCTCTGGTGAGTTGCAGGATGGTATAAGTTTGAAAGCACCACCCCTCACTTCCCACGCATACTCCTACAGACCTACTCCAGGGCCACCCGGGGAGGGGTCAAGTAGGGCAATTTTCCACAGGCCCCGGGCCCCACAGGGGCCCCCACCAGAGTTTTTCGGGGCCCCTGGAGCGGGGTCCTTCACTTGCTCCAGGGGACCCGGAAAGCTCTCGCAGGGCCCGGGGCCCGGAGCTTCTTCCGCTCCGGGTCTTCGGCGGCAGGGGGTCCTTCCGCTCTGGGACCCGCTGCCGAAGTGCCCCAAAGACCAACGGCAGGGGGTCCTTCCGCCCCGGGACCCGCCGCCAAAGTGCTGGGTCTTCGGCGGCAATTCGGCAGCGGGAAGACCCCAGACCCCCTGAATCCTCTGGGTGGCCCTATCACCTCTCTTCATTAGGTGGAGCCCGTCTCTGCCTAGCACTCCTCCTTCTTGGAACACCATCCCATGGTTGAAGAATCCAAAGCCTTCTCTCCGACACCACCTGCGTAGCCATTCGTTGACTTCCACAATTCAACGGTCTCTACCCAGGCCTTTTCCCTGCACAGGGAGGATGGATGAGAACACCACTTGTGCCTCAAATTCCTTTATCCTTCTTCCCAGAGCCACGTAGTCTGCAGTGATACGCTCAGGGTCATTCTTGGCAGTATCATTGGTGCCCACATGGAGAAGCAGGAAGGGGTAGCGATCCGAGGGCTTGATGAGTCTCGGCAGTCTCTCTGTCACATCGTGAATCCTAGCTCCTGGCAAGCAGCAAATCTCTCGGTTTTCTCGGTCAGGGTGGCAGATAGATGACTCCGTCCCCCTGAGGAGGGAGTCCCCAACTACCACCACCCTCCTCCTTCTCTTGGGAGCAATGGTCATGGAACCCCCATCCCTAAAACAGTGCATCTCATGCCTTCCAATCAGTGGAGTCTCCTTCTGCTCCCTTCTCTCAGATGTACCATCTAGTCCACTCTCCGCATTAGTACCTGTGGAAAGAACATGAAAACGGTTGCTCATCTGTATCTCCATTGCTGGTACATGGACACTCCTCTTTCTTCTTCTGGAGGTCACATGCTGCCAAATTTCTTCACCGTCCCTCTCTCTCCTCTGCACAGCCTGCTCTGATTCTTCAGGACGTTGTGCCCGTAGAAGCATAACCTGACGTCTGTCCAGGAAATCTTCATTTTCTCTTAAGCAATGCAGGGTCAATACTTGTTACTTCAGACCTCGAACCTTCTCTTCCAATATGGAGACCAGCTTGCACTTTGTACAGACAAAGTCGCTTCTGTCCTGTGGAAGAAAGACAAACATGGCACAACCTGTGCAGGTTACAACAGCTGAATGCTCACCTTCCATAATTTCTTCCTTCTAAGAGCTTCCTCAGCTGTTGCAGCAACTCACAGAAGCCCTGACCTACTCACACTCCTGCTACTGCTGTGCAAGTCTAAGCAGTTGCACATTGCCTGTTGCCTGAATGCATAAAGGTGGCTGCTTAGCTTCCAGCATCTACCAGCTCAGCAGCATGGAAGTCACCAAGCTGGACTCTCGCTCAGGGGGAGAAATAGACCTCAGGGGAATTGAGGGAGTGTAGGAGTGTCTAACTGAAATCAGCGCATCCTTCCAGCTCCAGAAGAACGGCACCAGTAACACGCAGGGGCCCGGAGCTTCTTCCGCTCCGGGTCTTCGGCGGCAGGGGGTCCTTCCGCTCTGGGACCCGCTGCCGAAGTGCCTCCTTCCGCCCCGGGACCCGCCGCCAAAGTGCTGGGTCTTCGGCGGCAATTCGGCAGCGGGAAGACCCCAGACCCCCTGAATCCTCTGGGTGGCCCTATCACCTCTCTTCATTAGGTGGAGCCCGTCTCTGCCTAGCACTCCTCCTTCTTGGAACACCATCCCACCATCGCACCATCTCTGAATTAGATTCTACACCCAGAATTAACACAGTCCCCTTAGACTAGAGAGACAGGGTGATGATTAAGACTGCAAGTCTGTCACAGAGGTTATGGATTCTGTGACTTTCTGGGACCTCCGTGACTTCTGCGGCGGCTGGTGCAACTGATCCAGGACTGCCCAAGCAGCATGGGTGACCCCCGGGCCAGCTGCAGTGACTGCTGCTGAGGCAGTCTTGGGCAACTGTGCCCCCACCCCGAGCTCCAGGGGTGGTCCTGGGCTCCACACCACCCCGCCCCCCAGCACCAGCAGTGGTCCCGGGCTGCATGCCGCTGCCACCTCCACAAAGCACCAGCGGCAGTCCCGGGCTGCGTGCCAATCCCTCTCCCCCCACAGCACCAGCGGCAGTCCCAGGCCACCCCTGCTCCAGAGCACTGATAGGCACAGGAACTAGGAGTGCGGAGGATGCTGCAGCACCCCCAGGTTTTACGTGGGGTCCCGACTGCCGGCCCTGTGCCCAGGGCTCTGCATGTGGCCCCAGCCTTGGCCCCCTTACTCCTGTCTGTGTCCTCCCCTCCTGGAGCCACGGCCCAGCCCCAGCTCTAGAGGGCGACAGGGAGCGTGGAAAAGGTTAACGGGAGGCACAGCACCCCCACTCTAAAAAGTGTTCCAGAGCCACTGAGAGCACCCACAGCGCCGCATGAGCCCCCCCTCCAGAGCACCCAAGATTTAGTCAGGGGTATGTAGTACAAGTCACAGACAGGTCACTGGCCATGAATTTTTGTTTATTGCCTATGACCTGTCCATGACTTTTACTAAAAATACCCGTGACTAAAACAGCCTTAGATAATATACATGTCCTGTGTATCTATATGCACGTACCCTGCTTCATACACTTTGTCCCCCTCTCTGTCATACACACATGCATGCACTGCACACCCTTGCCACTTGTCTGTGGAGGTTAATGTCTTTCTAACATGCATGTTTCTTTTAGTGGATTGACTCTGCAGGGAGGGGGAAAAAGTCATCTGAGCAGACTAATTGTGCGATAATTGCAGATTGCAAAGGAACATCTCTCTGGTCCTTTCCTCTTTATTTATAACCTGCAGACGAGTGAAGCGTTCACCATTTTTAGTGAGATCCTTGCAGAACAGGCATCTGTTTGTCACCGTAGCAATCTCAGTAACACGCAGAGAATGCACTCACGCTGGGGGACAGCAGCAGCGCTGGCAGGGATAATGGGAAGGCGCTAAACGCTGTCTCAGGGTAACAGTTTCCTGCCGCCAGAGAAATGTCAAGGCAAGGTCAAAGCTTTTATGGAAAATAAATATCAAGGTGAAGCACAGCTGCTTCTTTGCAGAGCCAGACTCATGAATCCAATTTATTGAAGGTACTTATTACTGGAATATCTGAGCAGCTCACAAATGTTTCTGCATTTATCCTCACACCCCCTGTGAGGCAGGGAAGTTCTAATATCCTCATTGATGGAGAACCGAGGCCCTGAGACACTCAGGGTACATCTACATGACAACGCGAAACATGTGGCAGCATCTGCAGGTTTGGGCTCACAGTACCGTGCTAAAAACAGATGTGCAAGCTGGAACTCCCTGGGCTTCAGATGCCAGTGTAGATATGCCCAGAGATGGAGAACAGATGCTTGGTTTTTGAACTTGAGGATAAGGAAAAATATTCCCAAACCCAAACTTGAGAGGTAACAGTTTAAGCTAGAAGGAGAATCCAGCTGACAGCCTATGCATTGAGCAGGGTCTGAGTGGACATTTTTCATCAAAATGCCTCAAAAACCATTTTGATTAAATTAAATTTTGAAAAAAGATGCCATTTCATTCTGAAATGACTCTTCAAAGCAAAATTCTTTTTTTAAAATATAATTCTTCTTAAGTGTAAAAAGATCAAAAGCAGAACAAAATATTTTATCAAAATAAAACAATTGGCTTGACGCCAAATGAAATTTTGTTGAAAATTTTGTTTTGCAGGAAATTTCAATTTTTTTGTTGCAAGTTCCATTTCAGAATGGAAAAAAAGTCACAAAATCATATTGCTGGTGAAATGAAAATGTTGGTTTCCACCCAACTCTAGTTCTGAAATCCAAAGCAACTTTGAAGTGATGGTGAAAAGGTACAAGTGCGTCACCACTGGACAGGTCCCTCCTTTCTGGTAGTTCTGTACTGCCTACAGCTGACGGGTTTCGAGCAGGATTCCCGCAGAGCTGGGATATGGTTAGATGTGGTGCTATATCTCAGGCCCTTTCCTATTTCTGACTGGCTTATTTCTAGTATTGAGAAGGAACCAACTAAACAACTTTGTTCCGAACTTTCAACAGAAATTTGTTTTTTTGATTAAAAATGGAAACTAAGCAAAAGGATTTGTTTCAGGTTGAAACTAAGTTTCAACTTGAAACAAAGCAGCTCAGAAATGCCTGTTTTGAATTTTCTCATAAAAATATTTCAGGAGGTTCAAACTGTTTTTTGTGAAAGGGTTTAATTTAAATGAAACTATTTTGTGATGAAAAGAAATTTCGGTAGAAACATAGTGATTCGCTTTCCTTATTTTGTTCTAGGAGTGGTTGAAAGGGAGCAGTCAAGGCTGGCAAACCCAACATGTGCCAGTCCTTAAGGCTTCCATCTCTGCTGGCAGGATCCATTTGCTGATCTGCCCAAATTACAGTGCCAAGAAAATGCTTCCTTCTCTCTGCCAAGTTCGTGTTTAGAGAGCACCATGGCAGTGCTGACCGGCAGTAGCCCCAATAACAGAACCATACATGGTACCTATTCTGCAGTCACAGACATCAGAGCACCAGAAGCTAGGAAAATGACATAGGATGCAAGGTTGGAGAGCAGCTCTATAAATAGCAAATGCTGCAGATCCTGCCCTGGGGCTTTCCAGGGAGGAGCTGGCTCCATTCACTTTGACTGAGACACTGGACCATTTTGAGATGCTCTAAGAATATGCACAGAGGCGCCTCCCTCTGTCCTTTCATAGGCTGCGCCTTTCTTTTTATTGATTGGAGACATCAATAGAAGCAAATCTGCTGGCTTCTGCTGAGCTTCAACTGGCTTTCTGCTTTAAAAAAAACCCAAACACTGCCTTTCTTTTTAAAAAACAGCTCAGCTAAGTGGTGATCCTGGCATGGAGCTTATGCAGCCTGATTCCCCTATGTTTGACTTCTGTGTTATGAGCTGCCCATTTTAGCAGCTGCAACACCTTTAGGGCTGTAAAAACTGTGCAGGTGCTGCCGTTAAGAAATCCAAAGGCTTTGTCTACACACGAACTTGCACTGGTGTAGTTGAACCAGTGCTGACCCCTATATGAACACTCTTATTTCAGTTTAAGAGGGACTTAGTTTAGCTTAAACCTGATCCATATCCATGCTGGCAAAACTTTGTAGTGTAGATGTGGCCTGTGTCAGAGAGGGGTGTGCGGTGGAAAACACCACACGCTGACCCCTGTAGCCAGGATAGCTGTGTTGGCAAGACTCCCAGTGCAAATGCAACTATGCTGACACAAGTGAGCTTCTGTCCGTAGAACTAATGTTGGTTGGGGAAGTGATATGGTTATGCCAGCAGAACTCCATCTGCTGGTTTATGCTGGGTCTCTACTAGGAGGCTATTCTGGCATAGTTATACCAGCAAAGACTCTGCAATGTAGACAAGCCCTTATCAACTCAACCTAACTCAAAATAAGCCTGATATAAACTGGAAGAAGAAATAATCAGTTGGCCTATTCTATTGCACCATTGTTAAATAGTTTTAAAAGTCACCACTTTAGTTAAACTGATGCAATTCTAGGCCTGACACTGCAGTATTGAAATCAAAGGGAGTTTTGCCGTTGCTATCAACCAAAGCAGGATCCAGCTGTGTGTGTAGATAAGGCTTTAAATAGCTTTTTAAACCTAGTTAGTTAAACCAGTGGAACCCCCTGTGTGAACATTCTCATCTGGTTTAAGAATGGTGTATTTTGTTGTAATTAAATCTTATGTCAATCAACGTAAGCTAAATCAGAAAACACCACTTATAAAAAACAAACAAACCAAAGCACAGGCAAGTCTATGCACATTATACACAAGCCCCAAGTTGGCATGAGTTTAACTAAATTGGTTTAAATTCATACCTCAATTTGAATTAGTGCAACTTTCTCATATGGACAAGCTAACACAGAAAAGCTGTACCATTTTACCTATCCCAGCAAAATAGTATATCTCCCCGCAAGTGTGGGCATAGTTCATTCATAGATTCCAAGGCCAGATGGGACTATTATTATCATCAAGTCTGATCTCCTGCATAACACAAGCCATAGGACTTCCCTGAATAAATTCCTGTTTAAACTAGAACAGATCTTTTAGGCCTGGTCTACACTAGGACTTTAATTCGAATTTAGCAGCGTTAATTCGAACTAACCGCTCAACCGTCCACACCAGGAAGCCATTTAATTCGAACTAGAGGGCTCTTTAGTTCGAATTTGGTACTCCACCCTGACAGGTGGAGTAACGCTAAATTCGACATGGCTAGCTCGAATTAGGCTAGGTGTGGATGCAAATCGAACTTAGTAGCTCCGGGAGCTATCCCACAGTGCACCACTCTGTTGACGATCTGGACAGCAGTCCGAGCTTGGATTCTCTGACCAGCCACACAGGAAATGACCCGGGAAAATTTGAATTCATTTTCCTGTCTGGGCACTTTGAATCTGACGTCCTGGCTGGACATCGGGGCGAGCTCCGCAGCACCTGCAACGATGCAGAGCTCTCCAGCAGAGGAGTTCATGTTATCTGTGAATAGAAAGAGGGACCCAGCATGGACTGACTGGGAACTCTTCGATCTGATCGGTGTGTGGGGCGAGGAGTCTGTGCTTTCGGAGCTGTGCTCCAAAACAGGGAATGCGAAGACCTACAAGAAGGTCTCCAAAGCCATGAGAGACAGAGGATACAGGCGGGATGCAACGCAGCGCCGCGTGAAAATCAAGGACCCCAGACAAGGCTACCAAAAAATCAAAGCGGCAAACGGACGCTACGGAGCCTGCCACCACTGCCCCACCAGTGACCGTGGACTCTGACGATGGGACAGTGTCGACGGCCAGTTCCTCGGTGATGTTCGCGGACGGGGAAGATGAGGAAGGGTTTGTGGAAGACGAGGCAGGTGAGAGCGCTTACAACGCTGGTTTCCCCGACAGCCAGGATCTATTCATCACCGTCACGGAGATCCCCCAACAACCCTCCCCGGCCATTAACCCGGACCCTGAATCAGGGGAAGGAGCAGTCGGTAAGTGCTTTAACCATGTTAACTTTTATTCTTAATATAACAGGAATCTTAACTGTGTGAAAAGGAGGTCTCTCTAGATATGGGGATAGAACAGAACTCGTCCTTGGAGATATCCATGAAGCTCTCCTTGCGTTAATCAAAAAGCATCAGCAGGAGGTTCCTGGGGAGAGCTGCCTTATTGGGTGCTCCGTGGTAGCACAGTTTTCCGCGCAAGGCTTTCATGAGGTACTCAGGGAGCACTGCCTCCCCGAGCACGGCTGCATCGGGCCCTGGTTCGTGCTAGCTTTCACGCAGCATGCGCTCTCTATCTCCTTCAGTGACCCTCCTCAGGGTGATCTCGCTCGGAGACTCCTGCATCTAATTAGGGTAATTACTGTAATTTTACGCCTGGTCCAAAGTATTTTTAAAAAATCTACGGACAGACGGCATAGCACAGACTCAGCACGCAGCTGCGTGACGAGCGTAACGGAAAGCCAAAGAATATAATGGACGCTCATGGAGGGAGGGGGGAATGAGGACGCAAGGTATCCCACAGTTCCTGCTGTCTCCGAAAAGTATTTGCATTCTTGGATGAGCTCCAAATGCTTCTAGGGTCAAACACAATGTCTGCGGTGGGTCAGGGCATAGTTCGGCAATTTGCGCACACACCCCACCCACCACCAGAAGTGAAAACAATCCTCTGTTGACTCTTTTACATGTCACCCTATCTTTACTGAATGCTGCAGATAGACGCGATGGTGCAGCACTCAACACCAACATCCTTGCTCCCCCCACGCTATGGATGGCTGATGGTACAAAAAGATGGAAATCCGTCCTCATCATCAGCCTATTGGCACATGGGGCAGTGCAAAAGGGCTGGTAACCATGCCGACTAGCATCAGTAAGGTCGATCAAGGGTGCCTGTCCCTAATTTTTGATGGCAGATGGTGCAATATGGCTGGTAACCGTCCTCATCATTGCAACAGGGGGTTGAGCTCCATCAGCCCCCACCCTTCATTGTAAATAAAAGATTCAATTGCCCCTGGACTAGCAGAGGGATGATGGGCTCCTTCATCCACACTCCTTAATGTCCTGCCTGGACTATCATTGCAGCTGGAGGCTTCCTTCCACTCATTTCTCACAAACAAGTCACTGTGTCTTATTCCTGCATTCTTTATTACTTCATCACACAAGTGGGGGGACAATGGTATGGTAGCCCAGGAAGGCTGGGGTAAGAACGGAATGAACAGGTGGTGTTGTTGCAGGAGCACCCCCTGTGAATAGCATACAGCTCATAATTTATGCAGGATCGGACACAGAGCAGCTGTGCTCTCTGGTTCTATGATACAGTGGTTCTCTAGTACACTTGCCCATAATCTAGGCAGGACTGATTCTATTTTTAGATACCAAAAAGGAGGGATTGACTCAGGGAGTCATTCCCAATTTTTGCTTTTGCGCCCCTGGCTGCTTGGCCAGGGGCACTTATGACAGCACCAAATGGGGCAGTGCAAAAGGACAGGTAACCATGCCCATCTTATTACCATCTTATTACCAATTTATGGTATGGTAGATGGTACAATATGGCTGGTAACCATCTCTGCTGTCATGCAAAAGCAAAAGCATGCTGCTGTGTAGCGCTGCTGGCCCGCCTCTGTCAGCGGCATCTAGTACACATACGGTGACATACACAAAAGGCAAAACAGTGTCCATGGTTGCCACGCTATGGCGTATGCCAGGGCAATTCTGGGAAAACGGGCTTGAAATGATTGTCTGCAGTTGCTTTCCCGGAGGAAGGAATGACTGGCGACATTTACCCAGAATCCACCGCAAAAATGATTTCTGCCCCAGCAGGCACAGGGGTCTCAACCCAGAATTCACAGAGACAGCCTAGACTCAGTTAATTGTTCGCAAAAATGTATCTTTGCAAGGAACTCACTCCCTGTTTCCCATCTCACAGCTTCCTCTGTCTCCAGACCTGCCACAGCATCCCCCTCGCAGAGGCTGGCAAAGATTAGGCGGCGAAAGAAAAAGACAAGGGACAAGATGTTCGAGGAACGTATGGGCTGCTACCTAGCAGAGGCGGACCAGCAGAGCCAGTGGAGGGAGACCGTCTCTCTGTGCCAGCGCTCACACAGCGAATGGGAGGAGAGGTGGCGTGAGGAAGACAAGCAGGCGACTGAAACACTGCTTGGACTAGTGAGGGAGCAAACGGAAATGCTCAGGCGCCTTGTGGATGTTCTGCAGGACCGCAGGAGGACAGAGACACCCTGCAGTGTATCTGCAACCGCACTCCCCTGCCACACAGTCCCATACCCCCCTCACCGAAAATAATCAGGAGGAGGGGCGGCCGGGGACGTGAATACTGTCACTGCACCACAGCACAGTGCTCAAGTACCTAAAAGCTCTCATACCCTACATTTGCCGAAGTCCTTCACTTCCAGACTCACAGTAGTCCCAATCCCAGTCCCATCCCCTAACTGTCTACTTAATAAATAAAAATGCTTTGCTGTTAATTACTGTTTCCGTTATGTTTTTTCAAAGAAGACTGTGTTTGAATGGGGGGCGTGGGGAAGGGGGTGGTTAATTGCATAGGACAGTCACCTTTCCCAGGGTACAGACACGGGGGCAGGATCAGCAGCGGGTCACACACACGGTGCAGTCAGTAGGCACCCTGGTCGGTTTTTGGAGGTGGTTTCCAGGATCTGTGTGGGCGGGGGAGATGTGACTTTGCAGCGGGGGAGGGCGGTTACAGATCTTATACAGCGGTCCTTGTCCTGGACCGCTGAGTCACGCAGCTGAGGAATCTGTATCCGTCCTCCACCACAAGGTCACATATCCGCCCGCACACAGAATTCCATAAAGAGGGATGGCAGGCTCCGTTGAAAGAAGCATTCCGGCACTGCGGACCGCTCTAGGAGCAGGAGCCTGTCATTCCTTGAGTTTAGAGGCGGTCTTTACATCACCGCACACCCTACCCAGCACAGCCTGCGTCCCAGTTTCAACCCTTTCACGAAAAGTCATGAATAAAGAAACCTTTGTTAAGTAATAATGGGACATGTATTTTATTTTTACACGTGTGCTGGAAGTGGGGGTAACGGGGTGAATGGGGTATGTAACCGAAGAGGAGAGTCAACAGTAACTGGGTAAAGAAACAGGGGCAGGTTCAGCTTCTCTGTAAAGAAACTGAACAGTCACAGGTCACGCTGCTCGCTGCTCGCTGGTATTTGAAGAGTTCCTTGTTGCTGTCCCAGGCGCCTGTATAGGGCTTCATGAGCAAGTGCATTAGCGGGCAGGCTGGGTCCCCGAGGATGACTATAGGCATCTGCACATCCACAACAGTTATTTCGTGGTCCGGGAAGAAACTACCTTCCTGCAGGCGTCTGAGCAGCCCACAGTTCCTGAAAACACACGCATCATGAACCTTGCCCGGCCACCCGACGTTGATGTTTGTAAAACGTCCCCTATGGTCCCCCAGTGCTTGCAGCACCATTGAAAAGTAGCCCAATTTCTCAGCAGCTGACTGTGGAAGAGGTGGACGATAAAGTGCGAGGAGGAGAAAACGGCGATGATCGCAGCGGGCTCCGTGCTTGCAGTGCTGTGGCGTCCGCGCTGTCACTGACCAGAAAAGTGCACGAACAGATTGCCCGCAGGCGCTTTCAAGGAGGGAGGGAGGGAGGTTGTGATTGACGGTTCAATGACGACACTTACCCAAAACCACCCTCGACACATTTCTCCCCCCAGCAGGCATTGGGGGCTCTACCCAGCATTCCAATGGGCAGCGGGGACTGCGGGAACTGTGGGATAGCTTCCCACAGTGCACCGCTTCCAAAGTCAACGCTGGCCCCGTGAATGTGGACTCAGAAATTCGAATTAGTGTATTTAGTATGGATACACAAATTTGACTTCATAAGGTCGAATCCACAAATTCGAATTAAGTTGATTCGAAATAGTCTTGTAGTGTAGACAAGGCCTTAGAAAGACATTGAATCTTGATTTAAAAATTGCCAGTGACGGAGACTCCACCATGACCTTTGTTTCACTGGTGAATTACCCCACCGTTAAAGCCAATGTGACTAGCTGATACGCAGTAGTTATATGGAGTGACAACCCCGCATGCGCTTGTGAGGGTCATGAGCGTGTGGGTGTAACCCACTGGTGCAGAGGCGCTGACTTTCTGATTTCCCGGGGAGTGCTCGACCCCCTGCTTTGCCCCAGACCCCGCCCCCACTCCATCCCTTCTGCCAAGGCCCCGTCCCCGCCTGCCTCTTCCCACCCCTGCTCCGCCTCTTCCTGTCTCCGCTCCTCCCCCTCCCCCAAGCGCGTCCTGCCCTTTCCCTCTTCCTGCCCCTGCTCCTCCTCCTCGCCCCCAGCACCTCCTGCCCACCACTGAACAGCTGCTCCTTGGCAGGCAGGAAGTGCTGGGGGGAGGGGGAGGTGCTGATCAGTGGGGCCCATCGGTGGGCGGGAGGCGCTGGGGGGGAGGGGAGGAGCTGATCGGCTGAGCACCCACTATTTTTTTTCAGTGAGTGCTCCAGCCCCAGAGCACCCACGGAGTCGACGCCTATGCACCGGTGAGTGGGTGTTACAAGTCCCCCTCTTCACTGCTCTTCAGAGGGTGTGGGTTGTCACAGCCCTGAACTGCAAAGCCTCTACTCAAACTATAGCTCACGTTAGCTCCGGAGATCCCTGGTTTGACCCTCAGTGTGCTAGTCAAGATAGCAGTCGTGTGTGAGATGAGTTTACTGTAAGTGGACTGCAGTACACTGAATATCTTCAAACAGCTGTTACTGAAGCCATTCTTAGGGGAAGATCCTGCAACATGCTGAATGTCCCCAATTGAGGATAACTTGCAGGACTGGGGGCCTAATAAAGATCTAGGTAAAGGATGCTGTGTCTAGGTTACATAGCCATTCAGCCTGAGCAAGTGTCCTTCATTTTAAGTAATTATTGCTGGTTTTTGGAGCAATGACTGAGACCCACTCCTCTGAAACCTGCAAGTCCAAATCTCAATTCACAGCAGCATGGTAACCAGGATGCTGTTTGCTGACTGTCCTCTCTGCTCTTGGAATCGGAAATCTTCTTCAGGCTCTAGTGGCAGAGGTATCATCAAGGTCACATTTATATTTATTAGATTCATCTCAACAGCTCCCAAGGAGCCCTTCCCTGACACGCAGAACAAATCACAATGCCCGGGAAGGACAGAGGAAGCGAACGGGTACATAGTAAGATCAGGGAGTTATTCAAGAGAGAAGGCACTCGATAAAATCCGATAGCAAGCAGACGAAGGATGCTGCCTGGCACTGTGGCATTGGACAGCCACTCAGCTCCCCGCTGTAACAAGCCCGTGCCTCTGTGTTGCAGGGACTTAGCGAAACCCTTGCAGTCAAACGCTGAGTATGATCTGCAGCTGCTGGGAACAGAAAGCAAATAAAGCAACTGCTCTTCTTTTCCTTTTGTCTTTTCTCAAGAGCAGACGTCACTGAGCTTAGAAATCCCATGGATGGGGAAAGTTCAGAAACAGAAAGCAACAGCCCTTGGTTTGTGCCAGCTTTGATCTGTGCCCCATTCAAGTCAAGGGTTGTATGCCCTGCAATTTCAAATGAGTTTGTTATCAGTGGCATTCTGGTGTCACCTAGAGGCACTCACTGAGGTCACAGCCCCATTGTGCTAGGCACTGTACACATGAAGACTGTTGCAAAGAGCATAGATATGACAGACAGATGGTGGGAGAAGATTGTGTCATCCTCTCATTTGACAGAAGGGAAACTGAGGCACAGAGATGGGGGTAACATTTTCAAAAGGGACTTCGACCCAGATCCTCAAAGGTATCTAGGTATCTAATGAATGGGAGGTAGGTGTCTACATACACTTCTAGGGCCCACATCCTCAAGGGTAAATCCCTTGGACTAAAATCTCATTGGAGCCTCTGTCACTTTTGGGACATAGCCATCTAAGTCACTTAGGCCTTGCAACACAGAGTGGTGCAACGCCCGAACACCTTTAAACATCTGGGCCTGGGAGCCTACATCTGAGTCAGACTCCTTAGATCCTAATTCCCTTTTGAAAATGGTCCTTCAGAGCCTAAGTCACTTGATACATTTGAAAATCATACCCACAGTGATTTGCTAGGAGAGCTAGGCACTGAACCGAGATTTCCTGAGTCCCTGGCCATCTTTCCTCATTGCTAAGGAATTGCTAAAGCCTTGACAAGTGCATGATTAAAGGCTGTAATTAACCTAAAAAATGAACTACATATATGTGGAGCAGATAAGTTATTATCTAAAGGCTGCTAAAAGCTGAGCACATGAGCACCTATAATGCTTCTTTGGAACACTGTGCAGCACAAAAGTGGAAGTCTGAAGAGCTTTGCAAGGTATAGACTTTACAGTTATGTTCCTGGCATACACACTGAGAAGTTACTTAACAAACATCATCAACTACTCTTGCTGGAAGATTGCAACGTAATACTATTTTTATTCTTAAAATCCAGAAGGATAACACACTGTAACCAAACCAGGGAGAAACAAAGCAGACTGCACTCTAAGGCAGCGAGACACAATGCATCCCAGCTTGCTTTAAGAAGACTCTTTCCAGACAGATTGCAAATAGACACTTTGCTACAGGGGCCCCTAGCCTGCAAGCAGAAGCCGGGACAGCACCTCACCATCCCCCGTCTTACAGTGGTAGCTTGCAATTTTAGCACATTCCTCTGCCCCACAATAATAAGAATGCTACTTTGCCTGGGTCATTCTGAAAAACTCAAAGAACTTGACAAAAACTGCAACCACCTTCTCCAAAGACAGGTAAGTGTCAGCATCTTTATTTCACCAATAGGGAAACTGAGACTCTGAGGGAGAAAAAACCTTGTCCAAGAAGATCACATAGTAATTCCAAACCCAGGAGATCTGGCTCCCAGTTGCCTAACCACAAGGTGACACTCCCTCCCCGTGCTTTTACTCTGTGTGCAGTCACCTGGGCCTTTGTCACATGTTGACACTAAAATCACCTCACTTAGCTCTATACCAGTCACATCACCTGCATGTTTGCTGGGCTGTCACGGATTTCATAGTTACAGAATGGATCTGTTGCATTTTGTGAAAGTTCAAGACACACAGGGTCTCAAGTGCAAATCCTCAATGGTGGATGTTAGGAGCCTAAACACCATTGAGGATCTGGGTTTTAGTTCCCAGCAATATTGATATTGATTATATCATTGATGCATCATGATAGACTGTTCTCAGTGGTAGAAGATGACAGAACAAGGAGTAATGGTCTCAAGTTGCAGAGGGGGAGGTTTAGTTTGGATATTAGGAAAAACTTTTTCACTAGTAGGGTGGTGAAGAACTGGAATGGGTTACCTAGGGAGGTGGTGGAATCTCCTTCCTTAGAGGTTTTTAAGGTCAGGCTTGACAAAGCCCTGGCTGGGATGATTTAGTTGGGTTTGGTCCTGCTTTGAGCAGGGGGTTGGACTAGATGACCTCCTGAGGTCCCTTCCAACCCTGAGATTCTATGATTCTATGATCATCATTTCTGCCAGCCAATGGAGTGGCACAGAAGTAAAAATGCCTCATAATCCTATGGCGATCTATAAGCAGAACCCTCTAGCTCTGGTTTCCCTTCTTGGCCAACCACCGTAGTTCTTCTCATGCCGGACAGCTTCAGAAGAGCATGAGAAGCCAGCACCAAAAATAGAGATGAAGGGGAGTGACTCCATTTTATGGCCTTGGACATTTTAACTGATTCCAAGCTAAGGTCACAGTGGTGGCTGCAGCTGGAACAGCCTCTGAGACTGGAGACTCCTCGTTAGCCACAGACCAAGTCCCACATGGGAAGCGGCAACACGAGCTTCCCTATATAGCTCCCCAACTCTCCTTTGGAGTGACTCCATTTAGGAGTCGGAGAGGCATTCAGTCTCCAGGGCCCACTTTGTTCTCTGCGGAGACGGACAGTTTATGCCAAGCTCGTGGCACTGTTCGAGATGAGGATCCCCAGTCAGGAACTAGACTGAGCTCAGTGGTTTATTTCACACTGGTTGCCCAACATGTCCAACCAAGCTTTGATCCACACAGAACCTGGAAGTGAAAGATTCCATATTCCTCAACAGAGGAGACGGGGGGAAGGGGGCATGCAGTGTCATGTGCCCCCTCCCCAGATTTGCTGTGTGGCTTGTACTGAGCATACTCACATGGACTAAGCATGCTCAGTAACACTGCTGAAGCTGGCTGCCCTCACTCTGCCCCCCCACTATCGGCAGGCCATAGTCTTCTCTGCCCCTCTCCCAGCCAGAGTTAGTACGCGGGAAGTCACCTCCTCCCAGGATGTCAGGGCAGCATCCAAGAGCAAACAGATCTTGATGTCATGACCATGAGGAGTCTGGGCTGATACATTTGGAAGTTCAGGCAAAAGAAAAGGTGCAGAAAAAACCCATCTGTTCATCCAGCATTATACAGTGTATTAAAGTCCTGGCAGAGGAACCAGCAAGGGAGTCAATAATGCCCAGATTGTAACTATGCTAAGCAGGCCCCTGGAGGTTTATTAGAAGAGACCTAAGTCAGGCAGCAGTGACCCTGAAGCCACTGATCAAATTCCATTAGCAGACAGGATCTCTGCTCGCTCAGCCTGCCTGGAAACTGGCACCACTCCATCTAGTATATACACGCAGAGTCTGATAAACGAGCTCACACTGTGCCTGCGGGGAAGACGCTGGTAGCATGGATGCATCTCATTTGGCCAGGCACTCGAAAGAAGCCCGGAAGGTCCTGCCCTCGTCTAGCATCGCTGACGGAAGGCTTGTTTGGAGCAAGAGATGGGGGAAGAGAGTGGACGCAAGCCATCCCCTCGGACTCAGCCCGTAGTCCTGTCCTCTATGATGGACTTACTACCATCATATTTTTAAAAAAATTATCAGAATTGCTATGGTGCAAATTATTTTCCTGTGGTTCAGAAAAGTCTCTGTAACAGTAAAAGATGAGACCATGAGATGGGATATTTTGCAGCATTTTCAGCCTCTGGAGAAATTGATGGAAACCTGGGCTGGGATTCGGTGCTGCCTCTCCTGCGGTTGCAGCACAGAAGATGCAGCCCTGGGAGGGAGGAAGTGTCTTTTGTGCCACTACGATTTTGGGCTGCTCCAGGGGCCAGTGCAACCCTGGCACAAAACAGAACACCCAGGAGCTGGCCTGCTGAATGCCAACTCCAGCACCAGTCTCCAGGGCTGTCTGTGGGATTCTCGGCAGCCTGCAACAGCTGAGAGCCCCCATAACACAATATGCTGTAGGGACTCTCCATATGCCCCTGACATTCTCCCTTTGGCCTCTAGGCAGGGCTTGCAATGGGGCCTTTGTGGGACTGTGTATGGCAGCCCCATACAATGCCTGCAGCAGGGGAATTCTCCCCACAGTTGGCGGTGGGTTTTTACAGCTCCTGTTGGCTTCCAGAGCAGTGCAAAGGGGCTGTGCCAGAATCCCACTCCTAAAGCGAAGACTTCTCTGCTAAAAGAGAGGGCCCATTCCGATCATCTAACCTGACCTCCAGCATAGCACAGGCCAGAGATCTTCTGCAGCCAACCTGTCTCTCCTGGCTGAGCCATAGCTTCTTCTTTAGAAAGACATCCTGCCTTCATGTACAGACTTTGAGTGTTGGGGAATCCACCATGTCCTAGGTAAGTGGTTCCAGAGGTTAATTAGCCTCCCTCTTAAACAGATGTGGCTTACTACTAGTCTGAATTTGTCTAGCTTCATCTCCAGCTCACTCTCGTTATGCCTTTCTTCTGTTAGCTTGCTGACCCCTCTACTACCAGAAATCTCATCTCTATGGAGAGAAGCCCAGACTGTGATCAAATCACCTCTTAAAATTGTCCTGGACAAACTAAATAGGTTTGAATTTCCTAAGCCTCTCACCAGAAGGCTTTCTCAAGAGGTTTCTCAGACCTCAAATTTTTCTGAACCCTGTCCAGTTTTCCAGCATATTTTCTGAAGTGTGGACACCAGATCTGAATACGCCACTCTAGTCATAGTTTCACTAATGTCATATCCAGGTAATACCCCCTCCTGACTCCCACAGCCTGGGTCAAACCCCAGACCCAAAGCACCCTGAGCTTTGGGAACCTTCAGATCTAGATCTAAACTTTGCTGTATAGTATCTATCTACCTAACCATCCCTGTACACACCTCATCTATCCTCTACACACCCCTCTATCTGTCTATCATCTAACCTCCACCGATTTCTGGACTCCAAAGGAAAAGCTATTAGTGCTCACCTAGCAATACGCTTAGTACAGTGGGTGAAACATGCTGAACAGATAGGAGAATCTGAGTCCCAAACAGCTCACCATCTAAAAGCAGATGAGTAACGTACAGCGCAAGGCAATTACAGGGCAAACACAGGGTGAGGGGTTCTGTTTATTCCAGAGATGGTGCCAGGGTGTATAGCAGGGCTTTAAAAGGGGATGGGGAGGGGGTGGGACGTTCTGACCATTGAGGCGGCATGCAATGAGGCGTGAAGTTGGGAGTTTGAGGAGGAGATACCGGAGCTTGCAGGTGAGAAGGTGAAGGGAAGGACAGAGATGTAGCTGGGGATGAGGCTGTGCAGAACCCTACTGGGGCAAACCAGGAGTGTGAATTTGACAAGTGCAAGCCAGCAGGGGCGGCTCCAGGCACCAGCACGCCAAGCGCGTGCTTGGGGGGGCAAGCCACGGGGGGCGCTCTGCCGGTCGCTGCGAGGGCGGCAGGCAGGCTGCCTTCGGCGGCTTGCCTGTGGAGGGTCCGCTGGTCCTGCAGCTTCGGCGGACCTCCCGCAGTCGTGCTGCCGAATCCGCGGGACTGGGGACCTCCCGCAGGCAAGTTGCCGATGGCAGCCTGCCTGCCATGCTTAGAGCGGCAAAATACCTAAAGCCGCCCCTGCAAGCCAGTGCAGCGAGTTGAGGTCAGAGCAGGGAGCAGATCTGTATTTTGGGGGCACTTGTCCAAAGAAAGGTGTGGACCTTCTGAGACTCACTCATCAGCTGGTTCTGAGGCCTCCCAAACAGAGCAGAGCCCTTTGGATTCCCATTCAGCCTGAAAAGGAGTAATCCTTCCTGGAAGGATCTTGTCCTGAGACTGCGTTTGGGATATCAGCTCAAAGGGGTTATGGATCAAAGGCTTTGGTCGATTATTAACCCAGCGGGCAGGGAGCCAGGTGCCAGGCTGACAAAGCGGCAGCAGGTGCCGATAACCTTTGCGTCCCAGATGAAGGGAAACTGGAAATGAAATGCCAGCAACACCAGGCTGTTTTGTATCCTGATCCTCTGCAGCTTTTCAAATGCCCCGAGAGGCTGTGCTGCCCTTGATCTGCATTTGCTATTTGTTCTGATTGATTTATTCTTCAATTTTTAAAGGAAGATGGCAAAAATATGCCACCCACCCAGCCTCTGTGGAGTTGCCAGCACCCTTCTTCACTGTCAGCTCGCTGAAGGAGTTTAAATTATTCATCCACTTAGCAGGGCCTGGCAACCCATCCATCACTTAACCACTCTGTTCCACAGCCCAGGTGAAGCATCAGGTCAATAGGCGTCTTCACACCTTTGCTGACGTTTCCACACTGAAAGTAACCTGCTCTTAGGGCAAGGTTCCTGTCCCAGCAGCACTGCCCTGTTCCTTGGAGAAGTCCCTTTTTAGTAGAGCTCTGCTGTGTACTGAAGACTGAATCAAGCAGCATGTGGGGGGATTTTACACTCTTGAAGGTCAGGGTCTAGAGCCAGTGCCAGCCAAAACTCCCTCGTGCATTTCAGTTATGACCTGCAATGTCCCCTCCTAGGCCAATCCTAGGGTCCAGCAAGGCTCAGGTAATGCATCCCATTCTTGACCCTCCAGCACTCCCCTGCTGTGGGACCAATACACAGCTCTGCTGATGCACCCCCATCCTGCAGCCCCCCCCATCCCAGTCATGTGCCCTCACACAGCTCTGCCAATGCTCCTCAACCATGACCTTCTGTTTTTCCCCACCCTGAGCTCCTCCAAGCCCAACTCCGATGTCCTTAAATCATTCCATAAACTTCAAGTGTGCTGAATTAATTCTGAAAATGTCTCCCTATGTGACGCTGTGACTAATGTGCGTTATTTCCCCGAGCACCCAGCTCCTGCTGTCGCCATGGCTTCCCCTTGCTGCAGATCTCTTTGGCTATGCAGGAGCAAAACTGCACTTCTGCAAGCACAGAGCAGCACTGGAGATGGCTGCTGGTCAGTGTTCCTAAGGAGTAGAGCTGAGCCAGTGAGGACAATCCACCAGAGAGGACCCATCAGCCCCCTCCACTGTTACCTGCTCCCAGTAACCCCAGCCTGTCCTGTTCTTTCCAGGTCTCCCTTCTTGCAGAGCTCTTAAGCCCTAGCAGAGTGGAGGGGGGTCTATGACCCAGGCCTGCCTGCCCTCACCCAGCTCAGGTGATGTTGCATGGAGTCCCATTGTTCAGCTCCAGCTTCACTTGCTCCATTGAAATCAGTGAAGTGAGGCCCATTTACACCAGCTGAGGAACTGGCCCATGACCTCTGCATGCAGCCCCAGGTGGGAGAGGGATGTTGTGGAGAGGTCTAAGAGGTCCAGAGAGGGTCAGTGGTTTCCTGATTGCTCCATGGACAAATACAGCACACGCAGTCTCCCTGGAGACCTGCTGGGAACCCCACCGTTTGAGTTGCTTCAGGTCACACCAGGAAAAGAAGTGCAGGCTACTCAGCAAGGAGCAACCCTAGAACTGGGCCTGTCTCCATCTCAGATTCCTTCACTACATAGAGGCCCCATTTACTGCCCCTCTCACCTGCCCCTGACAAGAACATTCAAGTTAGAAGAGCCAACGGTTTTCAGAGAATGAGGACGCAGGCCCACCATTGTCTACCAGGTCTAACTCACATGGGGCCACCGCTCCAATGATCACATTTACTGCGTGCAAGCCACGTGGGTTCCTGCTGCATCCCCCATTCGGGATGAGGGGAGCATGGCACAAGGAAGGCCCAGCTTGACAGGAGGGGTAGAACATGGCTCATCCCCCTGGGGGAGCACTGAAGGCATTACACTGCTTCCTGAGGTCCTGCAGTTACACCAGGGAAGGGGAGTGCTAGTCAGGAGCCAGCCACCCTCCATGGAGGCTGCTCTTCTGAGATAGTCTCAGGAGCACTGCCAGGGCCGGCTTTAGCCAGTGAGGGGCCCAATTCGTGGGGCATGTACTCTCCGGGCGGCACTTCGGATTTCCGTGCTCCGGCGGTGGTAGCGGGGCCGTGGGGTTGCGGGGCTCCGGCCAGGGGAGCGGGACCGTGGGGTTGCGGGGCTCTGGTCGGGGGAGCAGGACCGCGGGGTTGCGGGGTTCTGGCCGGGGTAGCGGGGCCGCGGGACTTGCCGCCGTCAGGCCTGGGGAGCGGGACCAGAGGTTGTGGGGCTCTGGCCGGGAGAGCCAGGGCTGCGGGACCCCTGAGAAGGGCTGTCGCACTGAAAGGGGCACCCCCCATGGACCGCACGGGGCCATGAGTGGGCACGATTTGTGAGTCTGTGACAGCGGGACTGCAGGGCTCCGGCCGGGGGAGCGGGGCTGCGGGATTGTGGGGCTCCAGCCGCGGTAGCGGGGCCACAGGGCTTGCCACGCTCGGCCGGGGGAGCGGGACCGCGGGGTTGCGGGGCTCTGGCCGGGGCAGCAGGGCCACGGGACTTGCTGCGCTGCGGCTGGGGGAGTGAGACGCGGGGTTGCGGGGCTCCGGCTGGGAGAGCGGGGTTGTGGGGCTCCGGCCCAGGGAGCGGGACCGCGGGGTTGCGGGGCTCTGGCCGGGGTAGCGGGGCTGCGGGGTTGCAGGGCTCCAGCAGTGGTAGCGGGGCCATGAGACTTGCCGGGCTCGGCCGGGGTAGCGGGACCATGGGGTTGCGGGCTCCGGCCGGGAGAGCGGGGCTGGGGGGTTGCGGGGCTCCGGCCGGGGGAGCTGGGCCAAAAGGCAAAAGCTGACATTAACATTGTTTCAGTCTCTGTGTTATTTGACATCGTGTATGCATTGTGCCCATAGAAAGGAAGGGCTCTGCATAGACGGAAATTTGCCTGGGCATCAGTATAAAATGTTAAGTAAAATTTGCTTTAAAAATTAAACCGGCGCTTTGTCATCTTGTGTCATCATTTTTATTTCTTAGCTTTCAGCTATTTAAGTGATCTCTAAAACTTTCATACTGACTGTTTACTATCTGACATTGTATCTCTCTAATCTCCTTCATAACCATCATTGACTTTTTTCCATTTTAATACTATCCCATAGTATCAGAGACAATGAGAAAAATAGCAAATAGAGGTACATGACTATCTTTCTATCTCTATAGAGAATGATAGATATACATGCCTCTGTCTCACATAGAGAGATGTGATGTATTCCCTGCAGCCAGGGCCGGCTTTAGGAAGTGCGGGGCCCAATTCGAACAGTTTTGATGGGCCCCCGACAGGGATGACTAAAAAAAAAAACCCACGTAAAAAAACACGTGGAGCTTGTACTCACTGGACAGTGCTCCGAGTCTTCGGTGGCACTTCGGCAACGGGTCCTTCACTCGCTCCAGGTTCTCGGCGGCACTGAAGGACCCGCTGCCGAAGTGCCATCGAAGACCCAGAGCAAGTGAAGAACCCGCCACTGAAGTGCCACCAAAGACCCAGAGCGCCGCCAGGTGAGTAAAAATTAAAAAGGCGCCTCTAGCCAGGGAAGGGATTCTCACTGGGCCCGGGGCCCTCTTAGGCGCGGGGCATGATTCGGGGGAATTGGTGGAATAGGCCTAAAGCCAGCCCTGACTGCTGCCATCAGTTGAGTTCCCCTGCTCGGCAGCAGCCATGGAGGGGGTGTGGCAGGCGGTAATGCCCTCCTGCCTGGGCTGGTCACATAACATCTGACCAGTTTTCTGCATGGAAATGCACATGCTCTGCAGGGGATGTGACGAGCAGCTAGCTCTGTGCTCCATGCCTCCCCCCATCCATGCCCCCGAACGAGACCACCTGCTCATGGAAGCCAGATAGCCTGACCCAAGTCTCCCAAACCGGCCCACCTTGAAACCTATCCTAGCCCACTGTTTTATTAAATGTCTTTCCCAAGCAAGAAACGGGGGATGCGAGACAACTGGATGCAGCAGCACCCTCACTGTGCATTCCTCTCAGTTAGTGATGCCAGAGCAGAAAGGCCTTTGAAGATGCTGTGACGATGCGGTTCTGGCAGGACCCAACTGAGAGTGCCAAATCAGGACCAATTGCTCAAACAGGGCAGTCACAGCCCTAAGCTGGGGTTTTTCCACCTCTAAGGCAAACCAAACCAGCCGGCCAAAAAGGACTTCGGTCTCACCCCACTGGCTAACCACAAGTCACACGAGCAATTTCCTTAGACACTCCAGTTTCCCAGTATCACCACCAGTGCACTCGTCCTGGGGATGAATGGTTATGAAAACCAATACCCCAATAAAAGAAAAAGGTTCTCTCGATCCCAAAGGACCAAGCCCCAGACCCAGGTCAATATACACATCAGATCTTACCCACAAATCACGCTGTTGCCAATCCTTTAGAATCTAAAATCTAAAGGTTTATTTACAAAGGGAAAAAGGTAGAGATGAGAGGTAGAATTGGTTAAATGGAATCAATTACATACAGTAATGGCAAAGTTCTTAGTTCAGGCTTGCAGCAGTGATGGAGCAAACTGCAGGTTCAAATCAAGTCTCTGGAACATCCCCCGCTGGGATGGGTCGTTCAGTCCTTTGTGCAGAGCTTCAGGTTGTAGCAAAGTCCTTCCAGAGGTAAGAAGCAGGATTGAAGACCAAAATGGAGATGAGGCATTAGCCTTATATAGGCTTTTCCAGGTGAAAGAATCTCTTTGTCCTCACTGTGGAAAATTACAGCAAAATGGAGTCTGCAGTCACATGGACAAGTCTCTGCATACTTTGCTGAGTCACAAGGCGTGTCTGCCTTCTCTCCATGGGTCCATTGTGTAGCTGATGGTCCTTAATGGGCCATCAAGCCAGCTAGGCAGGGCTAACACCAGCTTGTCTGGGATATTTCCCAGAAGCAGAGCATAATACAAAATACAGACAGTACAGAGCCAATACTTATAACTTCAACTACAAAATGATACACAGACATACAGACAGCATAATCATAACCAGCAACCCAGAACCTGGTCTTAGACACCTTATATGACCCCCTTTACTTAAGTTTTGGTGCCACTACAGGACCTTGGTTGCAACCCATGTTCTATATGGTCTCCATTTATATCAATAACGTCACAGATGCATGCTGGTATTTTCTGAGGTACATCAGCTGCAAGAAAGCATCTAGCATCTCAGCATTAGCCTGGGTTATCTGCTTGCACCTTTACCCTCCAGAACAAATGG
This sequence comes from Mauremys mutica, assembly GCF_020497125.1. NCBI lineage: Eukaryota > Metazoa > Chordata > Testudines > Geoemydidae > Mauremys > Mauremys mutica. The sequence continues at coordinate 41,127,625 of NC_059080.1, forward strand.
AAATTATTCCCTTGGGATGCCCCCAGTTAAAGCCCTATAGAGCAGAGTCCTGGCTTGTCTGGGAGCATCATGGGCTGCAAGGATTTGCTGTGGTTGTGTTGGTAATGATGATGGTGGTGATTATAAAGTGCTTTGGCTCAGGCTGGAGGGCTCCCAATGAAGAGAGCAGAGCCCAGACGTTTTCCCGCAGTGCTTGGGAGCTGCAGATGCAATAACTCATGTAAGGAAGTTCTGTGTTCGCTGTAAATGCATCATAAGGTAAAACATTGTCCCTGGAGGAAGGAACAACACAGCCAGTGTGTTCAGAGGCTGTTCTGGAGAGAAAAGGCCACAAGATCAACTGCACATGTCTCAAAGGGGTCTTTTTAACCCTGGCTGGGTTTGCCATGAGTCAATTGACTCGATCCCAGCTTGAAGCACGACAGCTGATGTCTTCTTACAAGAGAACTGAAAAGCTACTAAATAGGGGCTGGACAGCGACTCAGTGAACATGCCCACATGGGAGTGGGGGGTGGTGGTGATGGGTAAAAGATTACGGCCAGGTCTCCACTAGCACGTATGGAGAAGTTGGCAAAACTTTTGTCGCTCAGATGGGTGAAAAACCCCCACCCTCCGAGTGACATAAGTTTTGCCGGCATAAATGCCAGCCTGCACGGAGCTGTGTTGGCGGGAGACGCTCTCCTGCCAACACAGCTACTGCCGCTCATGGGGCTGGTTTTATGATGTCTCCTGTCAGCATAGAGAGACTACACGAGCGATATTACACCAGCGCAGCTGTACTGATGCCACTGTAAGCTTGCTAGTGTAGACATGGCCTAAGGACCCCCATACACCCCGTCCGGGGGCTACCTTGAGGGAGGAAGCGCATGGGTAAGCACGTGCTGCGATCCTGATGGTGCCTTCCGGTGCACAGGGGCAGGAAGTGGGTGGCGAGGGACAGAGCTTTGGCTCCATATTCCCACCAGTTGAAGGCCAGCCTATCCGAACCAGCGCGGGGCAGGTGAGAACAGACTGCAGGCAGTACACGTCCACCTCCCCAGAGCTCGGGAGTAGGGAGGCGTCATGATGCAGGGAGGTGTTTCACTCTGCCCTGTGATCATACCATGCAACACCCATCTTATAACCATCACGTCAGTGTTTGTGGCCCCAGATTAGATTCAACTGATTTTTAGAGAACTGGATTTTCCTCGTGTTTTGGCCCTTCGTGGTGCCTCTCTAGGACAGGGTCCAGGAACCTTAAGTGTGCATTTCCACCTCCTAACATGTTGGGATTTCTTTCAAGTGCAACCTTAACTGGGAAGATGGCTTGTAACTCTCCTCAAACAAAGCATTACAACATCCCAGTGAGGTGTTTTACCTTTTACCTACATGCTCTCAACTGAAATTTGGTCTTACCATAGGTTTGGTGGTTTTTTTTTAAATCTTGGCTTTGTGCATATGTGTTTAATTAAACACAGAGAGAATGCCACTGAGATTTCGAACCAGCTGAAGATATGCAATACCAGCCCTCAGGCATTTTTTATTTTAGCTTTTAAAGGAACCTTAATTTATTGGATTAGAGAGATCAGTACTGTATTGCGGGGGGAGGGGAGGAGCAGCCCAGTCCCTGAGTTCCAACATCTCTGCATTCCAAGGCCTCCCTTATGCTTCTGCATCAGTTTCCCCACCGCGCTGCCTCAGTGTATAGTGGAGCCGAGGCGGCAGTACCACGGGAGCCTTTCTAGCACCGATGTCCAAATTAGAACCTTTAAGGAACCGTGACAACAGGGCCAAACTATCCACCACTGACAAGTCACAGGCAATCTCCTTCACTCCTTCACTCCTGAAACTTGTTATAATCAACACAACTGTCACATGCAAATTAGCCGCTGGAGAAGGGGGATGATTGGTTTGAGTTACTTCTGATGTCATGGCAGCCTCACTCAAGAATTAGCTGGGCTGTTGACCTGACCTATATAATCATAATAATTAGATAAATGTTGCTTAATTACAAGCAAATTTTCTTCAAATTAGCCTATTGACAAGATTGCAAATTAATTTGAATTACATGGAAAGTTTGAAGAGGGTGTTATTCTATTATTAAATCATTCAGGGTAAAGAAAAGACTGGCACAGATGCTAAATTTCTTAACTAACCTGTTTTTAAATGAATTTTAACTCAGATACTAATTAACAGATTTACTTGTAAATTCTCATAAGAAAAACATTTCAGTGAGTAATTACAGAGTTTTAATTGCTATAATTCAGGAGAGGATTCGCTGTATTTTCACACAGAACAAAGAAACTGGATCCCCACTTTAGGTCCAAAACAGCAATGACCCTTAACACCTGACACACGAAAGGTGCCTCTAATAACATAGTTCCAGCTCAAAGTTCTCCCCTGAGCCCAGGCAGCCACGTGTAACAGCCATGGATGCTCAGTCAGATTCAGTCCTCGTCCCCACATTAATGTTACTAAAAATCAAAGTATCGCACGTGCTTGTCATGTCACCAGAGTTTTTGCCTGTGTTGTGTCAGTGATCTGGGCACTGCAAACTTTCATTCCTAGAGGTTGCTGTGTATCCTCTGTCTCCTGGCCATTGATTCTATTAGATCCAAAAGCAGCAGTTTGAGCTTTCTTGTAATTTATCATAGGATCTAAAATTACTATAGGCTGCAGAGAAAGACATTCATAGACACCTGCAAGCCTAGAGGAGATAAAGGGCATGATTCTCTGGACCAATCCACACAGAGATCTCTTATCTGCACTGCAGATCTCTATTGCATATCTTGTCGCGCTTATTGGAAGTATGCAGACTAAGCAGAGAATATGCAGTACAGATCCACACTGGGAGCCAGACAGGAGAGGTTTGCTTAGCAATAACAGAATCCCCGAATCCTTTAGACTGTAATCTCCTTGAGGCAGGGACTTTTCAGACAAATATAAATGCGAAGGGCCATGCATATGTAACCCTTTTGGCCATCAGCACTGGCAGCAACAAGGGCCTGGTTCAGTATCTAGGAGTTCTGTTTCAATATCACAATGCAAAACCAGCGCAAGCCCCCACTCAGTGACCTGGGACAATTACATACCACCCCCCTGGGCACCTCTAAGAGGCAATACTTCTCCTCTCGCAAGCACAGAGTCTGAGTGTAGCAAAAGCCTTTTAATAAAGGAGGGAGACAATGCTGCATTATGTTGGGAAAACACCACAAACAGGTTTCATAACATAAACCATGAGCAAAAGACATACCGCCAAGTAAGTTGGGTAGTGTCCTTTTCCCCTCAGGGTCTTAAGTCCAGCAACCCAACAGTCACCTCTCCCACAGTGTCTGTCCTTGCTCAGTGCCGACCCCCCCCGCCCCCCCCCGGAGTTCAGAAGTTCATCTGCAGAGTTTACTTCCCAGCCTGGGTAAAAGTATGGAGGGGCATCTTACATGCTCTGCTGCTCAGGTTAACAGCTGATTGTCACACCTCTCCCTTAGCCACTCACCAACTTGTCTTCAGCCCCCCACCAAACACAGCTCTCAGTAACTTTAGCTGGTGGTAGGGAAGCCTCAGTACCAGTACACCACTAGCTCAAAGTAGAACAAATACCTGTAACATACAACAAGATTCCTAATAGAATCAAAATTATCTCTTGCTGTTGCACAGTAGCAGGAACTGACATTTGGGGCCCATAAGAAAGGCCCACCTTATCCAACACACGCACCTACCCCCAGCTTCTCTTAATTCACTGGCATTTGGAACCCAAGTCCCCTGCCCAGCGATTGGTACATAGTTGAGGGCAAGTCCCTCCATCATAAAATGCCAAGTACAGTTCTACTGTCCTTGATTCACATAACCAGGATAACAACCCTTTATTACTCCTGCCCCAATAACAAAGAGACTGGGGATCCCACAGCAGCCAAAGTGACCATTTGGGCAAGCAGTCCATCATGCTAGGCAGGGTGAGTGTGCCCATGCAAACAAGATCAGCCCCTGAAGTCCTTTTCCACAGCTCACCAGCAGATGTCAGGGGAGAGCTCATTCTGACTCTGCTTACACATAGCTATGGCAGTGCATGAACAATGGGTCAAGAAGCATCTCCATAATAGAGAGATTATAAAACCTTATTAAATAGCAGAGAAGTCCATATCATGAAGTATCCCAGCCTACTAAAATACAAAGGTAGGGCAGGCAGGTTTTTAATGTACATTTAGAGTTAGGATGTAAAGTCAATTATAATAACTTCAGAGCAGGAATTGTGCCTGTATGTTTTACTTATACATTTTCAGGGACTAATAATTTACTACATTATTAAATAAATAATAGTACTACTATTCCTAAGGATGTGTCTTTGTCTGGCATCAGGGATGCAGTGCAGTCAAACATTCTAAACACTGCAGCTCCTGAATTCTAATCCAGGTTTTGCCTCTCAGGCCTCATCTACGCAGGGAAAGTTGAGCAGCATGGCAATTGTGGCATAAACTATTCCTGAATAGCTCCCAATGTGGACACATCCATTCTGAAGTAAAGTCACTTTTATTCTAGAACAGTATGTCCACACAAGAGAGTTATTCCAGAAGAGATACATCATATCAGAACGTCTATTGCGGAACAGTTATGCTGGTCAGTTTCCCCATGTAGACAAGGACTCAGGACCAGATTCATTCTCAGCACCCACAATTATGGTCAAACACAGTTCAAGATAGCTAAATACCAATTTAGACGTGGACACGAGGACAAACGGATATAAATTGTCAGTCAGGAAATTTAGGCTTGAAATTAGACGAAGGTTTCTAACTATCAGGGGAGTGCAATACTGGAACAGCCTACCGAGGGAAACAGTGGGGGCGAAGGACCTCCATGACTTTAAGATTAAGCTAGATAAGTTTATGGAGGAGATGGTATGATAGAATACCGGGCTTAGTCAATAGGTTAATTAAGTGCCGCACTGGTAAATAGTACATGGGTCAATGATATGATATTCTTAACCTTTTTCCAGAGGGTATGGCTGGAGAGTCTTGCCCGCATGCTCGGGGTTCAGCTGACCGCCATATTTGGGGTCGGGAAGGAATTTTCCTCCAGGGTAGATTGGCTGTGGCCCTGGAGGTTTTTCGCCTTCCTCCGAAGCATGGGGCAGGGGTCGCTTGCTAAAGGAGTGGGGGGATCAGCTTATGTGGCCTGCATCTTGCAGGAGGTCAGACTAGATGATCATATTGGTCCCTTCTGATCTTGAATTCTATGATTCTATGATTCTATAATTTAGGCACCAAACCAATGTGGTCAGATTTTCCAAAGCGCTCCACACATTGGATGCAGACCTGCCCTGGAAACCTCACCCCATCTATCTGTTTGACCTTGACCTTTCTGTGCCTCAATTTCCCCATCTGTAAAACAGGGGTAACAACACTCACCTGCCTTGCAGGGGTGGCCTTAGGGAGTCATTAATGAGTTAACGTTTGTACAGTGCTTTAAAGATGTAAAGTGTGATTTGAATGTGAGGGAACATGGATTATTAATGATGCACAGGGTCGCAAATTGACATTCCCCATTCCTTCAGCCCAGAGCCAGGATGGATGCAGTGCAATAATATAACAGCAAACACTTTCACACACGTGCCTCCGTTCTCAAAGCATTTCATCTTTCCTACAACATGCTGGAATTTGCCATCCTGAATGCCCCTTCCAGATCTATAAATGCTGCATACTGATTGGCACTGGATTTACACATGTAAGCAGAGTCAGGATGAGCTCTACCCTGACATCTGTTGGTAGATTATGGGGAGTGCAGAAAGAAGTTTCAAGTATTCGTATTAGCATTTCAGTTATTTGCATTGGCACTCCCACCCCACTTAGCATACCACACAGCAGCCTGGGATGGTTATTTTCACAGCTATGGGAGCCCCAATTTCGTTGTTATTGGGGCAGGAGCAATAAAATGTTGTCATCCCGATTAAGTAAATGAGGAACTACAAAACTGTCTTATGATAGAGGGTTTCATTGTCAACTAAATAGCACTTGCTAGACAAGGCACATGGGTTCTAAAACCCAGTCAAGAGAGAGAGAGGCTGGGGACAGATATCTGTATGGGGGTGGTGCAGGCTTCTTGTGTGAGCCAGAAGCACCAGTTCCACCTATGCCTCTCTCCACTGTGGAATGTCAGAGTTAATTTTTTGATTCCCTTAAGTGTCTAGATACAGGTTACTGAGCTGAACTCACTGGCACTGGGGCTCCCCTACTATGAGGTGGAATCACTAAGAGCTAAAATCACTGAAGAGCTGGACTTGCTGAGCTGAGAGCACTGAGTACTGTGCTAATGAGTGGGGGAGCCTGAAGCAATACCGTGGAGCAGAGCAGCTGGCAGAGCGGAGTGGAGCAGTTTGTGCAGCCACTGGGTGAGTGGAGCCAAGCAGCTCGTGAGGACGGCTGGAGTGGCTCACAGGACAGCTGGTGGACCAGAGCAGCTGGCAGAGCGGAGCAGCCCACAGAGCAAGCGGAGCTGAGCTGTTTGCGGGGATGACTAGTGGAAGCAGAACCCCACGAAGAGGCAGGGCAGTTGGCCCCGACACCACATAAGGTGCCCTTTTCTACCCAGGCTGGGGAGGGGGACCTCTGCAGAGAGACTCTTGAACTCTGGGGCTGCACTGACCCGGGACAGAGACTTTTGGATTGTGGGACTTTTGGGACTGTGGGTGATTTGGGGGGTTGCTGGACTCAAGGGCCCCGAGAGAAGGACACGGCCCAATTTGCTGGGGTGGGTCTTTGCTCACGGTTTGACCTATGAACTCTAGCTGAGGTATTTTCCCAATTTAATGCTTGTTGTTTATCATGTAATTAAACCTTTTCTGCTACACCAAGACTCTGTGCTTGCGAGAGGGGAAATATTGCCTCCTCGAGGCGCCCAGGGGTGTGTGTAAGATTTCCCCAGGTCACTGGGTGGGGGCTCGAGCTGGTTTGCATTATGTTGTGGGGAAGGGACCCCTATGTATTGAACCCGGTCCTTGCTGCTATCGTTTCGGCCCGGCAGAAGGGTTACACACATATTTATGCCTTAAATAATCCAGTGAAGTGCAGGAACTGTATCAAAATACCCTGCCCTAAACTCTGCTTGAACATCACTAACAGAGTTGGCATAAGCCCACTCCTGAAGGTGAGTCAATAAACGATACCCATAAATTGGAGAAGCACCAGCTATTAGATTTATGAGTCTATACGCATTTGGCAGATTCCTGTCTCCACTGCAGATGGGAACTGTAATGATGCCGTGCCGCCCCTCGGGTACATTCGCAGATTTAATAACTTAATTGAATACCAGTTAACCCCTAGGTCCATTAAGAGTCATCACAGCTCTCCTGGATTTTTGCTGGCATTCAGTGCCTACTCCATGTGTTGCATGCTTTCAGCACAGCAAATATTTCTCTTACTCATCATTATTATACTCCTATTTTACATAAGCTACATAATTCAGCTCATCACACAGCTGCAGCTGGGGTGGAGAGGTGTCAGCCAGCTGGCACACAGTATGTTATGCCTGAGTATGTGGAGGGGAAATTTAGACCAAAGAGCGCTGGACATAGACCTAGTCCCTCCCAAAGGGACCTGGGAGCTTTAGTGTCCAAGCAGACTGGACAAGATCCTAGTTTTTAGCTAATCAGCTGAAAGACCCAATCCCCAAAGGGTACTAGAGGCTGGGTATAGATGGAGCAAGATCTGAGCAGCTGCTCCTGGTGTGGAGTAGGAAGTCAGACACTAGACAATCATAATGGTCCCTTCTGCCCTTAAAGTCTATGAGCACAGTCCCTGCAATTGCCTCCATGAGCGCCAGCTGCCTTAAAGTGACCACAAGAGATAGCCCCTGCACTCTCCCTATGCTCAGAATTCTTGCTGGGGCATCCTGCTGCAATGCAGCCCCTTCTGCTGCAGTTTAAAATCCTCAGGGTGGCCCTGAATGCTGAGCACTGGCTGTGAGATGTCCCTCTCCTGGGAACATCAGCCCAGCTGAGCTAATGAAGTCATTCTGCACTTGCAACCCAGGTATATTGGTTTCTCTGCCAGATCTATCACAAGAAGGGGCTTTGGAACCATGCTTTTGGTAACCGCTTGCTGCTTCTGAATGCTTCAGGGACACCTGGGTAGAAGGGGCCTGCTGTGCGGCTAATTGTCTTGTGCACAACTCCTGTCACATGCCTGCCCGTGCCCCCATCTCCTGTCATGTTCCCCACTTCCTGGCCCCACCCCACCAGCCCCATCTCCTGTCCTATTCACCACTGCCCAGCTCTCGTCCCATTGTATGGTGACAGCCCCCCCCGCTCTTCCTCCCATTCCAGACTGAATAAAATCCCTGGGACAGCTATACCACTGACTTACACATTTCCTTTCTGCAGAGGAGCTGAGCTGGTGCTAGGACAGGTGGCCTGGATCCTTTTCTGTAACCAAAGGGCCAGATTTTCAGCTGGTGCAAATCAGCAGATCTCCACTGATTTACACCAGCTAAAAGCTGGCCTTTCCGCTCCTTAGAGTGCTCAATCACCCTTCTCTCAGCTATCAGGCTCAGTCTATTCAGCATTTCTCTACAGTCACAAGCTCTGACTTTGAGAGTTTAAATGCAGAGTCATTAGCATTACACTAAATTTACACTGGAGCTGCCAGGCCAGTGAGTTTCAGCTCCTCTGTCTCTAGGCATCATATGAAACCCTGTCATTAGCATGTCGGACATTATGTCATTGGCAACGCACATCCACAGCTGTATTTCTCAGCTTACAACACATTTGATGTTAAGAGTAGCATCCTGCCATAAGAAGCCAGTTTCCCTGGTTGCATGGCCAGGTCAGCCAAATATTTTGCAGACAAAGACAGAAATGGATCTGGTTAGGAGAGCTGCGTAAAATGTTTACATAGAAACTTTCCCCCACAAATAAATAAAATTCAAGATTCCGGTTAACCAAAACATTCTGTGAAATGCGTCATTTCACTGCATTGTCCTGATCAAACACATTTTTAAAAAAACAACCAAAGAAACCACTAACACCCCAGCACCAAAACTCTTTTGATTTTTCCCTTCAAAGTGGCTTTCCATTGGGAATTTTACTCCCATTTAAAAAAAAAAACAAAAAACCCTCAAATGGAATTCAAATGCGTTGGGTTGAAACCACATTTCATTTAACCTAAGACAACAACATTATGCTGATTTTGCAGTTTGGCCACCAAACCAAAAAAAGTCATTTATTCACACAGCCCCACTCGCTGGACTTCACTTGCCAAGTGCTCTTTGCAATGGATAGAGGCAGGGCCAGGCACAAAAGGAAGGAGCACAATTAGTGCTTTCCCGCGTTTAGGTCTATTACATGAGATACCATTTGCACTGCACGGTGGAAGCTACTGCAAGCTATTCATCTTACAAAGGTTCCACTTGCATTGACACATTGTGATTAGTCCCATTGAAGTTACTGGGATTACAGCGTGCAAAATGAAGCCTGCGTGTGTCTGTAGTGACATGGTCCAATGACCAGCTGGCCTAGCGGTCAGGCTGTAGTCTAGTTGTCCTGGAGGGGGCTCTGAATGTGGCCTCAATTACTCTTGCATGCTCCAACTATTCCCCCCACATTCTGCCTACCAAAAACTAAGAGGGTGTGGCAGGAAGCAACAAGGAAGGAGGGCCTGGGACAACCCACTCCACCGGATCCCAACCTGGTATGCTAGGGGTGCATCAAAGCATCCAGGTCAGTCATCAAGTTACCCCAAATTAGTCTTTCCCCAGGTCACTTCCTACCAGCCTGAAGCGCTTCAGTTTGGGGCATGGTCATTGGTTTAGAAAATTTTCCTCCGTCTCTTAATGGCTAGTTCAAGCAATCACTTTTAGGGCGTTCAACTGCCGAAGAGGGGGGAATTCAAATCACAAAGCTGCAGCCTCTCCTAACAGTCCTCAGCATCAGCCTTGCTTCCTGGTGGAGCATGAAGCAACTTTCCCTGGCTTACCCGTGTCCTTTTAAATTCCTCCTCCAGTGCTGGAACATGCCCTGTTCCTGCTCAGGGGCAGGGCCTCGCTAGCCTCTTTTCTAAGCCCTAGTTCAGTGTGGGGCCTGTAGACCCCATCCCAATGTTCTTGCAGAGTCAGAGCCTTGTTATGTTAGATAGATAGATAGATAGATAGATAGATAGATAGATAGATAGATAGATAGATAGATCATAACAAGGCTATGTCTATATGTGCTATGTCTATATGCCGTATAGACCAGGGGTCTCAAACATGCGGCCCGCGGGCTGCATGCGGCCCTCGGAGCTCTTCCCTGCGGCCCGCGGAGCTCCCCCAGTTACTTCCTGTCGCCGCCAAACTCCCCTCACCCCCGTCCCCCTCCCCGAGTTATTTTCTGTGCCTAAGCTCCCCGCGCGCTGCTCCCCAATGTTTGGGGCCGGGTCTCTCCCCTGGCCCCACCTGCCGCCCCCATGCACCTCCCCCCAGTGTCTCCCAGTCCTCACTTGCTGCCCCCTCACCGCCCGGGAGCCTGCCCGGGAGCTCACGCTGACTCCACTCCTCCACTATGCCGGCTTCCGGCATCACCTGCTGCCGCAGGGTCCTAGCGCCCCCCTGCACTAGGGCCAGGGCAGGCTGCCCTTCCCCTGCCCTTCTGCCCTAGTCCTGAGACTCTCCAATGCCCCGAGCCTCTCCAATGCCTCAAACCCCTCACCCTCAGCCCTCACCCCTGCACCTCCTCCTATCCCCAAACTCCGTCCCAAAGCCTGCACCCCCACCCCCTGCCGCAGCCTGGAGCCTGCACCGAGCACAGAGCCTGCACTCCAGACCCCCTCCCCCACCCAAACTCCAGCCCAGAGCCTTAGGCAGTAAATCTAAGTGCGTGTTTTGTCCTTTGAGTGAGGTGCATTACTGAGTGTATATATTTATTAAAACTGCGCGCGCTTAGGGGAGGAGGTGGAGAAGAGACAGGGCAGGGGCGGGGCCAGGGGCAGCAAGGGGGCGTGTCAGTGATGCGGCCCTCGGGCCAATGCACTAGTCCTCATGCGGCCCTCGGGGTCATTTGAGTTTGAGACCCCTGGTATAGACATAGACTGTGTACTGTACACACTAACTTTATTAAGATATCTGTCTGTCTCATTCAGTGTATTTGTGTACTGGGATGCCTGGGGTTGCTTTGAGTATTCCACCATTGGAGCAGAGCGTTTTTCTCATTTCCAAATTTTGACAAAATGTTGAATTGTGAGATAAAAAATAAGTGGAAATATTTGACAAAATTTTCATTAAGCTGGCACCAAAATACATGCGTGTTCTCTCTTTCTCTGTTTTTTCTGTATTTTCTGCATTGCTTGTGTGTGTATTTTTATGCATGTTGCGGGAGAGTATGTGTATTCTCTGCAGGTATGTGTATGAATTTGCAGTGTTGCGTGTCATTCTGTGTGTGTGCTCCATTTCTTAGTATTCCTGCTACAAAAGGGTGTATTGCTCCAAAAGGGTGAAAAGTACCTGGTCTCAAATACATGATAGGCACACACACAGACAAAATATACACCACCACACAGACAAATAATCTAAAATGCACCCAGCACCCACAAGCAAATATAAGAGACACATTGCAACACTCACACCCAAAATACACACATGGCACATCCACAGGCTTTCACACAGTACACGCAACATATATAACAGACGAACAAACACAATATATGCACACAATAACCTACAAAATCTACACATGGTTCATGCATACTCACAGCACTTAACTAGCTTGAGTAATTTTGTATCATCTGCAAACTTTGCCACCTTACAGTTTGCCCCACTTTCCAGATAATTTTTACTGGTTCCAGTACAGATCCTTGGGGTTCACCACTATTTACCTCTCCCCACTGTGAAAATTGACCATTTATTGCCACTCTTGGTTTCCTATCTTTTAATCTTCCCTCTTATTCCATTTCTGTTCATTCCCTCTGAAGCATCCAGCACTGGCCATTGCCAGAAGACAGCATACTGGGCTAGGTGGACCATTGGTTTGACCCAGTATGGCTATTCTTATGTCCCCCTTCACTTCTCTCGGGTTTTCCCCAGCCACTACATATGCAGAGGAGGGCTGGATCAAGGACTCTTGTGGAAGGAAGGAGTCTCATAGAAGATCTTGGGGTAGGGAGGTGGGGTAGGGTGAGAGGCATGATGGAAGTGGCGGGGGTGGGGCACATGTACTCAGCCAGCCTGCTGCTAGTTTCACAGGCCGGGAGTTCTGGCAGGGGTTACAAAATGAACAAGACTGAACTTGGTAATACCAACAGGGAGGCCAGGGCAGGAACCGGAAATTGCTGGTGCCCAGAGCTAAACGGTGAAAGGCATGGTTTCAGTGCAGCCAGATGTGCTCTCTGCTGTTCTTGGCTGTCTCAATTCGGGTGCACCAGAGATCCTGGGGTCTTGTAACCAGGGCTGGCTCTGGCTTTTTTGCCACTCCAAGCAAAAAAAACAAACAAACAGGGTGCAGGGAGGCCAGAGTGGCAAACCAACCACCCACCCCAGGCTGTACTTACTTGGCGGCTCGCAGCTGCCTCCCCTGGCTGCGCTCGCGAGCCTCTGGGCTGGCGGCGGCTGCACTCTGGCTAGTGGGACTCCCTGCGCTGCAGACATGCCCCAGGCAGCAGAGTGCGCACCCCGTCTAGCAGTGGAGAGGGAGCGGGGGGGAGAGGGAGAAGGGGGGCGGCCAGGGCTTCCTTCAGCTGGGGCGCTTGTCACTCGGCCCCTCCCGCCACGCCACCTGCCGGGAAGGTTCCATGCTTATCCTGCCTGCAGATGAATTGAAAGTCAGCGGTCAGCGAGGAGGGAAGGACGCGGGCTGCCAGGCCTGCTGCAGACCAGGCACCAGCTGGGGCAGATGGAGTGCCCAGCCCGCTCCCAGCAGGACGCTCCCCTACTCTGTGCCGCCGCCCCCTACAGTGGCGCACTGAAAGTCGTCGGCGAAACAAAAGAAAAACAAACAAACAAACAAACAAAAAACCACCGGGGCGCAGGGCGGCCGGAGTGGCGAACCAAAAAAAAAAAAAAAGGCAGCCGTGCCACCCTAGGATTGGGCGGAATGCCGCCCCTTAGAATCTGCCGCCCCAAGCACAAGCTTGCTCGGCTGGTGCCTGGAGCCGTCCCTGCTTGTAACTGGCACACTGTGCGCACCAAGGGGCTGCACCTCCAGCATCTGGGCTGTATCTAAGCACTGACTTTCCTCTAGAGACTGGCATGGACCCTAATGAACAGCATGCAGCATCTGCTTCATCCTGAGGCCCAGGATTCAGACCACCAATCACCTAGCAGGAGGTGGAAGCAGGGCAGGGGCACAGGGTGACTGATCACATGGGTGGCTGACATGCATTGGCAGCATTCCATGGGAATCACCATGAGAGATGCCCTCAGAGAGCTAGTATACAGGCAGCAACTAGACCTGTAAAATCCACTGTATGTTGCCAGTCAGGCGGAGCATGCTTGGCCTCGCGATTCATTGCCACCACCATCTGTCTCAGCATTTCTACAGCACCTCTCCCCATAGGCTGTGACAGCTGCCTGTGGATTACAACAGGCTTCCAGCCCACCCTAGCTTTAGTCACTAGCACAGAGCCTGCTGCTCTCTTTCCTGCTGCTCCGGGTTCTGCAAGGGATGGGGCAGCTAGGATTTTACTGCCTAGCCATTCATGCCAGCATCCCAGCTCCTGCAGAGCTTGCCCCGCCTCCCTCTTTACCTCGCCCTTCTGATTTCCTTTAGTCACGTGCTTTAGGCTGGGAAGGTGGTGCCTGGCACAGAGCATGAAGTGAACAATCACAAAGAGCCTGACTCAGCAGGTGCCAGGTACGCGAGAGGAGAGGGATTGACTTGATGGGGATAAGCTGCTGTTAGACTCATCTAGCTTGGTGGTCCATGCACCTAATGATTATGCCCAAGGTGTGATTGACAAGCCCTTGCTACCAAACAGGCATTAAGCAGTGCTCAGAGCCGCTAACTGAATTCCAAGGTACCACAGATGGGGCCGAGGGAAATCTGCCTGGGAAAAGATGCTGGACCAGCTGCAGCAGGTGGCGAGGTACTGAGTTGGGAGGAGGTGGTACAATTTTAAACCTAGTTATCTCGCTCCTTGGAAGCCTCAGTTTGCAGAGCAGGAGAGTGAGCGAAAGAGAGAAAGTAGGATGACAGTTATTAGGATCCAGGTTTTGATCAATGGCCCTGCAAGGGAGGAGGTGAATTTATTTTACCTTCCACCCACTTTGGCAGATTAACTTTTAAGAATGTGTTACCAGGAAAAAGCACCACAGCACAATGGTAGCAGCAGCAGCAGCTCTTCTCAGTAGCTGCTATAGGAACCTCTCACCCTTTCATCAGAGCACAGTGAGCTTCCCACGCACATTGGCCAGCTAATGCTCTGATCTGCACTCAGGCTCAGCCGTTCTCTCTCATGCATGGCTGGTGGGCGTTTTAATTACACTTTGGGGCACATGAAAAGGAAGGAATTAGAGCAACTGGCCCAAGCCAGACCCATCGCAGTGGAAGGAGGTATTATGCAGCTGCCTGCATACAGCTCAGCCAACCTTCCTCACTCCTGACCCATAGCTCCCCCACCACTAACTGCTCTGCTGCTGCACCTCATTCCCAGCCTGTAGTGTGCACCTGCTATTCCACACGTGGCCCTGCACAGCTCTGCCAGTCCTGATGTGCAGTGTCCCCTGCTCACCAAGTCCTAGCCTCTTGCCACACAGCTGTGCCAATGCACATCCATCCCAAGCCACAGCCAGACCTGCTGTCCCAGCTCTGACCCTTGCACTGCTCGGCAATGTCCAGCAATCCAGACCCACCTCATCCTCTTGTTATTCCAAACGTGGGACCCTCATAATTTTGCTAGTCAAGTCCTGGAGGACCACACAGTGCTCTTTCTATTCACCTATTTGGACCTAATATGCCATATTCAACTAGCCAAGCTTGGGCAGTTGACCCCATAGTGGTTTGGTGAGCTGTACAAAGACCCTCTGGCGTCAAGGCTGAGAACACTCAGTGGTTTATGCATTAGCCTTCTAAACACAGGGTTATGAGTTCAATCCTTGAGGGGGCCATTTGGGGAGTGGCAAGGTGTGGACTAGATGATCTCCTGAGATCCTTTCTAACCCTGATATTCTATGATTTCACAGGGTGCCCTGTCAGGATTTTGCATGTACTATTTTAAATTCTCCATCTAAAACATTGTGAAAGAAACATCACACAGAAAAACCCATCATCTGGGAAACCACAGCCATCACGCTCTTTGGACGGGGCACCATTGCTTTTCCAGGAAAAGGAGGAGGTCACCCTAAAGAATCCCCAGACAATGCTCCACACCCATTGTCAGATCTGCTTCTGCATCGCCTTATGGGGACTCAGAACTGGCCCTTATATTATATTTAGTGTTTCTTCAGAGGGGACCAAATGGCTCAGGGCTGGCCATGGGACACAGAGCCGTTCACCCCTGGTTTGGCTCAGTTAACCACAGAAGGGCATTGCCATCTGATCACTGCTTGGTGTCCTGTATGAAATGAACTGGTGCAGGGGAGGCCAGCTTCCATATCACAGAACTGCCACCATCGCTGGCATTCTCATCTGAGGAAATGGACCCATAGAGTCCAGCCCTAGAGTACAAGAGAGGGCTCCTCGCTCCCAGCTCCCTGTCCTGGAGCCAGTGTGTGGAAGGAAGATTTGTTAACAGTTGTCAGTTCAGCTCCTTTTCCCAGCTCTCTTGCGCAACCTGGAACTGTGGACTGCTGTGCCCCCTTAACTCTCCAGCCTGGGTCATCTTTCCCCAATGCTTTGCTAGTGACAAGCAGCAAACCCCTCCAGGTGCTGTTATCACTCAGCACAACTGTTATATCCTTGGGGCAGCCGGTGTAGGAAGCAATCACTTGAGGCCAGAGAGCAGGCAGCTAACCAAAACCTCCATTTTATTTACAGATATTCAGAGAGCTCACTCAGCTGGTTGAAACCGGCTGAGCTAACCCATAATAATCTAACTCAGTTGCCATAGCAACAAAAACCATGACAACCAAATACACAACATATTCCTCCCCCCCTAATAAGAACATCCCCTAAATAAAACACACACTAGACTAGAGAAGGAGGGTAGGCTGCCTCCATTCCCGGCTAAACCCTGGGGATTATTTTGCCCCATAACCGTGGGTTCGCCCTAGCTAAAGATCCAGCCGATGAGGAGGCCTTCTGTCTCTAGGTGGATTACGGCGAATTTCTGGTGTTATTGCACCCGAAAGCACTAGGGGTTCAGGGTCCGCAGCACGAACAGGTGAGGAGGTGGTATCAGCTCGTGCTGGGCAAAGGGGTATCTCAGCCGCCGGCAGTAATGGAGGAGAACAGTCAGAAACAGGTGACTCGTGATTCGGTCCCTCACCAGAAGAGGTGAAGTCAGACCCCTCAACTGCAGATGGGTCCTGAGGACTGGCATGACCTGGCAACAGCTGATCTACATGTCGCCACCAGGTAAGATTCTCTGCAGTCCGGACTGTGTAGGAAACAGGTCCTGTTTGAGTGATGACTGTGGCCGGAACCCATTTAGCTCTGGAAGTATAATTCCGAGCCAAAACTGGCTGTCCCGGGCTAAAGGTTCGGTCTTTTGCTCTGGGTGCCCGTCTGATGACTTGATATTGCTGCTGATGTTGCACAATTTGTCGGGGTTCAGAAGGTTTCAGCAGATCAAAGCAAGTGCGCAGCTGTCGTCCCATCATTAGAAAGGCCGGAGATGCGTGGGTCGTAGCATGAGGTGTGTTTCTGTAGGAAAGTAAAAAGGTATCCAGACGCTTTTGAATGGAGTGTTGTCCCCTTGCTGATTTCAAAGCGCTTTTCATTGTCTGCACAAATCTTTCAGCTAATCCGTTGGTGGACGGATGATATGGTGCTGACGTGATGTGGTGTATCCCATTTGCCTTCATAAAATTTTGAAACTCCTGAGAAACGAACTGCGGTCCGTTGTCGCTCACAAGTTGTTCTGGCAGACCAAAACGACTAAAGAGTCCTCGTAGTTTTTGGATAGTACTCTCTGCAGAAGTGGACTGCATTATAGAGACTTCTGGCCATTTAGAATGGGCATCTATTGCCACCAAGAACATGCTTCCTTCAAGGGGGCCAGCAAAGTCAACGTGAATACGTTGCCACGGGTTTTCAGGCCAGTCCCATGGGTGTAGGGGTGCCCACTGGGGTGCATTCCTCACACCCTGACATGACATACAAGCTTTTGCCTTCTCTTCAATAGCGCTGTCCAGTCCAGGCCACCAAAAATAGCTTCGTGCAATTTCCTTCATGCGCACTATTCCACAGTGACCGGAATGTAGCTGTTCTAACAGCTGTGATCTCAGTGGTGGTGGAATAATGACACGTCTCCCCCACAACAAACAACCAGATTGGACCGATAACTCCGTCCTCCTGGACATGTAGGGAACAAGGTCGGATGAGACCGGAGAGGTTTGTCGAGATTTTCCATGCATCACCAGGTCCATAACGTGGGACAATACTGGGTCAACGCGAGTTGCCTTCTTTATCTGAGTAGCAGTGATGGGTGTATTCTCTACCTGTTCAAAGTAGAAAATTTCCTTTTGGGCACTATCTTGGTGTTTGACGGGCAAAGACAACCTTGAGAGGCCATCTGCATTGCCGTGCAGAGTGGATTTCCGATATTTGATTTCATAAGTGTGTGCTGAAAGTAACAATGCCCAACGTTGCATACGACTAGCAGCTAATGGGGGAATGCCTGTGTAGGGTCCAAAAATTGATGTCAGAGGTCGATGGTCTGTGAGAAGAGTAAATTTTCGCCCAAACAGGTACTGATGAAACTTCCGAATTCCAAAAACAATTCCTAATGCCTCACGTTCGATTTGGGCGTAGTTAGTTTCTGCTTTGCTTAGAGTGCGTGAAGCAAAAGCAATAGGTCTCTCTTCTCCTGAAGGCATAATATGTGACACGACTGCTCCCACTCCATAAGGGGAGGCATCGCAGGCCAATTGCAGTGGTAAGGATGGATCAAAGTGCGTTAGAACTTCAGAATTTAGCAATGCATCCTTAGCTTTGTTAAACGCAACATCACAGGCTTCAGTTCACTTCCAGGCCTTGTTCTGCCCAAGGAGCTCATGAAGTGGTTTTAGCAGTGTGGCTAACTGTGAGATGAACTTTCCATAATAGTTCAGGAGTCCTAGAAATGAGCGCAGCTGGCTTACATTTCGAGGTGGGGGAGCCTCCACAATAGCTTTAACTTTTGCAGGGGCCTTATGAAGACCTGCAGAATCAATGATGTGTCCCAAATATTCAACAGAGGGCTTGAAGAATTCACACTTGTCTTTGCGAACTCGTAGGCCATACTCTTCCAGTCTTTGTAGGGTAGCCTCTAAATTCTTTAAGTGATCCTCTTCATTTCTTCCAGTGACCAGGATATCATCCAGATAGCACTGAACTCCTGACAAGCCACACAAGATCTGGTCCATAGCCCTCTGGAACAGGGCGGGAGCAGATGTTATTCCGAAGGGTAGGCGACAGTATCAATAAAGCCCCTTATGAGTCACAATAGTCAACAGCTCTTGGGACTTTTCATCGACGTGCATCTGTAAATATGCTTGACTCAGATCAATCTTAAGGAACTTTTGTCCCCCAGCCAGGCCTGCGAAGAGGTCATCGATGCGGGGAAGCGGGTATTGCTCTGCACACAACACTGGGTTGACAGTGACTTTAAAATCACCGCAAATCCGGAGAGAGCCATCTTTCTTCACGATTGGAACGATAGGAGTGGCCCATGAGCTATGGGTAACTGGTATTAGGACTCCATTGGTGACCAGGCGCTCCAGGTCTGCTTCAACTTTTGGCCTGATGGCATATGGCACAGTTCGGGCTTTCAGATATTTTGGTGGACTGTCAGGTTTAATGTTCAATGTCACAGTGATTCCCTTCATACTTCCCAAATCATCTCCAAAAACAGCAGCATGTTTCCTTAGAATAGGGGTTAGACTGGTTTCTTCTTTAGTCATCCGGTGCACTTCTGCCCAGTTCAGTTGAATCTTCCCAAGCCAAGACCTACCCATTAAGGCTGGGTAGTCACCTCTCACCACAAACAGTGGCAATTTAGCCGCCTGTCCATTGAGCTCCACCTTAACATCAATAGTGCCCAACATGGGCACAGCTTCACCTGTATACGTCTTCAGAACAGTTTTTGTTGCCTTAAGCGGAAGATACTGTAGCTTTTCCTTATACACAGTCTCAGGAACCAGCGAGACAGCTGCACCGGTGTCTAGTTCCATGCGTATAGGTTTGCCCTCCAATAAAGGGGTTACCCAGTATTCATGTGAGCCCACTGCCAAAGACAAAACATGCAGTGGCACTTCCTCTTGTGAGGAGGTGTCACCTTGATCATCCTGGGTCTGCTCTAGGGTATGCAAGGTTCCTCTTTTTGTCGGCCAGACCACAGGCCTCTTTTTCTTTTGTTTACAGGCATACTCAACGTGTCCCTTTTTGCCACAGTGTCGACACACCAGGTCCTTACACCAGCATTCTGATGCCTGGTGACCCAGCTTACCACAGCGGTAACATTCTTGACTCTGCACCGTTTTGTGGGTCAGTTCTTGTGACACTTTTTGCACCCTAGGGGATGCACCGATGTATTGTGCCTCCCTTGTAGCCAGTTCCATGGAGACAGCAATATCAACAGCCTTCTGTAATGTAAGCTGAGTCTCTGTCAGTAGGCGCTTCCGTATAGCTTCACTGCAGAGGCCACACACTAACCTGTCACGCAGGGCATCATTTAACATCTCTTTAAATTCACAGTGTTCTGCTAGCTTTTTTAAAATGGCTACAAATTGTACAACTGTTTCATCTTCCTTTTGGTCTCTTTTGTGGAACCTATATCTTTCAGCAATTACCAGTGGTTTTGGGGAGAAATGAGACCCCAGGATTTCCACAATGTCACTGTAAGATTTAGTCTCAGGCTTAACAGGGTGTAGTAAGCTGCGTAGCAGAGAGTAGGTTTTAGCCCCTACAACAGTTAAGAATATTGGCACCTTCTTCGCTTCTGTAATGTCATTTGCAATACCAAAAAGCTCAAAACGCTCAGTATACACATGCCACTGCTCTGTATTCTCATCAAAAGGCTCCAGGGGCCTGGTCAGAGTAGCCATGATTTTTAGTTTCACTTTCACAGTCAGTGCAAACAAGCAGCTTTTTTTGTTTGTTTGTTCTTTACCTTAACTTCTACTTCTTTCTGTTACTGGAGCAGCACCGAATCCCATCCTCGTCGCCAGTATTATATCCTTGGGGCAGCCGGTGTAGGAAGCAATCACTTGAGGCCAGAGAGCAGGCAGCTAACCAAAACCTCCATTTTATTTACAGATATTCAGAGAGCTCACTCAGCTGGTTGAAACCGGCTGAGCTAACCCATAATAATCTAACTCAGTTGCCATAGCAACAAAAACCATGACAACCAAATACACAACAACAACAGCAGGGGGAGCCCCACACCCAGCTGGGTTGCACAAATGCTCCCTGAGCCACTCACGAATCACACAGAGAAAGGCACCAGCAAATTCCCACCCCCAGCACCCCAGGCTTGCACCCCAGAGCAGTACCGTCTTGCCCTGATCAGAAACCTGACCAGTATAAGTTTATTACCCAGTCTGCCCTGTTACCCGGAATTGGGTCAGCTAGTAAGCTTAGGGAGGACTAATGACCCACCAGAGTTTGGCAGAAAGCAGCACGTTTATTATATTGATAGCTAAGCTCAAAAGAAGAGGGTGTGTGTGTGTCACACTCACACTCGCATACTCACGCTCCCAGGACAGGCATGGCACTGGAGATGTCAGTATCCTTTAAGGTAAGTGTCCCACAGCACAATGATGGACGGTGTGATGAAGGTAAGTCTTCCCGAGGCATGATAAAATGCAACGCATAGAACCACTGGCCAGGCGGTCCGGGCAAAGGGCCTCCACGGGAGGTACAAGCTTGTGAGTGCACTGCTGAGCACATGGCCCCTTCCCCTTTTAAGGACCTGCTCCTCATGGCCTGCGACTAGAGATGGCTTGGCTGCATCTGGTTGGTGACACTCCACCTCAGGCAGTGTCCATGCAGTGTCCATGCATTGGGTGTGTGAGCGCTGCCTAATTAGAGTCCCAGACACCTTGTCTACTTGGGAGCTCTTCTGATCTTCCAGCTGTTTAAGCAGCACATTCATCCCACAAGCATTCCAGGAGGGATGGGTGGGGGAAAACCACTTCATAGGTATTCAAAGAGGGAGGGGGAGCGAGTGTAACTGACCTTTTGAGCATACAGGTTATACAGAGCATACAGATCACTGCTGCTCCTACAATATGCCCCACCCTCAATGTGGAGATGACACACACTAGCCTTTGTAAGGTCATACTAAGCATGACAAGAAGACAGGTATGGTGACAAATAAAACCAAACAATTTCTAGTGACTTACTTACATCAAGTTAGCAGCATCCCTAGCCCTCTAGTCTAGGGGATCCAACTTTCATAGGCTTGGAAGGTGATTTAGCCTATCTCCCCTGAGCGATGGATAACTAAAATGTCTCTCATAAGAATAGGAGAATGGCCATACTGGGTCAGACCAATGGTCCATCTAGCCCAGTTTCATGCCAGTTGGTACAGTGGGAATAAACAAAACAGGACAATTATCAAGTGATCCATCCCCTGTCATTCAGGGACAGCTTCTGGTAGTTGGAGGTTTGGGGACAGAGCATGGGGTTGTGTCCCTCACCATCTTGGCTAATAGCCATTGATGGACTTGTCCTCCATGAACTTCTCATTCTTCTTGGAATCCAGTTATATTTTTGGACTTCCCAACATCCCAAGACAATGAGTTCCACAGGTTGATAGCATGTTGTGTGAAGAAGTGTGTACTTCCTTATGTTTCTTTTAAACCTGCTGCCTAAATTCATCAGGTGATGCCTAGTTCTTGTGTTATGTGATGGGGTAAATAACATTTCTCTGTTCACTTTCTCCACACAGGTCACGATTTTATAGACCTTTGTCATAGCCTCCTTTTGTCTCTTTTCCAAGCTGAACAGTCCCACTCTTTTTAATTTCTCCTCATATGGAAACTGCTCCATACACCTAAGCATTTTTGTTGCCCCTAACTCAGCACATTTTCCAATTCTCATGTGCCTTTTTAGAGATGGGTCTGCCAGAACTGCACACAGTATTGAAGATGTGGGCGTACCATAGAATTATATAGTGGCATTATGATATTTTCTGTTTTATTATCTACCCATTTCTTAATGATTCCCAACATTCTGTTAGCTTTTTTGACTGCTGCTGCACACTGAATGGATGTTTTCAGAGAACTGTCCATGATGATGCCAAGATCTCTTTCTTGAATGGTAATAGCTAATTTAGACCCCAACATTCAGGGGGAGGGATAGCTCAGTGGTTTGAGCATTGGCCTACTAAACCCAGGGTTGTGAATTCAATCCTTGTAGGGGCCAACTGGGGCAAAAATCTGTCTGGGGATTGGCCCTGCTTTGAGCAGGGGGTTGGACTAGATGACCTCCTGAGGTCCCTTCTAACCCTGATTTTGTATGTTTTCCAATGTGCATTATTTTGTACTTATAAATTCTCTTCTCCCCTTACATTATTCTATGGCCCCTGGTTTGAAGCAGGTGCCCCATCCTGCCTCCTGGATAGTGCACCACAGCCACTAGCTCTGATTGCTTCTGGTCAGCAGCTGACAGACCTCCCTGTGCACACAACTCTTCTAACTGCTTCCTGGTGAGCTCAGCATCTGCTTCTTTGCTCATCCTGCCTTTTCTGCTGCTCACTCATCTTTATGCTTTCCTTTGTTCTATTTCCTTTACCCAAAATAAACAAACAGAAAATAACCAACTGTAACCTTTGCTAACTGTCCCCAGCCTCCTCACTTTGAGTCGCTTATAGATCTAGTTTACCAGTGCTTAAAGCGTGAACCTCAGTCAGCCAGCAAATCCTGCAGTCCGCTACACCACTGTGATGTCTTGCTTGGGATACCCAGAATTGTGTTATTCCTCAGCCTCATCAAGTGAGAGCGGTGCTGCTGCTAAGCTACGTGTCAGCTCCCTGGCACGCCAGCTTGTCTGCTATGGCAGCAAACTTGTCAGGACTCTGCCTGTCCAAACCTTGCCCGGCTGGTCACAATCAGTGACCTCTAATTCCCGACTTCCCCGGAGACCTCTCCCTGCAGCGCGCAACCCCTCTCACTGGACACTCACAGGAGTTATTAAGTTTGCTGCCTCCAAAGAGACAGAGCACATGCCAGCCTGTTTGGCTAGCTGGAGACTCACCCTCCACCTTAACACACAGCACAGAGATGGCTTATAGTAAAACTAAGAAACTTTATTAATGAAGAACAGAGCAAGCGATACTAAGCACAAACAAGAGGCAGGTATGGTTACAGCCAAAACAAAGTGCTTTCTAGAGACTAGCACGTCATTTTAGCATGTTAAGGCAGAGATTGCCTGCTTTACATCAAGTTAGCAGAATCCCTAGCTCTGCAGACCAGGGCTCTGACTTTCACAGGCTGGGAGGGTACCGTACCCTAGGTCCCACAGTGATGGATAACAAATGTCTCTCTAGTCCTGTTATATTACCCCAAGTTCATTGTCTCTGCCCCAAGAGTCAGGATAAACCCCAACTGCTCAGACCTTTACTGTTCTCCCATGCCAAGCATAGAATCGGAGAGCATCCATAATTCCTCAGTGTTAATACAGACATTTCCCACTGACATTAATCACCAGTGTGTCCCCAGATTTCATCAAAGACCTTACTCCATACACTTTTACAGTGCAGCAATATTGTCTACATTCAGTTGGTTCAATTGCTTATTCTTTGGGATGGTGTATGGATTCTGACTGTCAAATGCCCCCACCCCACCCACCCCACAGAGAATTTAAGACCATTTAATTTGGAGAAGATCCTGCTTCAGTCCCATCTCCTGCCCAACCCTCCTGCCTCTGACACACACTTCACCCCCAACCCCACTTGGTGTCCCCAGAACCATGCAGATCTGAGCCACTGAAAGAGAAGCTACCTGAAAAGGAGACATGTTGATTTGGGGGCAGCTCTAACCACAGCAAAATGAAACACTTCTCCAGCGGCGCAGAAATCAGGACCGTCATGGCTGTCAGTGGAGAGAAAACCCCAGAGTCATTTGCAGAGGGTATGCTAAAAAGTGGGGGTCAAAGGAAGACATGAAGTAAATGACAAGCACTGTGTCACTTTAATGGAGTCCCAGCAATTGCTATTCATGAAATCCCTTCCCTCTCCCTAAGGATACTTCAAAATGTGACTTCGGCTTCAGAATAACTCCATGCAGAGAGCATTCAATGATCAGTCAACTTGTGTCATTATTACTCCTTCATTAACCTTTAGCTCCCAGCTGCTCGCTGCCTGCGCCTGCATCATAAACAGCAACACCACGATCAGTTCTGGGCAATCCCCAGTGGTGCAAGTAAACTGGTACGGTCAGGTATGCTGTACCATTATGATATTTATTGCCAGTATGCCGTACCAGAAAGACATTTTCAAGAATGAATTGTAGAGCCCTGCGTGGATACAAATTTATACCAACGGATACCTGCAGATAGAAATTGGTATCCGCTGAACTGCAGGGCTCTCCCAGGAATCGCAGCAGCGGAAGGAGCAGAATGTGCTGGCAGCTCCTCCAATGTGGCTGCTGCTCCCAGCTCTTCCACGCAGCTGTGTCTCCTGTCTGGGGTCTGTAGGCCTCGCTGGAGGACAGGGCTGAGGGTCAGTACAGCCATGCCGGAGGAGCTGCTGGCACGGGGCGCTCCTGGGAGTGGCAGCCCCACGTTCTGCGCCTTTCGCTGCTGCAGTTCCCGGGAGAACCCTGCAGTTCAGCACATACCAATTTCTGTCCACGGATATCTGCATCCACGGGTATAAATTTGCATCCGGGCAGGGTTCTAGTCATGGAACATTTTTTGTGTGTGGGGGGGGGGCAGGATCGGGGGGTCGGTACCATACTAGTAAGAGTTACAATCTATTTGCACCACTGGCGATCCCACCAGCCCCCTCTGTTACATGTAACCAGAATGCCACAGAATGGCCCTGTCTCTGAGAACACGCCATGTCGTTCATGCTAGAAGGCACACAGGGAGAGAGATCGGGAAGGGCCTTTGCTCTCCAGGAGAATTAATTTACATGAAATCCCTGATTTTATAGCCTGTGACAGCAAATAAGCATCTCCTGTGGTTTGAATGGGAAAGCATGGGTAAAAAAAGGAAGGAATCTGGCCCTTTGCCCACACTAAACTTCACACTTCATGCTCAACTTCAGGTTCTAGGCTTTTCCTTATGACATTCACTCCTAGCTGCACCTGCCACAGCCAGCCTGATGTTCCACAGTGCAAAGCCCAGTTGCTTCTACAAGCCTCTCTAATGAGAGGTCATAGCACTGATCCTTTTGCACTCCCAGATGCCACAGCCTGAGACAGAGGAGCGTGAACAGACAGAGAATCAGTGTCTCAGAATGGAAAGTCTTGGAAATGCAGCAGTTTGTGTGAGCTCTGCTCCTGCGGTACAACTGAGCTGGTGCCAATGCCAAGGGGCCTTGCTGGAAATCTATCCATGGGGCAGTGGTGCTGAAGGACCTGGAGGGGAAGGAAAATGCTTTGATGCTGACAACCCTGAGATCCAGATGTGACTCAGAAGGGGTTAGCTCCCAGTGTAACGTCAGGTCCCAATTGGTCTGCCCTGTGGAATTCAGGGCCACCACGGTAAGTCAGGGATGTACCCCAGCACCATGTCGAACTCTGAATCCTGATTTGAGCTTCCCTAAAATTCAGTGGTTACCAAATCCAGGCTGATTTGGGGTCTTATTTAGGGTGAATGTAAGGTGGGGTGCAGAGCAGTGTGTCATCACTAGAGGCAGAGTTTGTTCATGCTTGAATATGCTGTGAGGCCACATAACTCTAGATTCTAGAGTGGTTCTCAAATTTGTTTGATCGCGTCCCCCCGTTCTTTGTGCCTGTAGTCATTAACGCCTCCTTCCCCGCTCTCACCACACAAGTACATATACCGCCACCCAGCTCTGAAGGCAGAGCAGAGATTGGCTGCTGCTGGCTGGGCATCCAGCTCTGAAGGCAGTGCTGCCGCCAGCAGCAGCACTGCAGAAGTGCCGGTGGCATGGTATGGCATTACCACCTTTACATCTCTGCTGCTGCTGGCAGTGGTGCTGCCCTCAGAGCTGGGCGCCCATCCAGCAGCTGCCTCTCTCCAGCCACCCAGCTCTGAAGACAGAGCAGGTCCTCACCTCCCCCCAGAATACATTCCACACACCCTCAGGGGAGCACACCCCCAGTTTGAGAATCTCCGCTCTAGACTAGCATTCTGGGTGGCGGAATTTAGGCACTAAGAGGAGTAATGGCTCCTCCTCCTGTGCAACACGTAGCACTGCAGGTCTAGGCAGAGCCTTATTGAATAGGAGATGTCCTTAAAGGAAATGAGCTCATCTGAAAGATGCTGAAAAGAAGCCCATGAAAGTGATGCATCTACTAGTTTAGACCCAGATTCAGCAAGGTACTCCAGCACTTGCCCAGCTTTAAGGATGTGAGTAGCTCCACTGATTTCAATAGGCCCACCTATGTGCTTAAAACTAGGCAGGTGCTTAAGTATCTTGCTGAATCAAAGCCACAAATCAGAGCTTTGGTGCTTTATAACAGCTGCTGGGGATCCCCTCTCTGCCTTGAGAACTGTGCATAGCAGAGTCACTGATGGCAGCTCAGAGGTCTCAGCCACAGACAAATAGCCAGGAACTGCAAGTAATCAATCCCTTCTAAGCTTTGTCTGCAGGGAGCTTTTCATTAAAATCTCCCACTATCGCTGCAGCCAAGAGGCAGCTCGACTGGCGGCAGAAGTGGCAGGAGCATTAGTGAAGATAATGCACTGGGATTTGTGCAGAGCTGGCCAACGTGATAGTTACAATGCAATGACTTTGTCCCACAGGGCAGAGTTTAAAGGCACAGTGTCCTAGCTCATGCAGTCTCTGGAGGCCTGTCTGTATCTTCCAGATCACATCCAGGAAGCCACCTGCCAAGTCTTGATGAATTGCTAACCTGTGCAATGTAAGGGAAAGAAAAATGCCCCACAGACCTACAGAGACAGCTCCCAGGGGAAATAATTTGTCTGTGTCCCTCTGGCCCTGTTACCTAGGGTTTTCAGAACCCACAGCAGGGATAACTTAACTGTTTCACTCCAGGCAGTCTCAGGAAAAAATCAATGGTAACACAGCAATTCCGTCTGATAAAAGATTAATGCAAATAAGCATGCTCTATCTAAAACTGCAGTTTATTAGTTTTAAGCACACACAGATATACGTAACAGGTTTAGAACATCCCAGATATTTGCCTAAATTCTGAGATGGTAGTGAGCAATTAACAGGAGGTCCGCAGTGGCCAATTGCTTACCTCCTGGGGAGAAAAGGTGTCAGGAAAAATGTCTCTTAAGATGGCTTCAGGGGACTGCTCCAAAATACACTGTATTAGCTAGTCTTTTATAACTAACTTCTACAAAATACATAGGTCATAATGACACCTATTAAATCATCACTTTTCCTAACTTTCAATAAACTACTTAACAAACATTCCTAACAATCTTAATTATAATAATACTTCTATATCAAAGGTGCCCAAATTCAAAGTTTTCGTCCACCAAGGTTTTTAGTCTCAATTGTTGCGTTTTCTTTCCCCTCTTCCCATTCTGATTAGCTGAAACTGCCTACTAGTTTTGACCTTGCCTCTAAAAGCATGCTTTCACATTAACCCTATACTATGTGGTGTTCTATTTTATTAATTCATGGTGGCTAAATGCACTTAATATGGTTGCAATTAGCTTGATCACTTTCTGGGGCACCCCACCCCCATCCCTACCTCAAATCCAGGGCAACTGCCCATGTGTTTGACATGGGTTTGATAGAAAGGTTAGACACAGGGTATGTCTACACTACGGGATTATTCTGATTTTACAGCAACCGGTTTTTTAAAACAGATTGTATAAAGTCGAGTGCACGCGGCCACACTAAGCACATTAATTCAGCGGTGTGCGTCCATGTACCGAGGCTAGTGTCGATTTCCGGAGCATTGCACTGTGGGTAGCTATCCCATAGTTCCTACAGTCTCTCCCGCCCATTGGAATTCTGGGTTGAGATCCCAGTGCCTGATGGGGCAAAAAACATTGTCGCTGGTGGTTCTGGGTACAGCCTCACCCCTCCCTCCGTGCAAGTAGCAGACAACCGTTTCGCGCCTTTTTCCCTGGGTGAACTGTGCAGACGCCATAGCACGGCAAGCATGGACCCTGCTCAGCTCAAGACAGCAATCATGGACGTTGTAAACACCTCGCGCATTCTCGCGCAGTCAATGCTGAACCAGGACCTGCAAAACCAGTTGAGGAGGAGGCGGCTACGGCAGCACGGCGATGAGAGTGATGAGGACATGGACACAGAATTCTCTCAAACCTCAGGCCCCTGCGCTTTGGAGATCCTGCTGGTAATGGGGCAGGTTCTAGCCATTGAACGCCAGGAAACAAGCACAGACTGGTGGGACCGCATAGTGTTGCAGGTGTGGGACGATTCCCAGTGGCTGCGAAACTTTCACATGCGTAAGGGCACTTTCATGGAACTTAGTGACTTGCTTTCCCCTGCCCTGAAACGCCAGAATACCAAGATGAGAGCAGCCCTCACAGTTGAGAAGCGAGTGGCAACAGCCCTCTGGAAGCTTGCAACGCCAGACGGTCAGTCGGGAATCAATTTGGAGTGGGCAAATCTACTGTGGGGGCTGCTGTGATGCAAGTAGCTAAAGCAATCATTAAGCTGCTGCTATGAACGGTTGTGACTCTGGGAAATGTGCAGGTCATAGTGGATGGCTTTGCTGCAATGGGATTCCCTAACTGTGGTGGGGCGATAGATGGAACCCATATCCCTATCTTGGCACCGGAGCACCAGGACACCCAGTACATAAACCGCAAGGGGTACTTTTCCATGGTGCTGCAAGCACTGGTGGATCACAAGGGACGTTTCACCAACATCCACATGGGATGGCCGGGAAGGGTTCATGACGCTCGCGTCTTCAGGAACACTACTCTGTTTAAACGGCTGCAGCAAGGGAATTTCTTCCCAGACCAGAAATTAACAGCTGGGGATGCTGAAATGCCTATAGTTATCCTGGGGGACCTAGCCTACCCCCTGATGCCATGGCTCATGAAGCCATACACAGGCAGCCTCGACAGTAGTCAGGAGCTGTTCAACTACAGGCTGAGCAAGTGCAGAATGGTGGTAGAATGTGCATTTGGCCGTTTAAAGGCACGCTGGCGCACATTACTGACTCGCTCAGACCTCAGCCAAACCAATGTCCCCATTGTTATTGCTGCTTGCTGTGTGCTCCACAATCTCTGTGAGAGTAAGGGGGAGACCTTTATGGTGGGGTGGGAGGCTGAGGCAAATCACCTGGCCGCTGATTACGTGCAGCCAGACACCAGGGCGATTAGAAGAGCACACCAGGAAGCTTTGAAAACCAGTTTCATCACGGGCCAGGGTACGATGTGACTGTTGTGTTTGTTTCTCCTTGATGAAACTCCCCTCCCCCTTGATTGACTCATTCCCTGTAAGCCACCCACCCTCCCCCTTCGATTACCGCTTGCTTCCTAAGGAAATAAAATCACTCTCGTTTAAATATCATGTATTCTTTGTTAATTAATTATAAAAAGAGGGCGAGAACTGACAAGGTAGCCCAGGTGGGGTTTAGGAGGAGGATAGGAGGGAAGGAAAAGGCCACTAAAAAAATTTCAAAATAATGACAGCCTTTTGGTTGGGCTGTCCACTGGGGTGGAATGGGCGGGTGCACAGAACCTCCCCCCAAGTGTTCTTAGTCGTCTAGTGGGTGAGGAGGCTAAGGAACATGGTGAGGGGGGAGGGTGGTTATACAGGGGCTGCAGCGGCACTCTGTGATCCTGCTGCCATTCCTGAAGCTCCACCAGACGCCGGAGCATGTCCGTTTGATCACGCAGCAGCCCCAGAGTTGCATCCCGACACCTCAGATCTTCCTGCCGCCACCTTTCATCTTGAGCGTCTCTCCTCTCCTCACATTCGTCCCTCCTATCCTCACGTTGGTCCCTCCTGTCCTCACGGTTACTGGCATCTTTCCTGTACTTTGATACCACGTCCTTCCACTCATTCAGATGAGCTCTTTCATTGCGGGTCACTTCCATGATTTCTGAGAACATTTCGTCTCGCGTCTTTTTTTTCCGCTGCCTTATCTGAGATAGGCTTCGGGATGGAGGAGGGAGACTTGAAAATTTGCAGCTGCAGGAGGGAGGGAAAAATGGGAGAGAAGTATTTAAAAAGATACATTTTACAGAACAATGGTTATACTCTTTCACGGTGAACAACACTATTCACCTTACATAGCACACGTGATCTCACTACAAGGTCGCATTTTGCATCTTAATATTGAGTGCCTGCGGCTTTGGTGTTAGAGATCACAGATGCAGGTCCGGGCATCAGAATTCGGTTTGCATGCGGCCATGGTAAGCCATTGTCTTTCGGCTTCTGCAGCCTTCATATATCCAGCGCCCTCCTTTCCCAAATAGCACGCAAAGCCCGTTGAGTGCTGCTTCTTTCCTGTTAACTTGCAGCACCAAAACCGCCCCCATCCAATTCTTTGGGATGATCGCTTTACCCCTCCCCCCAC
This sequence comes from Mauremys mutica, assembly GCF_020497125.1. NCBI lineage: Eukaryota > Metazoa > Chordata > Testudines > Geoemydidae > Mauremys > Mauremys mutica. The sequence goes on from NC_059080.1 coordinate 41,158,312, forward strand.
CGCGTGGTTGGTATCATGGAAGATCACTGCTAGCCACCCTCGCCCCCACCGCGTGGCTGGTAGCAGGGAAGATCCCAGCTAGCCAAACGCGAAAAAGCTCAGCGCCAATCACCCCCACCCTGCTTGGCTAAATGCAGGGAAGGATTTCTTTTAAGCCACAGGCAAACAGCCCAACCATATCTGTCCCCTTAATTAAATTCCTGAATTTCAACCAGGTTGCCATGAACGATATCACTCTCCTGAGGATAACACCGCGAGATAAAGAACGGATGTTGCTTGAATGCCAGCAAACACCGGGAGCATACACAGCTAGGCTTTGTCATGCAATGATACCAGATTACTTGCTACATGCATGGCGTGGTCAAGTGTCCTACCATGGAGGATGGAATAAGGCTGCCCTGCCCAGAAACCTTCTGCAAAGGCTTTTGGAGTACCTCCAGGAGAGCTTCATGGAGATGTCCCTGGAGGATTTCCGCTCCATCCCCAGACATGTTAACAGACTTTTCCAGTAAGTTTACTGGCTGTGAATGCATCCCAAGTCCTCAGGGCAAATTAATCATTAAAAAACGCTTGCTTTTAAACCATGTTTTATATTTACAAAGGTACACTCACCAGAGGTCTCTTCCATGGCTTCATTGTCTGGGATAGTGGCTTGGGAGGGCTGGGAGGGTAATTCTGTCAGGATGAGAAAAAGCTCCTGGCTGTTGGGGAGAACAGAGTGCTGTGTGCTCTCTACAAGCTCGTCCTCCTCTTCCTCCTCCTCCTCTTCCCCATCCGCAGAATCCTCAGGCATGGCTGAGATTACCACCCCCACCTCGGAATCCATGGACAGGGGTGGGATAGTGGTGGTGGACCCCCCCTAGAATTGCATGCAGCTCAGCGTAGAAGTGGCACGTTTTCGGCCCTGCCCCGGACCTTCCGTTTGCTTCTTTGGTTTTCTGGTAGGCTTGTCTGAGCTCCTTACTTTTCACACGGCACTGTACTGAGTCCCTGGTGTGGCCTCTCTGCATCATGGCCTTGGAAATTTTTTCAAATGTTTTTTCATTTCGTCTTTTGGAATGGAGTTCTGTTAGCACGGAATCCTCTCCCCATACAGCGATCAGATTCAGTACCTCCCATGCAGTCCATGCTGGAGCTCTTTTTCAATTCTCAGGAGACTGCATTGTTATCTGTGCTGATGAGCTCTGCGTGGTCACCTGTGCTGGTGAGCTCTCCACGCTGGCCAAACAGGAAATGAAATTCAAAAGTTCGCGGGACTTTTCCTGTCTACCTGGCCAGTGCATCCGAGTTCAGATGGCTTTCCAGAGTGGTCACAATGGTGCACTGTGGGATACCGCCCGGAGGCCAATACCGTCGAATTGCAGCCATAGTAACTCTAATCTGACATGGCAATACCGATTTCAGCGCTACTCCTCTCGTTGAGGAGGAGTACCGAAATCGGTTTTAAGAGCCCTTTATATCGATATAAAGGGTTTCGTTGTGTGATCAGGTGCAGGGTTAAATTTGTTTAACGCTGCTAAATTTGGTATAAACACGTAGTGTAGACCTGGCCCTAGTCAGGCTGAGTCACTCTCTGGGTGGGAGAGCTGCTGTATTAGGAAATCCCAGATGCTGTCTCAGTAAAAATACCAGCCTAGCCATGGCTGCATGGGCTAGCCGTCCTGACAACTGATCTAGGGTTTCAGACAAGATTGTACTCGGGGCAACTAGCGAATATTGCTACACTGCTATTTTTAGGCACTAGCTCGATCAAAGCTAGCATAGGTACATCCACCCACACTGGAGATTACACCTCTAGCTCCAGTGTAGACATACCCTTAATGACTGTAGCACCAATGCCAGCCAGCCACGTGGTTTCCTGGCAGGCTGTTCAGGAGTTGGGTAAGGGAAGTGAACATGCAGAGCTAACTCCAGAGGAGAGTCCAAGTCTAGCCAAAACAAGATCCAATGGCTGGAAGCTGAAGTGAGGCAAATTCCTATTGGAAAGAAGATGCAATTTTTAGCAGTGTGGGTCATTAACGATTGAACCAATGTACCTAGGGGTACGGTGGAGTCTCCATCTTTCTGTCAAGGTTGGATGTCTGACACATACGCTGTAGTTCAGATATAGGTCTTGCTGCAGGAAACCCTGGTGAAATTCTATCACTTACATCATACAAGGGAGTTAGGCTAGATGTGCACAATGTTTTCTTCTGGTCTGAAAAAAATCTCTGAAGGCGACACTAGTGTAATTTACACTTTCCTCCAGCCTCCTCAATGCACATGGGGCACCACTCTGCACACCAGCAGCCTCACTCATCAGCCCATGCACCAGAGGGGCCTCTCTAGCCCCAGGAGTCCAGTCCCTTTTCTTTGCAGCTTCAGCTTTATCACTTTCAAATAAAACTAATTAACAAAAGCGCAACACACCCATAGGTCCTTTCTCCAGGCCCAGGGTCTTCTGCAGGGGCCTATCAACTCCCTATAGCTGACAGCTGGGAGTCCTGGTGAGCCTCTCTCATCCCTTCTCTTTCCAAGCCTGCTCCCTGTAGGACTACACTGCACAGGCCCAATACCTGGGAGTCATATGAAGTAGGCGCACACGCTCCCCCACCCCCCGCCCCACCAAGTCTCTGCAGAAATCTGACTACTCCCTGCATCTCTCAGCTCAATCGACCTCCTTGCTGGCTTTTATGAGGCCCAGGTGATCTTCAAGCTATCACCTGATCCCTGACCTCGGAGCATGAGCTTGGGGAGGGAGATGATTAGTCACAGCCTGTCACTCTGCAACAGATTCCCTGTGGAGTTGAGACTCACACCAATTTACCAATGTGCATTCCCCCCCCCCCCCACATTCATTCATTCTCATTGTACGTTTCAGCTAGGAATGTAACCAGTGAGTGTACCTGTGCCAGTGTGGCATACATGCTGATGGACCAGAGGAGAACACAGCAAGAGAACCAACTAGCAGGAGGGTGTAGGAAAATGCGAGTTAAAGTGCCATTGTCCCGGCTGTAACGTACTCTTGGTCTGGCTCCTCTGCTTTGCCCATATTAGGTTTGTTCATGGAAAATTCTTTGCTGTTGCTACCGCAGGTTTGGATCCACTGACAGCACAGCAGTGGGTGGAGACGGGCTGCTCATGCACTGAACAGCGGGTGGTCTAACCCTGTTCCAAGCTTGTCTGAAGGACGCGGAAGTTAAAATGCTGGTGGCTTCTGGCTCTTTGTCCTTACTAGGGCTCTCCCACTGGTGCTGAACCAGGATTACAGTGGTGGGGAAAGCCCAATAGAGCCAGGCCTATGGTACTCGGACTTAGACTCCCTAACACGTAGCTGAGTAGTTATAATTAAGTGTAAGGGAGTCAGATAATAACAAACCTAATACTTTTATATCATGTTTTTCATCCCTAGCTCTCCAAAGGCAGCCAGCGACATTATCCTCATTTTCCAGCTGGGGAAACTGAGGCACAGAGTAGCATGGTGTCTTGCCCAAGGTCACCCAGCAGGCAGGTGGCAGAGCAGGGGTTAGACTCCAGTTCTCCTAGTTGAGTGTGCAATCTGCCGGGCCACACTGCCTAGTGCACGTTAGTCACCACCACTGGCTCTGGCCCACTCTATCAGGAATATTTGACCCTGCATTTTCCCAGTGATTGGGCTGAAAACATTGACCAGCAAACCACCGTGTTTGAGAGGCTATTTATTTCCATGCACTCAGCTTATGTTGATTGTCCATCAGTTACAGCTCCTCTAAAGCAGTGGTCTCCAAAGTGCACTGGGGGGTGCAAAGAGGATCCTTCAGGCTGCACGGCAAGAGGAGTGCCACTTTTTTCCCCCCCCTCCCTCGCCAGTTTGGCTGGGAGCAGGGGGTGCATGCTCAAAAATTTTTTAATGATGGGGTGCGCAATCAAAAAAGTTTGGAGACCACTGCTCTAAAGCAAGCTATTGTCCCCTTGAATGTTAGCTTAGATATCAGCTAAGAACTCTAATTATAAGGTGATGTCTGGACCACTGATCACTTTTAAATGTGATTTAAAAGGTTTGGCCCCATTTGCACATGAGTTATTGCATGCATTGTATTCACAGGACCTCATTTGCCATTGGCATGGCACTGTTATCAGGGAAGTTAACCCACACCACCCAATTTCCTCCTACTTATGATTGAGTGGGTTGTGGCAGTTTGGGACTTACTTTATACTGAATATATATTTCTACTGGCAATAATAAAATGCAATTAAAGTAATATTTTACCCTCATTTGCATGATTCCAAGAACACTATGTAAGAAATGTAACAATGGTCCCCTGGGCATGAGACTCCAGTGGGATTTGAACACTGAGCCTTCCACTCCAAAGCAAAGACTCTGCTAGTTGTGCTAAAAAAGCAGCCCTGTGAGCTAGCAATGGTAGCAGGTTATTAACCTCCATGTGGACTAGCTCCTAGAGCAGGAAATGTGTGTTACACATTCCCCAGGCATCTGCTGGGCTGTCCCCTGTAGACCTCTCCATTCTCAGTGGTTCCATGCTGGGTTTCTTGTTCTGACCAAGGACACTTCAGCCAGCCAGAGGGGTCACTGAAGAGTACAGCAAATGGTCTCTGAGTCTGCAGTGTCAGAGCCCAAGGCAGCCCAGTGCTGAACTATTTTATTCTTGTGTAAAATTAATTTTCCATTTTTTTCATTAGGAAAAAATAATTTCCCCCTGAGTTTTCATACTTTTCTTGCTTTGAACAGTTGGGGTTTTCACCACCTTTGATTGGTAGCCTACTGGCAAGAGTGGGAAAAGAGATGAAAAGAGCAGAAACCCCCCCCACTTGTCGCCGCTGATTGTTTTTCAGCTTTTCTCAGTTGAAAAACAGTAGTCAAGTGGAGATAGTCACACTCTCACTTTCAACTGTTAACACTTATGAAAACTTTCAACACTTACTAGTGAAAGAGTTACTTTTAAAAATGAAAAGTGGCTTTGCCGTCATGCTTGCTATTGTTCACCAGCTAGAAAATGCTGGGAAACTGAAAAAAAAAGAAGTGTGGAATACTCGACACTTTTGAAATTTCTTTCCTATGTGACACTGGATTTCCTGGTTGCAAAAATTCCCTTTGGAAGGTTTTTCATTAAATTTTTGGCTGGAAAAATACACTAGTTATAGGCAACCATAAGGAAGAAAAGTGACATCTCTCAAAGAAAGTACAGTGTCTGGAGGTCTCTTCTGTGCCGTCCCATGCTGAAATGAACACAAAATGGTTGCCTATCTCTAGAGACAGCATGAAGCTGCAGTACACAGCAAATAAAAGGCATAATACTTATATAGCTAAATACAGCACCGCAGCTGAGACTAATTCCCTGATAAGGTGCAGACACGTGCTATAATTATTATTGTTGGCAGATGCCCTCCATGGCTCAGGTTGGATAAGCCTCCAAATGTATCCCAATCTCTGGATCTCAGGCCAGAAATATCATGTGCTTCCCCATGCTTTTAGGCTTCACCTAGGACAAAAATAGCACAAGGACAAGTGCCCTTTTGTGGTACTTCAATGTTTCTGACTGTGAAAGAGGGAGCAAATATACAAAAGAAAATGCTAACAGAAGCTTTTTGAACCTCCAAACAGGTTCAGATTTGTTTCAGATGTGACGTTCCCCTCTGGTGGTATCTGGACCGGTGATCTGCTAGGTCACACCAATTCTTGACTCTGGGAGCCAGCCTTACCCTGCTATGCTGTGAGAACCCCCACTCCTGGGCTGTTCATGCGTCTGGCATGTAAGCTGCTCCCAGCTACTTGCATCTGAAGGACGCTAGCCAATACCTCTAGTCCCAGACACAACCCTAGGAACCTCCATCTTGCAGAGCCCAGTTATGCCTGCAGGATGCTGCAAGCTTATATGTGTTTGTCAATTTAACAAAGAAATTGATATGTACTGGACTTGTTATCCCAAGGGGTGTCTCTGACTGCTTCAAACCAAACATACTGCTTCAGGCAGAATAAACAAACAAACTTATTAACTACAAAGATTGACTTATAATCACTTAAAATCTAAGCATAACAAGTTGGATTTGGTCAAATGAAATAAAAGCAAAATGCATTCTAAGCTGATCTTAACACTTTCAGTGCCCTAATAAACATATGTAACCCTTCTGCCAGGCCGAATTGATAGCAGCAAGGGCCGGGTTCAATACATAGGAGTCACTTCCCTACAACGTAATGCAAAACCAGCTCGAGCCCCCACCCAGTGACCTGGGAAAATCTTACACACACCCCTGGGCGCCTCGAGGAGGCAATACTGCCCCTCTCGCAAGCACAGAGTCTCGGTGTAGCAGAAAATGTTTAATAACATGAGATAAACAACATAGCATTAAATTGGGAAAACACCTCAACTAGAGTTCATAGACCAAACCATGAGCAAAGACTCACCCCAGGAAATTGGGCCGTGTCCTCTTCCCTGGGCTCTTGAGTCCAGCAACCCCAAAATCACCCCAAGACTCCAAAGTCCAATACCCCAAATGTCCCTAGAGTCCAGCAACCCAAGATCACCCACAGTCCCAAAAGTCCCGTAACCCAAAAGTCTCTGTCCCAGGTCAGTGCAGCCCCAGAGTTCAAGAATCTATCTGCAGGGTTTTTTTCCCCACCCCCAGACTGGGTAGAAAGGGGCACCTTACATGGTCTGGGGCCGACTGCCCTGCCTCTCCGTGGGGTTCTGCTTCCGCCTTCACCACGAACTGCTCTGCTCTGCTCTGCTCTACCAGCCACTCCACTCTGCTCCTCCAGCCATCCCCACAAACTGCTCTGCTTTGCCAGCTGCTCTGCTCCACCAACTGTCCCGTGATCCGCTCCAGCCGTCCCCACAAACTGCTCAGCTCCGTTCGCTCCGTGGGCCACTCCAACCATCCCACAAACTGCTCCACTCTGCCAGCTTCTCTGCTCCGCCAGCCGTCCTGTGATCCGCTCCACCCATCCCTGCAGACTGCTCAGCTCCACTCGCTCTGTGGGCCACTCCAACCATCCCACAAACTGCTCCACTCTGCCAGCTGCTCTGCTCCGCCAGCCATCCTGTGATCCGCTCCAGCCATCCCCACAGACTGCTCGGCTCCACTCACTCTGTGGGCACCCAACTGTCCCCACAAACTGCTCTGCTCCACAATATAGCTTCAGGCTCCCCCACTAGTTAGCACAGCACTCAGTGCTCTCAGCTCAGTAATTTTAGCTCTTTAGTGACTTCAGCTCATGGTAGGGGAGCCCCAGTGCTGGCACACCATTATCCCAAAGTGAGCTCAGCTCAGTAACCTATAACTAGATTCTTAAGGGAATCTAAAATCAGCTCTGACAGTCAACAGTGGAGGAGATGCAATTAGTGCTTCTGACTCACATAAAAGACCCACACTATCCCCAATCTCTCTCAATTCACTGGGTTTTGGCACCCATGTCCCTTGTCTAGCGAGTGCTACTTCATGGATGGTGAGATCCTCTGTCATAAAGCAGTTTCATAGTTCCTCATTCACATAATCAGGGTGACAAAACTTTATTCCTCCTGCCCCAATAACAAAGAAATTGGGGATCCCACAGCTGTCAAAGTAACCATTTTAGGCTGCCGTGGGCTATGCTAGGCGGGGTGGGTGTGCTTATGCAAACACGATCGGCCCCTGAAATTCTTTTCCACACTCGCCATAATTCACCAACAGATGTCAGGGTAGAGCTCATCCTGACTCTGCTTACACTTAGATGCTTCTCACCACAGGCTGGCTGGTTGCCCTTCAGCCAGGCTCTCCCCTTTGATCAGTGCTTCAGTCACTTGGTGGTGGTGTCTGTAGATGGAGGTGAAAGAGAGAGAAAGAGCATGGCAAACGTCTATCCCTTTTATCATGTTCTTTCTTCCCTCTTGGAGTTGCCCCCCCCCTTCAGTCAGCTGAACATTACCTCATCCCAGACCCAAACTGACCAAAGGAAAGGGGGTGACTCACTTGAGAGTCCAACAGATCTTTTGTTGTTGCCTAGGCCAATGTCCTTTGTTCCTGTGAGGCTGGGCTGGGTTTATCCCATACATGCCCTGATGAGGTGTGAACTGCCCCTCTGCTTCTGGAGAGTTTTTGCCTGGGCTTGCTTTAAGCCATGAGGACACATTTTCAGCCTCATAGCTATATACATGAAATTACAGCCTATAACAATACTCAGTACATCATCATCATAGAATCATGGAATATCAAGGTTGGAAGGGACCTCAGGAGGTCATCTAGTCCAACCCCCTGCTCAAAGCAGGACCAATCCCCAGACAGATGTTTGCCCCCAGATCCCTAAATGGCCCCTTCAAGGATTAAACTCATAACCCTGGGTTAGCAGGCCAATGCTCAAACCACTGAGCTACCCCTCCCCACCCCCATGATGGGCAGCTATCCCAGCATGCAAGTGACTGCAACGTACTTTTCAAACGGGAGTGGGGTGGGGTGGGGTGGAGTGTGACAGGGGGTATGTTGTGTGTATGTGGGCGGAGAGAGAGTGGGTTTTTGGGGTGCTGAGAGTATGTCAGCATGCTGTCTTGTAAGTTCAGACCCCTGCTTCCCCTCCCCCCGCCTCTGTCTCTCTCACTCAAAGCAAACAGTAAATCTTTGTTTTTCCTTGGAGCTGATAAGCTGCCGGCTTCTCCGAAACAGAGCTCTGAAAGGGCATTTCCACATTCCTGCAGCCAATTTCACAACAATGACAAGAGTGGCCACTTGACTTAAGGGGATTATGGGACGTTTCCGGAGGCTGATCACAGCGCAGTAATGCAACACCTCATTCACACTGGTGCCCTGGCACTCCAGCGGGGGTGCAGCAAACGTTATTCCACTCGCCAAGGTGGACTACCAGCAGGGCTGTAGCTGCGGAGTCAGAGCGCTCTACGTGCCTTGCCAGTGTGGACGGAGAGTGAGCTAGTGCGCCTGGGGCTGCTTTACTGCGCAGTAACTCGCAAGTGTAGCCAAGGCTTAAGTAACTAGCAGGATTTTCCAAAGAGCCTCATTAAAAACGTCACTAGGTGCCTATCTATGTCTTCAGGCACCCAATCCCTTTGGCAATTTGGCCCCCAGTTCCTCAAGTTGGGTGTACAAAACTAAAGGATGCTCAGTGTGACTCAGTTCCCCAGCTGTAAAGTGGGAACAATATCTCCTTCCTGGGGGTGTTGAGAGGACGAATGAATGTTGTAAAGTACTTGGAGATCCTGTCCCAGGGACTGCTACTCACTGCAAGTGCACCTCCTCCTGGTTGCTCTGGGGATTAGCTGATTCTAGGTTCAACACCTCCTTTCTGCCTCTCGCTGCACTCCCTGCCTTCTCTTCCTGGCTCTCAGCAAAGTAAGATGCTCCATGGTCAAGGCTTAGCCCTCCAGCCAAGTCATGTGTGTCCTCCCCTTCTGGGGTAGGAAAGTCTCTTCTTACAAACAGGCTCAGGCAGTTCTGATTCACTGCCCACCAGTGCCACTTTCCCAGTGGCTGGCAGGGGAATCCAGGCCCACGCTCTAGTCTGGGTTCCAGCTCAGGGACCCTCTAATCAGCAGCCACAGTCTGTTCTATTCAGGACCTTACTGCCTTTTCCCTGAGCCTTTCCTAACTTGCTGGCTCCCCCACTTCTCTGGGTTTGCCAGCCCCCAAATTCCCTCCCTCCCTCCTAGGGAATAACTGTAGGCTACTTTGGCTCTGCAGCCCCCAAACATCCTTCCCTTCTCCCAGAGAGGGACTGCAGCATACTTCCCTGCAGCTCCCCTCTCTGCTGCTGACTTCCTGTCTGTAAACCCAGCGCAGCTGGTTCCTCCGCCCACCTGATCCCCCTCACACACATCTGGGGCCTGTCTGGTTAATTGGTCCCCTGTTTAGCCTACATTAACCCCTTCAGGGCAAGTGGGGATGAACAGCCTGTCACAGATCCCTGAGTGAAAAGTGCTATCAACACAAATCTGGGGTGCTTATGGGCTCCATTTGATTTTCTCACAACTGCTATGAGCAAAGGACAATGCCTCTTACATTAGGGAGGGAGAGGCCGAGAGGCCCAAGAAGAGAACCACGCATTTTCTCAGTGGAAACTGGAGAAGATTTTCCAGAGCAGGGATGCACTTCCCATGAGTCTATGAGCTTCTCTGGACCACAAAAGTCGTACTGCTCTCACTATACCACTATACCAACCTCGCTAGTGTGAACATAGTTATACTGGTATAAAAGTGCTTATACTGGTTTGGAGTACGTTGTCTATACAGGCATTGCTACATCGCCATAGCTATGCCGGCATAACTCTGTAGTGTAGACACAGCCGACGCCGACAGAAGGGGTTTCTCCATTGGTATAGGAACACCACCTCCCCAACTGATGGTAGTGACATCCGTGGAAGCATTCTTGTGTCGATCGACACAGCTGTATCTACCCCGGGGGTTAGGTCAGCATAGCTACATCAGTCAGGGGTGTGTTTTTGCACCCTTGACCAACATAGCTACGTTGACCTAACTTTTAAGCGTAGACCAAGCCATAGATAATAGCAGTAAAGGAAGGGGAGTAAGCTATAAAAGCATAGGACACCACTATCACTGCATCCGCACCAGGAGTTGTACCAGCATCACTATTTTGGTTAAAAACAATCACACCCCAACCCGACATAGTTGTACCAGCAACTGAGTGTAGACTAGGCATATACCAGGAAGCAAAACAAAGCGACCGCCAGGCCATGTGTGGGCTTGCTGCCGCTCAGAGCTGGCTCTATTCACCCTGCAGTGTTAATGAGTCCACCTTGGGGCTCTCCACATTTCATCTGATCTCCTTGGAAATTGATTATAGATTTTCCTCTCAGCATTTTTGCCTGCTAACTCATTTGGATGCCAAAATAATACATGGAACAAATACAAATCCTCTCCCCTGACAAAATGATGAATTGGGTCAGGGACAAGAGCAAGAGCTCAGGAGCCAGGGCTGGCTCCAGGCACCAGCCCAGCAAGCAGCTGCTTGGGGCGGCCAACGGTGAGGGGCGGCATGTCTGGGTCTTCGGCGGCAATTTGGTGGCGGGTCCCTCACTCCCTCTCGGAGCGAAGGACCTGCCGCCGAATTGCCGCCGAAGACTGAAGCAGCGGCGGTAGAGCTACAGATTGTGATCGTGGCTTTTTTTCTTTTTGCTGCTTGGGGAGGCAAAAACCCTGGAGCTGGCCCTGTCAGAAGCGTCTTTGGGCACTTCGCTACAGCCGCATAATTACGATCTGCATGCTCCACCCAGCACAGCTGTTTTGTAGGGACTGGGAAACACCTCTGAAGTGTCAGTGGAGGGAGGTTCTGTGGATTACACTCACACACACCCCTCCCCTGGACACCAACCCGAGGCACCCCAGCCTTCTATTGCCCCCAGCCCAGCGCACCCCGATCGGCCACCACCCCCAGCCCAGGGCACCCCAACCTCCTATTACCTCCAGCCCAGGGCACCCCAACCAACCACTTCCCCCAGCACAGGGCACCCTGACCAGCCACCGGCCCCAGTGCAGGGCACCCCGACCTGCCAGCACCCCTGGTACAGGCACTCCAACTGGCCACTTCCTCCAGCACAGGGCACCCCTACATTCTAAGCATCTCCTACTATAGAATCTTCCTAATCAAAGAGGTGCCAGAGAAATGGCCTTCGTCTTTGGCAGCTGCGTTGTGGTAGTAACTGCACAGACACGATTTTTTAGGTCCCTGCCTTTTTACAGATACACATTTGCCTCCTAATTACATACCGGGGCCATGACTGTGGTCACAATCCGAATTGATAACCAATCTCCTGCCTGCCTCCCCAGGTACTAGGGTTCTCTCGCGCTCTCACTGCTGAAGTTTTATACGATCTGTTCACCTGCAGTTCAGAGCTCCTGCTACCCCATCGAGCTACTGTCTTGGGTGTTTATATAGGGCCAGTCACGGTCACATCTGGGCTCTGAGTCTAGGCATGTTCAGCTTCACTGCAAAAAAGAGGTGTGTTTTTATGCTGGGATAGCTTTTTCCAGGTAAAATGCTAGTGGGGACAAGGCACGGTTCCATTGACCTCGCTGTAGCTAGCCATGGTCTACCCATGTTGACTTTGGCTAGCTACATTAAGGTAAAAACTACAATGCCTTCTCTCCACAAGGATTTTACAGTGAGATAGCTAACTCCATGTATGCAGTACACATTGTACACCGAGGTCGCTAACCCCATGGGCAAAGCACATATTCTTCTCAGCGAAGACCTTATCTAGACAAAAGTGCTTTGGTCCACTGAATTGGCTCAATTAGCAACTGAAAACCCCATTTAACACCACAGGCTTGTCTGCATGGAGTTCTTCTATGTGTGAACATGCTTATTTCAGAGTAAGAGAGCCTTGTTCCTGTTTAGCTTAATCCACTTTCAAAGAAAGAGGAACAAGACACTTCTATTCTGGAATGAGAGTGTCCACACATGGAGTTCATCAGGAACAACTCCAGGTGAAGGCAAGCCCCACTATAGACACAGTTCAACACCTTTAACTCCATTTTGGTAGGACAAATTATAGCCTTGGATCCCCATTGGGCTTTCAGTTTAGTGTGTGCTATAACGTACAGTAGTTTTGCCTTGAATAGTGTTTGAGAAAGCATTAATTAGATCAACCTGGTACCTTCATGTAACACAACTCCTTTAATTCTAGGAGTAGAGGTGCCCACAAGAGTGGGATGAATGACCTGTCTGTCCTGTGTCAATCAGACCTTCTGAATTCAGGCGCCTTTTGGAAACACATGCTTGAAAGAATGCACAGGAAGCTGCAGGACACAACACTGTGCTTGGCCACAAGGCTGCAATTCTTGGCTATTCCTCCCACATGAGGGCTTTTCAGATTTGACACTTGAGCCCTGTGCATTGAGCTGTTTACATGAGAGACCTGGATGGGTTCAGACAGCTAGCAAGAGATGTTAAGAGTAACAAGAAGGGTTTCTTCAGGTATGTTAGCAACAAGAAGAAAGTCAAGGAAAGTGTGAGCCCCTCACTGAATGAGGGAGGTAACCTAGTGACAGAGGATGGGGAAAAAGCTAATGTACTCAATGATTTTTTTGCCTCTGTCTTCACAAACAAGATCAGCTCCCAGACTGCTGCACTGGGCAGCACAGTATGGGGAGAAGGTGACAAGCCCTCTGTGGAGAAAGAAGTGGTTCGGGACTATTTAGAAAAACTGGATGAGCACAAGTCCATGGGCCGGATGTGCTGCATCCAAGGGTGCTAAAGGAGTTGGCGGATGTGATTGCAGAACCATTGGCCATTATCTTTGAAAACTCATGGCGAACGGAGGAGGTCCCGGATGACTGGAAAAAGGCTACTGTAGTGCCCATCTTTAAAAAAGGGAAGAAGGAGGATCCGGGGAACTACAGGCCAGTAAGCCTCACCTCAGTCCCTGGAAAAATCATGGAGCAGGTCCTCAAGGAATCAATTCTGAAGCACTTAGAGGAGAGGAAAGTGATCAGGAACAGTCAGCATGCCTGATTAACCTAATTGCCTTCTATGAGGAGATAACTGGGTCTGTGGATGAGGGGAAAGCAGTGGATGTGTTATTCCTTGACTTTAGCAAAGCTTTTGATACGGACTCCCACAGTATTCTTGCCAGCAAGTTAAAGAAGTATGGGCTGGATGAATGGACTATAAGGTGGATAGAAAGCTGGCTAGATCGTCGGGCTCAACAGGTAGTGATCAACGGCTCCATGTCAAGTTGGCAGCAGGTTTCAAGTGGAGTGCCCCAAGGGTCGGTCCTGGGGCCAGTTTTGTTCAATATCTTCATTAATGATCTGGAGGATGGCGTGGACTGCACTCTCAGCAAGTTTGCAGATGACACTAAACTGGGAGGAGTGGTAGATACGCTGGAGGGTAGGGATAGGATACAGAGGGACCTAGACAAATTAGAGGACTGGGCCAAAAGAAACCTGATGAGGTTCAACAAGGACAAGTGCAGAGTCCTGCACTTAGGACGGAAGAATCCCATTCACTGTTATAGACTAGGGACTGAATGGCTAGGAAGCAGTTCTGCAGAAAAGGACCTAGGGGTTACAGTGGACGAGAAGTTGGATATGAGTCAACAGTGTGCCCTTGTTGCCAAGAAGGCTAACGGCATTTTAGGATGTATAAGTAGGGGCATTGCCAGCAGATCGAGGGACGTGATCATTCCCCTCTATTCGACATTGGTGAGGCCTCAGCTGGAGTACTGTGTCCGGTTTTGAGGATGTGGAAAAATTGGAAAGAGTCCAGTGGAGGGCAACAAAAATGATTAGGGGGATGGAGCACATGACTTATGAGGAGAGGCTGAGGGAACTGGGATTGTTTAGTCTGCAGAAGAGAAGAATGCAGGAGGATTGGGGGGAGGGATAGCTCAGTGCTTTGAGCATTGGCCTGCTAAATCCAGGGTTGTGAGTTCAATCCTTAAGGGGGCCACTTAGGAATCTAGGGCAAAAATTGGTCCCACTAGTGAAGGCAGGGGGCTGGACTCAATGATCTTCCAGTTCTAGGAGATTGGTATATCTCCTATTATTATTACCTATTTGATAGCTGCTTTCAACTACCTGAAAGGGGGTTCCAAAGAGGATGGATCTAGACTGTTCTCAGTGGTAGCAGATGACAGAACAAGGAGTAATGATCTCAAGTTGCAGTGGTGAAGGTTTAGGTTGGATATTAGGAAAAACTTTTTCACTAAGAGGGTGGTGAAGCACTGGAATGGGTTACCTAGGGAGGTGGTGGAATCTCCTTCCTTAGAGGTTTTTAAGGTCAGGTTTGACAAAGCCCTGGCTGGGATGATTTAGCTGGGAATTGGTCCTGCTTTGAGCAGGGGGTTGGACTAGATGACCTCCTGAGTTCCCTTCCAACCCTGATATTCTATGATTCTATAAAAAACTCCCTATGAGTCATCAGCAATCAGTTTAAGGTTTTAGTTCTGGTGAACACACCATGTAGGCTCTCCTAGAATGGCTTTTCTGATTGTATGTCCAGAAGGGGTAGGACTGAAGCATGCCTTGGCTGGAGAGCCAAAACACCGCTACTTTGGACCTCACAGAGACAGCAACCTACCAGCAGAGACCTGCTGCTGGGTAAATCATGCCCTGACTGGCCACAAGGGGGTGCTGAAGAGGCAATCCTGTCCCATTGCTCTCTAGAAAGATGGTCTGATGTTTGGCTTAGATAAGAGACTGGTTGTGCATCTTAGCCAATGAGGATGGAGCAGGCTCATGCGGGTTTGCAGCATGTGTCACTAACACTCCAGCACTGTCCAACGAAGCAAATGATCTGCAGCATCAATCATTTAGTATCATTAGTACAGAAGCTCTGTCAGAGGACGAGTGTCTCCTGCTTGGAAAATACCTCTCAGCACTGCCTCTGCATTGGCGCGTCAGCAGGAGATGCATTATCCCATGACAACAGCCTATATTCTGAAGACGTTCTCTCTTAAGATCAGAACTATACGAAGCTACCCTCACGTGCCTGGGAAACGTCCCAATTAGAAACAAACATTTATATAAATGACTGACAGCAGCTATATAAATATACAGAAGCTGCGCTGAACCTATAACAGCCTGGCACCCCAGGGGCACCCCATGCCAGATGGCAAAGGTCTCCCTAATATGTAACTCAGCAGGTCTGACACGCTCAGTACCCCTTGCACACTGTTGTCATGATATTTATTTAAACGGTGTCTTGTAATATATCATTCGAAAACTACCACCACACTGGCCACTAATATCCCTGTGAAATGAACGTAACCACGCTGTATGTGAAATTATGGATACTCTCCATTATTACAGTTTAGAGTCTGTAAAAATAGAGTCTTTGGCTCAATTGCAAATCAAGGCAGGTGTGACCAGAGACTGGGACAATGAGCTATTCATTTTGCATTGAGACTTCAGGAAGGTCATTTGCATTGCAAACCCAAAAGGCTGCAGCATTAACCTGGTGTGGGTTCCTTGGGGGACACAGAAAGCTGAGCCCCCAGGAGGGCTTCCCGACTTCAAAGATGAAGATACATTTGGGGGATACAAGACTGAAAGACTTTGGGGGATTCATCACCTGAGACAATAAACAAACCAAGTTTTGTACCTGTGAAAGACAATTCCTCCTGCTAAAGAAGCTGGAGAATGCAGGCAACATGCTGTGAGCAAGAAGCAATATTAGGCAAATGTTAGTGACACAGCTTGCTGATATTAAGCTTTAGACACGAGAAAGCGTGTTATTATTGCTCTGTTTGTAACCCTTTCGTATCCCATTCACACTTGCATGAAATCACCTAGAATGATATTCTTTGTTAATAACCATATTCTTAGTTGTACTACAAACCATCTCCGTGCTGTGTATTAAGGTGGAGTGAATAACCCCGGCTGAGCTAACAAGCTGGTGGATGCACTGGCTGTTTGGAGGTGGTGTTACCTCTGTGAGTGTCTAGAACTAGGCACTGGATGCTGCAGGGGAGACTTGGGATTGGCAGAAGTGTTGGGGTCACCCTGCCAGGAGTAGCCAGGCTGGTGAAAGCCAGAGTGAGGCCATTGTTCTGTGAGCTGGTGGCTGGTATCTGGGCTCTGAGCCAACGCTGCACAGCACAGAGGCACCCAGGATTACAGGGCAGGTAATGACACAACCTCTTACTGGCCTAGGTGAAACCCCATAGTGTCACACAGCCAAGATTATTATCTGTATTGCAGTTGTGCCCAAGGACTCCAAGTGTGCCAGGTGCTGTACAAACACTTCCTGCCTCAAAGAGCTTACAGGCTAAATCAACAAGATGGAGAATGGTCAGGAGGGGAACTAGAGGCACAAATAAGTGAAGTTATGTGCCCAGCACACACAGCAGCTCAGTGGATAAGGTGAGAATACAGGCCATATCTTTTGAGTCCCAGTCCAGTTCCCTCCCCACTGGACCATGCTGTCTCTTGGCAGGGGGCCACTTTGCCATCTGAGACACAAAATAACTGCACCACATCAACTTTTCATGGCAGCAGAGTGTGAGGGCATCTCATCATTGCCAGTCAGTGTCCTGATTCACTCACGAAAGCTCATGCTCCAATACGTCTGTTAGTCTATAAGGTGCCACAGAACTCCTTGCTGCTTTTACTGATGCAACATCGCAACACAACTTCTCCATCTCCCTCCCCCGCCCCCACCACTTGCTCTCCCACCCTCCTCTGGCCACTTGGAACGGAGGGAAGGGTTACACGTTCTCCAGGAAGTATGGAGTCTAAAGTCTCCGAAAGCTGCTTTTGTTAAACAGTAACTCCCGGGCACCCTGGAATAGGCACAGACTCAGTCTCATGTATGGAGCTCTCGGCTGCTCTGAAACCTCACGACTTTCATTAGCCCTGTTCACAGGCAATCACATTGCAGTTACACTGAGTCTCCACCAGAAGGCAATACACCACAGGAAATATCCCCAGCCCTTTCTCTCCCTAGCCTGAGCGTGGGCTCCTTTCTCTCCTCTGGAGGGGCTTTGGATTTGGTACCACTATGTCCCTTTGCTGAATGCTCTCTGCTCTGCTGGATACACATGCATCAGGTGCCTGGAGCATGCTATGTTCACAGTATACACACAGACAAATTAGATCAAGACAAATACTCTTGCTGGAAGTCTGCAATGGCACACACCATTATTTCTTAGGATTCAGTACAAGAACACACAAGAACCTCAAAAGAGAGGGAGAGAAAACAGGCTGCTCCCTAGGGCAGTGAGGCACAACCCACCCCACCTTGCTTTAAGGTAGTTCTGTCTATCATGACACTGATTGCATGCTTTGCTACAGAGCCCCCCCAGGCCTACAAGCAGGACCAGGAATCCCCCGGCCCCCATATACAAACAAAGTAATAGCTTGCAATTCCAACACAGTCCTCAGTACATCACAGAGTGTAAAATTCACTGTTCCTGGGATCAGGCGGGGCGAGCAGAAAGCTTATGGGATGCACTGACCTTGCAAGGGTCTCACAGAGCCCCAAGTGGGCTCTATGGGCAGCCCCAAGTGTCTCAAAGGCTGCAATGGAGTTCCATCGCCCAAGGCTCATCACACATGAAAAGTGTGGATCATCCCACTTAAGGGAACAGAGTCTGTCATTGTGCTGATTGAATCCAGGAGTTGAGTCAAGGTGTAAATAATAAGTAGCAGTGAAAATACTGAGCTTGCATAGCACCTGCCACCCTTAGTGCTGGCCAGTGTTATTAATCCCTCTGATCTCAGGAATAATTAAGAAGCCTTGAAACTTTAAAAAAACAAACAAACCCAAAACACATTCAGATATTCAACAACTGGGCTAGGCCCAAAGAGAAACTTTTCTAATTACACTGGTAGCTGAGTGGGGTTATGAATTATTCACAGCCCTGAAATATACAGGTCCGCAGCCAGCAGGGCAGATCTCATCCATCCAGAAATGCACGGCTAAGCCAGCCTGGGATATTATCTGAATGGCTACTTGTCTCCTTGGGAAGCTCATTTCCATATGGAAACTGCACCCTGTGCAATATATTTCCAGGAGTGATTACTAATGTCTGAGCAATCAGGGAATGGGACCAAAAAAGGGAGTGGAGGGTATTGATCTGTTTTGAAGTAGGGAAGTATCTATTAATCTGGGAGTGCTAATCACTGAGGGGTTTGACAAGAATAGTAAGTCTCTGGCAGTGGCGGCTCTAGACATTTTGCCGCCCCAAGCACGGAGGGTCTGCTGGTCCCGCGGGACCAGCGGATCCTCTGCAGGCACGCCTGCGGGAGGTCCACCGAAGCCGCGGGACCAGTGGACCCTCCGCAGGCAAGCCGCCGAAGGCACCCTGCCTGCCGCCCTAGCGGCGACCGGCAGAGCGCCCCCCGCGGCTTGCCGCCCCAGGCACGCGCTTGGAGCACTGGTGCCTGGAGCCACCCCTGGTCTCCGGCCCAGGTTAGCATTTATCACCACCTCCTCCAGAGTGAAGTTCTAGGGTGGTGGACTTGCTTGAATGGTCTGACCGGATGGACAGCCCCAGGTTGGCTTCAGACAATTTTGAGATATTTCTGCTCAATTAAAAACCTTACTAATTGTCCCCCAGTGTCTGACAACGTCCTGTTTTGGGGGAAGGGCACTGAGGAGGTTGCAATGGGAAGTTCCAAGGGCATCTTGATCTTATGGTCCAGTCTGGGTTTACTGCAAAGGCAGTAGTGTGAGCAATGGCTGATGGTTTCTACTGGGGATGGATGCAGGTAAAGTGCCTATCATAAAGTCATCCATCAATAAAGCCTTTGATACCACGAAGCACAAGACTGACTGGCCTGGGTAGCTTTGCAGAGATGGAATGTAAAGAATAACTCCTAGTCAGTCAGTTTGGGGTTCTTGCTTTCATGGAGCTAGATATGGAGTTTTACACATTTATTTTTGTTAATGTTCTTTTTCCCTTCAGTAAAAGGCTCCTGATCTAGATTCCAAAATGTAGTGTTTGTGGGGAAGAACTGCCTGATCAGGGTGTCCGGGGGAGTTATTGCATCTTCCCAGAGCTGAAATAAAAGTTAGTTTGGCTGTGGGCTGGAGTTATTGTCCATGTTACTTTCTAAAAGGAGCTCTTAAATAATTTTTTTACCCACCTCTTTTTGCTGCCATCAATACCTGGCAGAAGGGTTCCATACCTATCTACCTATCCTCCCCCTGTCCCCATGACATCTGTCTGTGGTTTTATGGGAGTAGGAGTGGGCTCCTTCCCCTCCCAGGGACCCAAGGGACAAAAGTGGGTACTTGCTCTTCCTTTCCAAGTGCCCTCTCATGCAGGGCCGGTGCAAGGATGTTTCACGCCCTAGGCAAAACTTCCACCTTGCACGCTCCCCTGTCCCCGAGTCCCTGCCCTGAGCCCCCCCCCCCAGCAGCAGCTCCCCCCTTCCGCCCTGAGGCGCTCCCCTGCGGCAGCTCCCCATCCTCCACCCTCTGCCCTGAGGCACCCCCCCCCGCCCCAGCTCACCTCTGCTCCATGCACGAGCACCCTGACCACACCATGGCTGCTTCACTTCTTCCGCCTCCCAGGCTTGTGGCGCCTAAGCTGATTGATGCCGCAAGCCTGGGAGGTGGGAGCAGTGAAGCAGCTACAGCGTGCTCGGGGAGGAGGCGGAGCAGGGGTAGCTGGGGCAGGGAGCTCCCCTGCGTGCTGTCCCCCCCTTACTTGCTGCAGGTGGCCCTCCCCACACTCCCCTGCCCCAGCTCCCTCCGCCTAAATGCTGGCGACGACCGGGGCAGCCGAAGATCCGGCCGCCGCGGTCGCTGCCAAAGAAAATGCCGCCCCCCAAATCCTAGCACCCTAGGCGATCGCCTAGGTCACCTAAATGGTTGCACCGGCCCTGCTCTCATGCAAGATGCCACGCTCCTATTTTGTGTGTGAGTGCAGCCCCCGGAGAAGGCAGTCAGCACTTTGGCCTATAGTGTCAGCAATGTGCCAGTACACAGCTTCTTTCCATCTCACCTGGATACTGCAGTCCCTGTGCTTTCCCAGGGCTCGAGAGAAGGAGGGGAGTGGATTGGAATAAGCGGGTTAAGGCTCACAGGTTCAGGTTGGCACTTGCTTTATCTGAGCTGATTTACCTGGCAGAACCAACCAGGCTGGGTTAATGAAAACTCCAACATCACATCTCACAGAGCTAATCCCATTGGCGGTCTCATCAGCACAAACACAGTCATTCCCGCCCTCCCCCCGGAAACACCTGACCTGGGGCAGTTGCTGCCAATGGCTGAATAATTATTTGTTTAGAATGCAGCTAAAGCTCCATTCATTGTGTCACTAATTAAGCTCCCTAGAACTAAGAAGGAGCCAAAGGTTTGCAATCTATCAAAAGTGAAGCCTGCTCCTCTGCTCAGCAGGGTCACCTTGAAATGAACAGCCACATTTTCCTCAAAGAGTGAGAAAAGAGGATCACCAGGACACTTATTTTTGGCTTGCCCTGTGCTGAGAGTGGGCTTTGCAGGACAGATGTCGTATACAGCCCATGTGATGGGAAGAGCAACCTTGCCGCCCATGTAGATAATATGGTAGCTTACTGCTAACTCCTGTTATTTACAGTATCTCCAGCAGAGGGTTGATATCTATGGGGCTAGCTCCCCAGGGAGCTAGGTAAAGGGTAATGATGAAAGGCTGGTAAAGGAGATGGCTGGGTCCTAAAAAACACTCTCCCTGTGTATAGGCTTATTCGGAGGCATGAGCCAATTCTTTATCTGTATCCACTGATATAAGAAAGCCATACAGACACTCCCCGGGTTACACAAACCCCAACTTACGCAAACCCGCTCTTACAGAAAAAGTTCCGTAAGTTCCATAAGGGGTTATTTTTTTATTATTTTTTGGCATAATTGTCGGGTATACATCCCTGACTTACGCAAAATTCGACTTACTCAAGGTGTTCCGGACCCGTCTCTGCACACCACTGACACACTATGTATGGTTAGACTCTGAGCCAGATCCTTAGGTGGCACAACTCCATTGACTTCAGTGTCATTACGATGATTGACATCAATGGGGGCACTGGCCCTTTGAAGCGTGTCAGATTAGTGAAAGAACTCAGCAGAAACCCAGTGCAAGTGCAGTGAGCAAGGGCTTTTCACCACTGCGAGAATGTTGCTAAGCAGAAATCAATACAAGGGAACAAACAAAAAGGAGTGATGGAAAACTGCCCCTGGCCTGGGGTCCCAGCTAGGCCTATGATCTCTGCGAGTGGACTCCACCCCCCACTCCATCTCCAAAATGGCCATGTTGCAATTCTTACCCTGAGTACCTATGGAAGTGGTGGGTGATGCCGTGCTGAGGTTAACCCCTCGTCATCAGAGACCAGGCAGTTCTCCTTCACCCGGCCACTGGGAACTTCTTTGGAAAGGGAGCAGAAAATCAACACTATCCATTTTGCCTTGAAAACAAACCACCGGCACCGAGAGGGATGCTATTACTGCAAATCATTGACACTTAGCCCCCAAGCTCTACATTTTCAGCCAATTCCATGGGCATTTGTGCATCTGATTTGCATGCACCATTTACAATCGCACCTGCAACCGCTCATGGTATTTGCAAACGCAAATTCTGCATGCAATTATGCACAGGTAACAACCCTGACTGCCTGGTGGAGCAGCACGATTTGAACCCAGGTCATAAAGCAGAGTAGCACTCTGCCATTTGCGCTAAAGGAAAACATATTGCTATGTCTTTTTGACCTGAGCAGCTAGCCAAGTTTCAGGGTCTAGCAGGTCGTTTCTGTTAGGAGAAATTGATGGAGTCAGTTATTTCTTTGATGCAACCCGGATCACTTACAAAGAATGTGAAAAGTCCTGTTTCCCTGAACACAAAAGACTCAAACAACATGAGATCGTTTCTTTGCTCACAATCCCAAGCCTCTTTCAGCCAACACTCTGCTGAAAAGTTTCTTAGCTTTTTTCCTTAGGTTCACATTGCCTGGGCTTCTCTAGCTGCGTCTGGGGCTTCTTTGCTCCTTCTCTATGTCCTTCTGCCTTCCTGCTGCTTCCCTCTCTCTCACACACAGACACACAACTCACCATCAATGCCCCAGCAACTGTGTTTACTATATTAATCTCCAGGAAAACCACAAGAGCCACATGACTCAGGTTCTACTCATGCTTTGCCATGAGCCTGTGTTTTGAGTGGTGGGTTCTATAGTTACAATATTTGGTTCCATAAAGGAGTGTGACCGGGCTCACCTTTGTGGCACCCCCTAGTGGCCCAATGTGACACTACTTATTCTGCCACAGGGTCTCCGATGGCCAGTTGACATCTCCCACAGTGTCCAATGCAGTGGCACTTTAGCTCTTAGCACCTGCAAACCCCAGCCTTTCCAGGGTATTAAAGTCCAAAAATAAGAGAAAACTATGAACTCAAAATAGGGCATCTGGTATGTCTTTGGCAGGACCCTGCCCTTCTCCTCAGAGCCTATCTTCAAACAACCAGTCCTTTGTTCTGTCTCCCTGGTCCTGATCATTCTATCCACTGGGAGGCTCAGCCCACCAGCAAGTTGCCTTAGACCCCTGCCTGTAACCTGACCCCTCTTGCAGTGGAAACAGTGGCACCTGCAACCATACACAAGGTGCATAACCCTTGGCAGGTAGAGGGCCACCCAAAGTGGGTGGGGGCACACAAGGCAGTTTGCCCCTGGCCCCCTGTTTGAGAGGGCCCCCAAAGCGAGTTGCGTTGTGACCTGGCATATGGGATCACAGCACTACTTAGGTTTGGCCCAGTGCTTCAACGAAGAGGCCACCAGGGCAAACATCAGTGGTGCTGCATGTGCCAGGTCGCGAGTTACACCAATCACTGAAATTTGGCAGCCCCTCCATCATGGCAGAGCACTCCTGGATGGAGAGACAGAGCTCTCCTTCCTGATTAGCCACCAGTGGAGCTGGGCTTTCTCCTTTTAACTCCCCTCTTTGAACCTAATAACTGCTGCAGATGTAGCAGGATGGGGCCAACTGGGTCCACAGACCCTCATTAACCTCTCCTTGTCTGGGTGGGGCCTGTACACCCATTGCAAGGAGCTTGCCCTGAAATGTACTGTAGTGGTTACGTCCATCAGCTTCAGTGAGGTTTGGCCGAACATCCTAGCATAACAGTACCAAGCAGTCTGCACTGGTAACACTGGCCCTTTGTTCTAGGCTGCCTCTCTGCAGGCTCTGCCAGATGTATACCAGCTCTAGGTCCCCTTGCAACAAGGAGAAAAAACCCATGTACCCCAGGGTCCATGAGCATCCCTCCTGTGTAAACCCTCATGAACACATTGGTAAGGCAACATGTTCAGGCAGGCTGATACTCTGGCCGCTCCCTGCTTCCTCAGTAGGGGCACTACAAATGCAAACAAACACTAATATTCTTGTCTTGGGAAGTAACTGGACTCCTTGATCGTGCAATTTGGGTGGCATTTGCAAAGTTGCTCCACAATATCTGGTAAGCCTTGAAGTTAATTAATTCTGATTAAAATTAATTGGAATTGGACATCCAGTTGCTGCAGGCATTTTTGCAAATCTCAGACTACATGTTCATACAGAGTGGTAATGACATCTCCAAATGCATGTTATCTGCAGCTGGTCAACTTTTTTCTGTTGAAATATTATTTTGGCAAAAAACATTTGGACAGTTTCAGTGTGGTTTCTGGTGAAAAACTGAATCTTTTTTATACAGTTACAGGTGAAAATTTTCACTTCCTAAAACCTACTATTTTTCCCCAAAAAGAAAAATTTGCTCCCCCCACCCTTTTGCCTTTTCCCCAAACCCAGGAAACATTCACAGGAAATGTTAAATATTTTTACTAATTTCTAGCAAACATTAATCTACTTGCTTAACTGGACCTTAGGTTATGCCTCTATAGAAACATATGAATTGCCAGGACAGATCAGAGCAATCGTCCTTCTAGCTCAACATCCTGTTTTCTGATGGTGACAAGAACGAGATGCTTCAGAAAGAGGAGTACCTGGGTGAAATTTAATGACTTGTGACATGCAGATCAGACTAGATGATCTAATTGTCCCTTCTAGCCTTAAACTCTATGAACTTATAAGGGTGCAAGAAACCTCCTAGTGGTCAGCGATGGAATAACCTGCCCATGGAGGAAGCTTCTTCCTAGCCCCATTAGTTAGAGATTGGCTAATACCTAGAGACCAGTGAAAGGGTTTTTTTTTTTTTGTACATTATCCTACTGACTGTAAGAATATGGGTCAGCTGAAAATACAACCAGATGTAAATATCAAGGGGATTAATACACAGGCAGAGAGTTCTCTTTGCTGATCTACACCTCCCAGACTTCAGTAGAAACTGCCACAATGGTAGCCAGAGTGAATTATAATCACAATCAGGTTCTGGGAAGATAGTTATGCCAGCTACTTCTGCTGTTTGGGAAGACGCTTTTCCATGATAATGAGGTTCAGCAGGCAGGGGACATTCTTCTTAGCTGGAACAGGCTAGAATCAAAAATATGCATTTCCAAAATAAATAAATAAAAAGCCAGGTTCCAATTTCCCAGCTTTGGCTGGTGGCTGCCTTTAGTGCTCCTGATTTGCAAATAGATGAAAACAATCAGAAATCTGGGACCTCTTGCCCTGTGCACCAGGAGGATGGAGCTTTTCAAAAGAGGAATTGCTTCCTTTCTCTCCCAAGAGAAAGTTCTTTTGCTGGTTTTTACCTGGACCTTCTGGCTAGCAGGTGCATTGGTCCCCCTTGGCTCATGCTTTCCCCAAAAGGGAGGGCTCAGAGCAGCACAATGCTCCCGATGGTATGATTTGGTGGTGTTGGAGTCTAATGGGGGTGCCATGTTATCCGGCCGAGGGTCCTTGCTGCTTTGCAGTGGGAGATGAATTGTATGGTGTTAATGGTAGCAGGCAGGGCTTTCTCCGGGGTGGCTGCTACCTTGGGAAAGCTGTTGAATGTTCTGTCTGTGGGAACACAGTAAATAGTCACGGAGTCTTAGACAGCCCCTTTTCCGCTCAGATGGCCTGGTGCACTCTGGACACACAACCTGGCTGTAACAGATACAAAGACACCACATACCTGGCACGCTTCAGCTGCCCCTCAGACTTTGGTAGGAGAAAGCTAGAGGGGCATTAAGTGCATCTGAACTGTGAGCCATTAAACAGGAGCTCATGCATGGTCCAGTGTTAGCTAATGGCTTGAGGAGATAAGTCAGAGTCAAGTGATCTGAGTTCTATGCCTGATAGTGACCATAAAAAACCCCACATGCCTTTTTTTCCTAAAAAAAAATCCCATTTTTGAAATTCAAAATTTTGTCATTTGAAAAATTGAGCCTGTGATGGGCTCCGTACCCCAGACAGGCCCTAAAGAGAGACTAAGGTGGGCCTGGCAGGGGTACGGAGGCCTAACATGCCTGGCCACACCTGCAAGAGAATGAGAAAGCCAGGCTTCATTGATAATAAAGACTAGCTGGGGAGGGGCTGGGTGGTGATTACACAGCCAGGACGTTTGCAGCAGAAGGGCACTGCAGAGACAGAGCTTCCAGTCACTCTCTGGGGGACAGAAAAGGTAGGAAGCAGTCCAGGGAGGCAGCAAGGAGCCTGAGAGAGTAGACCTTGGCTGCCAGCAATGGGTCCCAGGGCTGCAACACAGAGTAGAGGGAGTGCCGGGGTTCCCACACCAGCCACCAAGGAAGATGGTGTGAAACTCCCTGAGGTAAGGGGAATAAGGACCCGGGAGCCAAGGGAAGACCTGCTGTAAGGTCACTGGACTATATTTGGTTCGAGGCTCTGTTACCCCAGAAGGGGTGGATCAAAGCATGGTCTGGCCCAAGGGCCAAGTTGCAAGAAGAGAGAACACCACAGCAATAGGGCTATCATCAGCAGAGGGCACCATATGGGGAGGCAGCCACTACACCATGCCTGGCCAGAAGGAGGCGCTCCTGCAGCAGTGCACCACTTTACAGAGACCAAATTTACAACAGCAGCAAAATTGATCGGCTCTAAAGTTGGTCAAAAACAGTAGGAAAATTCCATTGCAAATTTTCCAGATTTTTTTCTAAAACAGATGAATGCATCCATCCCATCTCTCCTCTGGCCCTCCTCCTTTCTGTTACAAACAGTAAAGAGTTAATGAGCTCACGGTATGGGATTTCCCCCAGTCCCATTGCTCATGTGATGGACACTGTATTTGTGCAAACCGTGTTGCAATGGACCGGTTGCAATTCAAAGAATGCAATTGGTTTATATTTCATTTGGCACGTAAAGCTGTCATTCTCAGTCCATCCTTCCAACCAGCTAACATGTGCATTGAAAGAATTTCAATGTAAACCAGGCTCATCTTTCATAGCAGTAACTCCAAGGCCAGGAAATGGGCCAGACTGATTTACGGGGCGGTCTGAATGAAATTCACCTCCTGTAAAACTGTGATCCAGGCACACTGGGGATAAGTCATGCTCAGAGAACCACAGCCCTGGAAAAATCAGCCAGGGGGAGTGTTTCTACTCAGATGGTTTTTCAACAGCGATTATGAAGATCATCTCTCTCTGCAACAACAGTTTTGGGGATGAGTATGGTGAGACTTCCCAGCCACTAATGACATTTTGAGCTAAGCTGATCAAGTCCAAAGCTTCGGGCCATGATTATTGATCAGAACAACCTCGGAAGTGAGAAATTTTGCTATAGGAATTTTCACAAGAAACTCCCCATTTGACATTTTCCCTTAGGGAAACAATACTGTGCTCATGGGAAATTTTGAAATACTGAGAAAGTTTTTCTGCACTTACTCTTTCCCATTCTCTGGTTTCCAACTTGAGCCAATTAGAAAACAACAAAACGTGGAAATTGGTTTTGTTCTGACTGCCAGAAACTGGGACTGGACAACAAGGGATGGATCACTCGATAATTGCCCTGCTCTTTCCATTTCCTCTGAAGCATCCAGCACAGGCCACTGACAGAGATGGGATACTGGGCTAGATGGAGCATTGGTCTGACCCAGTATGGCCATTGTTACATTCTCTATTTCCTCACACTTCCTGAGAGCCACAGCTGCTTGGAAGTGCTGCTGATCAGCTGTTTGGAGGTGCCCCTGATCAGCACCCCCAGGGAAAAGTAAAACTCAGCACCTATGGAAAATGTTCAAAGCAGTAGGGGGAAAAAAATCTACATTCTTGCTGTCTTCCATCTTTTCCCCAGTTAGAAAACAATAAGAAAACACTGAAAGTGCTGCTTTCAGAAAAGAAGGAACACAACTCCCTTTCAAAGTGACACTAAAGTCTTGTCTAAACACAAAAGTTGCACTGCTTTAATGACACTGGAATAATAAAAGCGGGACACATCCCATAAATGCCTGTCCCAGTTATGGTGGTATAAATGTGCTTATCTCAGTAGAGCTAATTGCCATTTAGGGAGGAGAATTAATGTACTGGTATAAAGCACCTTTATACTGGTGTAAGCAGCATCAGAATGGGCTCTACCCTGACATCTGGCGGTGAGCCGTGGAAAAGGACTTCAGGGGCTGATCTTGTTTGCATGGGCACACCCACCCAACATGAGGGACTGCCTGCCCAAATGGTCACTTTTGCTGCTGTGGGATCCCCAGTTTCTCTATTATTGGGGCAGGAAGAATAAAGTGTTGTTACCCTGATTATGTGAATCAAGGACAGTGGAACTGTTTTATGACAGAGGGACCCATCATCAACTAAGTATCAGAGGGGTAGCCGTGTTAGTCTGGTTCTGTAAAAGCAGCAAAGAATCCTGTGGCACCTTATAGACTAACAGACGTTTTGCAGCATGAGCTTTCGTGGGTGAATACCCACTTCTTCAGATGCAAGTGGGTATTCACCCATGAAAGCTCATGCTGCAAAACGTCTGTTAGTCTATAAGGTGCCACAGGATTCTTTGCTGCTTTTATCATCAACTAAGTAGCACTCGCTAGACAAGGGGCATGGGTTCCAAAACCCAGTGAGTTGAGAGAGGCTGGGAATAATAGGTATTTGTATCTGGTGGTATGGGCCCTGTTTGAGAGCCTGAAGTATTAATGGTGCCTACTACTCTATCCACTGTGGAGTATCAGAGCTAATTTTGATTCTAGTAGGAGTCTAGCTACAGGCTGCTGAGCTGAATTCATTTTGGGCCAATGGTGCACCAGCACCAAGACTCCCCTACTACTTGCTGAAATTATTGAGTGCTCTGTTAAGTAGTAGTAGTTGGGGGGTGCCTGAAGATATACTGTGGAGTGGCTGGTAGAGCGGAGCAGTTTGTGGGACACTGGAGTGGCTCATCAGATGACTGGTGGAGCAGAGCAGCTGGTGGAATGGCTCACGGTGAAGGCTGCAGCAGAACCCCACGGAGAGGTGGGACAGTCAACCTTGGACCATGTAAGATGTCCCTTAACACCCCTGACCCTCCCCCATTTCCACCCAGGCTGGGAGGTAAAACTCTGCAGATAAATTTTTGAACTCTGGGGCTGCACTGACCAAGGACAGACACTTTTGGGTTGTTGTACTCTTGGGACTTTGGGGAATTTTGGGTTACTGGACTTAAGACACTTCCAAACTTACATGGGGGTGGGTCTTTTGCTCATGGTTTGTGTTATGAAACCTGTTTGTGGTGTTTCCCCAACATAATGCCTCATTGTTTCTCTCCTTTATTAAAAGATTTTTGCTACACTCAGACTCCGTGCTTGTGAGGGGGGAAGTATTGCCTCTTAGAGGCGCCCGGGGGGTGGTGGTATGTAATTGTCCCAGGTCACTGGGTGGGGGCTCGAGACGGTTTTGCATTGTGTTATTGAAACGGAACCCCTAGGTATTGAACCCGGCCCTTGTTGCTGCCAATTCTGACGGGCAGAAGGGTTACACTGGTATAACTGAGTCCACACTAAGGATACCAATATAACTATTTCAATTAAAGAAAAAAAGAATCACTCCCCAGATCCAAAGAGTTATACCAGTAAAAACTGTGCAGACCAGGCCTTCCTTTCATCCACAGTAACACAAAATATTTTCTAATTTTTTTCTGAAATTGTATTTCAATTTTTATTTTATTACTTTTTGCACAAAAACAGAGACATTTCACTGGCTGTTTCCAGGCAAAATGCCATTTTCAACAAAACGGTGACTCCCAGTTTTGTTTAAGCAGCTCTATCCTTTATTGTTTGCGTACAGCAGCATTGAGAAGGGGCTGGATCTACCCACTGTGAAACACAGACCCTGCCCAAGGAGTTTAGAGCCCAAGTGGACCAGGGGTGAAGCTGAAGTGACTTGTTCAGGGTCAGTTGGAGAGCCTGGAATACATCCATGTCTCATGGCTGCCACTCTAGTGTCCTAGCCATTCCCCATTAGGAGTGAGTGAGTGTGTGTGTGTGAGAGAGATGGCCTGGCTACCCACTACGGCTGGGTATTGGGCTGAAATGGCTGACGTGGGACGATCAGTTAGTTCTCTGCCTTTGTCTGCTGGGGCCTGCTGCTGCAGATCCTTGCCCAATGTGCCACAGGATGGGTGAGGTTGTTGCAGCCAATGCATGTGCCAATGGAGGTGATACATCCCCACTGACCAGCAGAGAGTCTCAAGCCCTTGCACAGCTGCTCCCTTCCTCACAAGTGTGCAGGGTGGGGTTGAAGGCTGGACATGTGACAAGAGACCTGGGCTTAATCATGTTCTTCATCATACTGATGGGGCCCTTAGCTACCTGCTCTCATCTTAGACCTCGCCACTGGTGGGGGGCAGGAGTACGCTGAGAACCATGTGCACCAGTTCTGTTAATACAGGGCAGGGTTCCTGTCTGGCTCATCACGATTTTCTTTGCATAATGCCCTGGGTCGGCACAATGCAGAGGCCCCAGTGTATCTCCATGGAGAGACGTGGGCAGAAATGTTTGGACGGATTTTTTTGGCCAAAAAAAATGCAGATTCAGGTTGACAGAAACATTCTGTGAATTAGCGTTGAAGCCATCCATTCATTTTCACTTGACAAACATGTGATCACACCAAAGATCACCAGCTGCAGCCTCACGCTCCTTCTCACCTGTCAACGTCTGGGCCAAGGACTTCAGTCTGTGTTCTCTGGGAGAGGCAGAGGGGGGAAGAATTACATCTCCCTGTTTGCTTGGCTGTGTGATTCACTCCCAGTTGCCAGCCTGGGCAATGGAGCATTAATCCATGACAGCCCATTCATAAGGGGACACGGTGCAATGTTCACAGTTTAAATATGCCAACTCCCCTTACAACTTTGTTGAATGGCCCAGCTAGAGCTCTCCCGCTTCGGTGTCGCTGTGGCTGGCCTGATTCTCTCGCCTTAGCGCTGATTTCAGCCCCTGCACTGCGTGCTCCTTGGACTATGTGTATGGGAGAAGAGGGCCTTGGAGTTTTCCTGGTTGGCTTGCTGGGTCTGCACAGACCCCTGGTCCAATCCATCCTGTGACCCAGGACAAGTACGGCTGATTCGATTAAGCTGTTAGGGGCTGGGAACATCCTTCAGTTCCCAGAACATTGCTCTTCATCTCTAGAGAAACTGAGATGTTTAACCAGTTCCCAAGATGCTGCCCTCAGCCTTGGCAGCACCCCAGCGGCATCTGCCCATTCCAATGAGCACGTCACCAGACTCCAGAGGCCCCCGGAGCCTATGACCCATCCCCAGGACTAAAGATCCCTGTCTCAGAAAGATGAAACAAGGGGAAGGGAGAAGAGTTCGGACCCAGCACGGAATTTACATGAAAATGACATTCCCATTATTGATACTACAGAAGTACCTAGGAGCCCCACCTGAAATCAGGGCTTCCCCGTGCGAGGCTTGGTCCAGACACATTGCTGGAGCAAGTTTAGTGCTGCCTGGTTGTACTCTTCCAGAAAGCCCAACCAGAGACTGTAAAAGAAATTGAAACCCAGATCCTCAGGGTATGTAGGTGCCTAACTCCCATGGACTTCAATACCTAAATACCTTTGAGTATCTGGGCCTCTGTCCCTCACTCCATTGGGAGGATAATCGCTCCAACTTCACAAGGGCGCTCAAGCTAAGATTCCCCTCTTTGGGACTGTTAGGTTTTTCCAATCCCACAAAAGTCACTTTTTAGCTATTTGTTTTGCTCTCATCATCTGTTTTTCATGAGATTGAGCTATCTGCGTTAGCTGGTCAAGATCTTCTACATTAGGGGGACTGGAGCAGCAGTTCTCAACCAGACCCCCAGGGGGGCCACGAGCAGGTTTCAGGGGTCCACCAAGCAGGGCTGGTGTTTGACTCACTGGGGCCCAGGGTAGAAAGCCAAAGCCCCACTGTGCAGGGCTGAACCCTAGGGCCCCACGACCCACCACCTGGGGCTGAAGCCGAGGCTGAGCAACTTAGCTTTGCAGGGTCCCCTGTGATGTGGGGCCCCAGGCAATTGCCCTGCTTGTGACCCCTAATGTTGCCCTGGCTTTTATATGCAGAAAAACAGTTGTTGTGGTGCAGATGGGCCGGGGAGTTTTTATAGCATGTTGGGGGGGGCCTTAGAAAGAAAAAAGGTTGAGAACCCCCTGACTTGGAGAACTAAAGGGAATTGGAAAAGGATAAGTGCCTTTGACCTCAGCCTCTGGGTCAAACCCCAGCTCAGCAATGGTTGGTAGGTGGGGAATGTCTCGTAGGAAAGGTATTGTTGACTGTTCTCTGGATCAGTGCTTCTCAAACGATCTGATGTGGCGGACCAGCAGGGTTTTTTCCCCAATGTGCCAGGGACTGGTACCATATTTCCCAGGGACCGGTACCATATTTGTGCCATATTATCATCGTTTTTCCATAGGCACGTAGCACATCAGATCAGAAAAACTAACATTTTTCATTGTATTAATTGGAATGGGAGTGTGGCATACATGCGGAGATGTTCCCACTTAAATACATTGAAGACTGACGGAAAGGCTGTGCATCTGGGCGGATAGTATAAAATGACCAGATCCAAGAAAATATTATTTGAACATTCATAGTAATATTAATTTATATCAGAAACGATATAATGAATAAAATAAAAATTGGCAGATGTTTTTTATTTTGTTTATTTATCAATATTATAATATGTGCTTCTGAAAATATAGTATTATTTAATATTGTCAATTTTTATCAACAGATAATTATTCTTGGTGGAATTTCTGTGTGATTTTTAAATTATACTATTATTTCTCTCTTTCTTTCCTGGAAACTCGCCGCAGACCAGCAGCCAATGGCTCGCGGACCGGCACTGGTCCACGGACCACCACTTTGAGTAGCACTGCTCTAGACCCTCATTACAAAATCCACCCTGTAATTGGCAGACTCGGGAGAGAGACCAAGGAGTGAATGGGCCATAAAGACATCAACTCCTTCCTCTCTTTCTCCTACGGGTAGGGGCTGTAAAGCATGGACTGCCCATGCTGTATTTATTCTGTGGATAAACAGGATTTCAGCCTCCCTGGCTCTCAGGCCAACAATTCATTTAAAAAAACAATTTTTATAATATGCTAAAATGGATCTCCTGGGTTATTTGATGCAAACAAATACACGCCTCCTGCTAATTACATAAAAACACCTTGGTAACTGGCCGCAGTGACGGGGAACCAGAACCCTTTTGATGAATATGATTTAAGGGCATTATCCTGAAAGTTAAATGGAAAGTAAAAAGCATGGCTGGGGGTGTGTTTTGTTTCAGGTACCCCTTGCTGGGCAGAGATCTATTCAGTCTGGTTAAGCATGTGTATTACCCTGAGTCATTCCCCATTTTGTTCCTTGTGAAAAAGCTTCTAGGAAGAGGTAATCTCTCCCTTCTCCCCGCCTCCACCCCATTTGTTTAGCTTTTCCGTTCTTTATTTTCTACTTTAATTTCATACTCATGACAATAGAGGCCTCTGAGCAGTGACTAAGGCCAAATATAATGCAAGGGGTTCAGTAAACTTTTCTCTGCTCCCCTCCATACAGTTCTGCCAACGGCCCTCAGTCCATACCTGGAGCCCCCTGCTATTCCAATCCTGAGCTGCCCCCGCCTCCCAGCTCTGTCAATGTCCCTCAGTCCTGAGCCACAGCCCCCTGCTCTTCTAATCCTGTCTGTTTCCCTGGTTCCCCCTTTGCCAAGCCACATCAATCCTGATATGCAAAACAAACTGCAGCACATCCACCCCCCAGCCTCCACTGCTACTCCATTGCTGGCCTTGCCTTGACCAGGTGCTAGCATTTGTATCTCAATGTATCCCATGATGTGGGGGCTGCAGGTTTTGTGGATTGGATGTGTCTCCATCTGGCTCGTGGCCTGACTGTCTGCTCCCGCCGATGCTAGTTTCACACCAGCGTCAGTCCATTGGATGTCAGTAGAGTCACTCCTAGTTTGCAGAGCATGGTCAGAGGTCCATTAGCCAGCAGACCAGACTGCAGCCACTCGTTTAAGCTGCACTTGCCAAGACCAGGGCTGGAAAAGGATTTGGTTCTTGTCTCCATGTTAGGGGACTTGACTTGTAAGATCCCCTGACATGGCAAGTTTGCATGGTAGATGGATCCTTAACCTCAAGTGGTCTGAAGAGACCACATGAAAGTCCAGCAGTGTGAAAGCCCAGTGCATTAACCCACTCCATCAACTAGTCATCAGACCTCGGGATTTTGGGAAAAGTAGAGCCCTAATTTCCCACTGACACTCTTGCAGAGTTTCTCTTTTGCATGAGGGGCACACAGTGGTGGGAGAAGGGGAGGAGGTGGAGGAATGATCCGCAGTGCTGTTTCACATACAGCAGAAGGGGTAATAAAAGACTGGCTACTTAGGTCTTTGTAGCTGAACTTCACAGACACAGTAGCTCTGTGCACCAAAAAGCACACGCCTCCAGCACTTGTGCTGAACGAGAATGGCTGTTAACAGCATAGGACTTATGGCATGCTGAGGTGCAGTTCCCACTCCAGCCACCAGGGGCAGTGGTGCACACCCACACTTGCTAGTCAATTACACAGTTATTTATTTATTGAACTCCCACAGGGTGCTCAGCCTTTACAATACTCAGACAAAAGGCACTGACCCTTCCTCAAGAAACATAGGCCTAGATCCTGCAACTGAATCTGCCTAGCAGAGCCTGTTCTGTGGGCCCTCCTGAGGGCACTGGGGTCTACCCATGTGGATCCAATCTCAAGAGCGAGTCTCAAGAGAGATGTTCTGAAATCAACAGCAAAACTCCTACTCACTTCAAGGGGCTTTCGCCCTTAAGGTCTACCCACACTTGTTAAATCTGCCATTCAGCTGATGACTTGATTTTCTTCCCCAGCCCATGAGCTCCTCCCACTCAGTCTGGCAGGGAGTGCATCAGGCTGAATTTGTGACATCACTTGCATGTGAATGGGCAGCAGCAATGCCCCAAACCCAAGGGAATGTAGTTAGTATGAGGCATAACTGCTCTTTATTCTAGTGCAAAATGCTGCAATTACAGGAAGGGGAAAAGCACAGAAAACTGATGGCAAAATAAATTGCCTTCTGGGGATGAGATGTTCTTGCCTTGGCTTTGCCTGAGCATGAAAGTTACTCTTTAAAATGATTTTGCAATAAACCTGAGGTCTGTGGAGAAAACTGCACCCTGCACACTTAACTGATCCTTTTCAACCAGCCTCTTAAAGAT
Source organism: Mauremys mutica (assembly GCF_020497125.1). Classification (NCBI taxonomy): domain Eukaryota; kingdom Metazoa; phylum Chordata; order Testudines; family Geoemydidae; genus Mauremys; species Mauremys mutica. Next base: position 41,193,255 of record NC_059080.1, read on the forward strand.
TACTTTTTCCCTCCCCATTTCCTCTATTTTTTTATCCTCTTTTTTCTTCCTTTCTAAATTGAGAAAGCAGATAGAGTTTTTATCCCTACAATATGAAGCTGTCAAACTGATGGACTGGAACATTCCTCAGCTACTTGCTTTTACTATTCAGTTCAATCTGCTTTAAAGGTATATGTCAGCTTACAGGAAACTTGATCGGTTTTTGCGTAGCACCATGAGCGGAGGTGTATGTAGCTATGAAACCATTATGTCTTTGTTGTCTGTGCACTGCACCCTTGATATAATTACTATTAATAAAATAATAATACAATATTACTCAAAGGCCCTAATCAGAATCTAATTATTATTATTAAAATAGGCAGCATAGAGAAAACAAAGGCAGCGTGGTTTTATAGCTACACATGCCACAATCAGTGGTGCTATGCAAAAATGGGTCAAGTTATTAATTACTCATTATTTACTGTTGTTTTAACACCCAAAGGCCCCAATCAAGATCAAGGCATTCACAGGCTGTGTTGCCTGTCTGCAGAGATGGCAACTTTTGGAAAAGGACCCTGCTCAGTTCAGCAAAAACAAACTGTCTACTCACAGGGCCACTGCTTCCCAACTGCAAATGGGAGAGGGGTGCCCATTTATAAAACAGGAAGTAAGGGGGGGTGGAGCATAGCTCCATCCCACAATAGGATGGGTAACCCAGTTAACCCTTTCCTGAACAAAAGGCTGCTGCAGTAAAGTGGTCATGCAGCAAGTTACAGAGGAGACAGAGAGCAAACACAGCGTGTACCTCTCTCTCATGCCATCTTTCTTGGGGAGATTTTACTTTTGTTCTTTCTTGTTGGCATTTCCTTAATCTGAAAGAAAAATCACCTGAGATGAGTTGCTTTTTCTGTGCAGAAAAACCTAACACGGATTCTTCATTTCTCACCCTGGGCCAATAGTGACCTGTGTTTAAAATGTATCTTAAATCAGGTTTGGCATTTCCATGATCACCGCTGGTGCGAAACCATCCTCCTGAGGAGTTTTAATTCCTGCTAGGAGAATAATTAATCAGGGCTATAAACCCTCATGCATAAATCAACCACTAACTGAGAGAAGCTGGGCAAAACTTCCCCTATAGACAGATAGGGGGGTTCTTGTACCTTCCTCCAAATCAGCTGTGTTTGAGACAGGATACTGGGCTAGACGGACTATGAGTCTAATCCAGTCTGGCATATTCTATGCTTCGAGGCCCAGATCCTCAAAGGCATTTAGGTACCTAACCCTCATTAAATTCAACAGAAGTTAGTAGGCACCTACGTACCTTTGAGGATCTGGGCCCTAGTTCTCTTGCCTGTTCTCAGAGAAGTGAATTTAGTTGGAGTTTCAAGAACTGAGATTCTTTTTCTCTCCCCCTCTTTTAAGAAAAGAAAAAACTGTTTGGTAGAGCAGGTCAGAAAATGTTGGAGGGAGGCAGTTTCCCATGGAAAATTTAGACCCAAATTAAAAGATCCACATTTTTGACTTTTGTTGAACAATCAAAAACCTGAAGAATTAAATGTTGTTTGGTTTGTTTTTTTCGCAACCAAACCCTAAATATTTTTGACCAAAAACTGAATAATTTTGAGCTGGAAATGGCTGAAAACCAAAACATTTTCTACCAAAAATTGAAGGAACTTTTTTTTTTTTTGAGAACAGCAGAAACATTTTCCAAAAATGTTTGTTTAACAGAAAACCTGTTTTTCCAGCCAACGAAAATTTTGATGGAAAATTTTCATCCAGGCCTAAGAGTTTGGTCTGTTTTGAGGATCTGAGTGGGAAAACATAATGGTTTTGATCAGTAAAACTGATTTTCCCACGTCCCTCCTTATTGGGAAAGCAGGTCAGCAATTCCTTGCCACAGAGCCAGTGTGAAAAAAAAAACCCAAACAGTTAAGAATAAAGAAATTACAAGCCAGTGAACATCTGATCCTTTGGCCCTTCTGTAGGGTCTGACAAGCTGCCATTCACGAAGCTGCTGTGAGGTACTGAGGGAGGCAAAAGACACACCCACAGCTCTGCACATAGGCCGAGTCCTGGGGCTTGCAGAACCGCATAGCAACCCATCCCTTTCAAAGAGTTGCTCAGCTAACAGACAAATGACACCTCAGGCTCCTTTCTCAGCGACCCTGGCATTAGCATGGAGCGTGCTAGGGGTCTGCATCTGATTTTTAGCGTGGAAGTTCTGACCCACTGGCAGGGCCAGGTCCAGCTTTTTTGCCACCCCAAGTGGCGAAGAAAAAAAAAAGCCATGTTCAGCAGCACTTCGGCGGCAGCTCTACCGCGCTGCTTCATTCTTCAGTGGCAATTCGGTGGTGGGTCCTTCCCTCCGAGAGGGATTGAGGGACCCACCGCTGAATTGCTGCCAAAGACCTGGACGTGCCGCCACTTTCCATTGGCCTCCCCAAGCACCTGCTTCCTGGGCTGGTGCCTGGAGCCTTCTGCTAGTGTGTTTTGTGGGAAGCTGCTGCCCTGAATATAAGCCTTTCCAAGGTGAGATTAATAGCTCTGTGGCCACAGGCATCCACACATCAGTCTCCTGCTCAGTACCATCTGGAAAGGGATCTCTCCTCACCAGCAGATGATACTAACATGGACTGTATGGGGATTCCTGGGCCTTTGATGTGTGGTTTCAGTTCTGCCCTATCAGGCCCTGAACCCTAGGGGAAGGGTTCAGTCTGTATGACACTGCATAACACCATTCCCCTCCACCGGCTCCCTGCAGGAAACCCTAACACATCTGGCTTGTGGCCAGACAGCAAGCGTGAAAAAATCAGGACGGGGGTGGGAAGTAATAGGCGCCTATAGAAGAAAATGCCCCAAATATCGGGACTGTCCCTATAAAATAGGGACATCTGGTCACCCTAAACATATCCAACGTCTTGGTCCTTATTTTCAAGGCACTTATGTCCAGACCTCAAAGATATTTAGGTGCCTAGCTCCCCATGGGCCCTTAGGGCACGATCCAATGCCCACTGAAGTCTGTTGTAGGACTCCCATGGTCTCCAATGGGCATTGGATCAAGTCTATGCAAAGTCACAGAGAACCTCTCCTTAAAGCATTGTTGGATGGTAGTCAGATACCCCTGTGATGAGATGCAGTCTGAACAGAATAAATAACATAGTAATAATATCTTATTGCTAATAACACCTTCTTCTTCTCAAGCTCCTTCTATGTGAAGATCTCAAAGCATGTTATAAGCAAGAATGAATTAGGCCAAATAGCCCCCTATAAAATATAAACCATTCATAATAGAATTGTACATCTTTGCTTCACTGCCACGTTCTCCCTGAAGGGGAGAACTAGAAACCAGCGCTCTGACCAGCCTGGTGGTCTCTGAGATGGGAAGAACATTTCTAAGCCACTGGGGGGCTTTGGAAGGATGAGTCCCTGGCTCTGGGATCTAGGCAGCTGGACTGTGATGTCCCATGGCCTAATAAGGGTGTCAGATATGGGTTCTGCATCTGGGAGTGCACCTGGGGGACCCAGAGCTAGGGACAGTGACCAGTCACTACCCAGAACCTGAGGGCTCAACAACACAGGGGATCCAGTGGTTGGATCCCATCATTGCAGACTGGAGTTTGTTCAGAAAGCAGTGCTGGGCCAGGCTGTGACAGGGAGCTGCTAGCATGGACCCCACCCCAGGGCCTGGGATCTCTCCGTCGTTGGGATGAAATAGAAATACAAGGTCCTAATTACTTGTGCCCGCTAAAGATTCCACGGTGCTTCCATGAGCGTGAGGATGTTCCTCCTGGGTCATTACTTTTGGCCTCCCTAAATTCCCCCTATTGTTTGAATTCCTGCTTGGACTGCCAGCCCTTTGGAGCAGGGACCACCTTTGTGCTGGGTCTTTGTGTGGCCCCTAGCACCAGAGTACCCTGGTCCAGTGCCCAAATGAAGACTATGAGCAGACACACAGGAAGAGATAGGCCCTTTCCCAAAGAGTGAAGCAGATGAAACCGATTGAGGGTGGGAAAGAGAAGGGGCTTGTCCAAGTCCCACAGTGGAACAGGGAACAGAACACAGATCTGATGCACAGCAGGGTCATCACAGTGCCCTGCAGTTTTGATTTGACATGACCTTCCCCTTCTGAGTGCTGTTGCAATGACGACGGGTCTGCAGAGTACCATTTAAAGTGTGTGGGAGTACAGAAACCTCCCCTTTCCCCTCCCCCAGCCCTATTCTTTCCCTCTCAGTCACCCCACCCCCAAGCAGCATGACCCCACTCCCCAGCTCATGAGCCCTTACACCTACCCCCTCCAAATCTGAGTGAGAGGCATTGCGACTTGGTGTAATGAGTCACTGCACCACTTAGGTTTGGCCCAGCCAAAAAGCCTTCAGACTGTGGCCTGGGTGGGCCCCCTGTTGTGTATTTGGTTGTCATGGTTTTTGCTGCTATGGCAACTGAGTTAGAGTATTATGGTCTGTAAATAAAATGGAGGTTTTGGTTAGCTGCCTGCTCTCTGGCCTCAAGTGATTGCTTCCTACTCCGGCTGCCCCAAGGATATAACACTGGTGACGAAGGTGGGATCCTGGTGCTGCTCCAGTAACAGAAGGAAGTAGAAATCAAGGTAAAGACCAAACAAAGAAAAAAAGCTGCTTCTTTGCACTGACTGTGAAAGTGAAACTAAAAATCATGGCTACTCTGACCAGGCCCCTGGAGCCTTTTGATGAGAATACAGAGCAGTGGCATGTGTATACTGAGCGTTTTGAGCTTTTTTTTATTGCAAATGACATTACAGAAGCGAAGAAGGTGCCAATATTCTTAAGTGTTGTAGGGGCTAAAACCTACTCTCTGCTACACAGCTTACTACACCCTGTTAAGCCAGCAACTAAATCTTACAGTGACATTGTGGAAATCCTGGGGTCCCATTTTTCCCCAAACCACTGGTAATTGCTGAAAGATATAGGTTCCACAAAAGAGACCAAAAGGAAGATGAAACAGTTGTACAATTTGTAGCCATTCTAAAAAAGCTAGCAGAACACTGTGAATTTAAAGAAATGTTAAATGATGCCCTGCGTGACAGGTTAGTGTGTGGCCTGTACAGTGAAGCTATACGGAAGCGCCTACTGACAGAGGCTCAGCTTACCTTACAGAAGGCTGTTGATATTGCTGTCTCCATGGAACTGGCTACAAGGGAGGCACAATACATCGGTGCACCCCCTAGGGTGCAAAAAGTGTCACAAGAACCGACCCACAAAACTGTGCAGAGTCAAGAATGTTACCGCTGTGGTAAGCTGGGTCACCAGGCATCAGAATGCTGGTGTAAAGACCTGGTGTGTCGACACTGTGGCAAAAAGGGACACATTGAGTGTGCCTGTAAACAAAAGAAAAAGAGGCCTGTGGTCTGGCTGACAAAAAGAGGAACCTTGCATACTCTAGAGCAGACCCAGGATGATCAAGGAGACACCTCATCACAAGAGGAAGTGCCACTGCATGTTTTGTCTTTGGCAGCGGGCTCACATGAATACTGGGTAACCCCCTTATTGGAGGGCAAACCTATACGCATGGAACTGGACACCGGTGCAGCTGTCTCGCTGGTCTCTGAGACTGTGTATAAAGAAAAGCTACAGCATCTTCCGCTTAAGGCAACAAAAACTGTTCTGAAGACGTATACGGGAGAAGCTGTGCCCATGGTGGGCACTATTGATGTTAAGGTGGAGCTCAATGGACAGGCCGCTAGATTGCCACTGTTTGTGGTGAGAGGTAACTACCCAGCCTTAATGGGTAGGTCTTGGCTTGGGAAGATTCAACTGAACTGGGCAGAAGTGCACCGGATGACTAAAGAAGAAACCAGTCTAACCCCTATACTAAGGAAACATGCTGCTGTTTTTGGAGATGATTTGGGAAGTATGAAGGGAATCACTGTGACATTGAACATTAAACCTGGCAGTCCACCAAAATATCTGAAAGCCCGAACTGTGCCATATGCCATCAGGCCAAAGGTTGAAGCAGACCTGGAGCGCCTGGTCACCAATGGAGTCCTAATACCAGTTACCCATAGCTCATGGGCCACTCCTATCGTTCCAATAGTGAAGAAAGATGGCTCTCTCCGGATTTGCGGTGATTTTAAAGTCACTGTCAACCCAGTGTTGTGTGCAGAGCAATACCCGCTTCCCCGCATCGATGACCTCTTCGCAGGCCTGGCTGGGGGACAAAAGTTCAGTAAGATTGATCTGAGACAAGCATATTTACAGATGCACGTCGATGAAAAGTCCCAAGAGCTGTTGACTATTGTGACTCATAAGGGGCTTTATCGATACTGTCGCCTACCCTTCGGAATAACATCGGCTCCCGCCCTGTTCCAGAGAGCTATGGACCAGATCTTGTGTGGCTTGTCAGGAGTTCAGTGCTATCTGGATGACATCCTGGTCACTGGAAGAAATGAAGAGGATCACTTAAAGAATTTAGAGGCTACCCTACAAAGATTGGAAGAGTATGGCCTATGAGTTCGCAAAGACAAGTGTGAATTCTTCAAGCCCTCTGTTGAATATTTGGGACACGTCATCGATTCTGCAGGTCTTCATAAGGCCCCTGCAAAAGTTAAAGCTATTGTGGAGGCTCCCCCACCACGAAATGTAAGCCAGCTGCGCTCATTTCTAGGACTACTGAACAATTATGGAAAGTTCATCTCACAGTTAGCCACACTGCTAAAACCACTTCACGAGTTCCTTGGGCAGAACAAGGCCTGGAAGTGGACTGAAGCCTGTGATGTTGCATTTAACAAAGCTAAGGATGCATTGTTAAATTCTGAAGTTCTAACGCACTTTGATCCATCCTTACCCCTGCAATTGGCCTGCGATGCCTCCCCTTATGGAGTGGGAGCAGTCGTGTCACACATTATGCCTTCGGGAGAAGAGAGACCTATTGCTTTTGCTTCACGCACTCTAAGCAAAGCAGAAACTAACTACGCCCAAATCGAACGTGAGGCATTAGGAATTGTTTTTGGAATTCGGAAGTTTCATCAGTACCTCTTTGGGCGAAAATTTACTCTTCTTACAGACCATCGACCTCTGACGTCAATTTTTGGACCCTACACAGGCATTCCCCCATTAGCTGCTAGTCGTATGCAACGTTGGGCATTGTTACTTTCAGCACACACATATGAAATCAAATATCGGAAATCCACTCTGCACGGCAATGCAGATGGCCTCTCGAGGTTGCCTTTGCCGGTCAAACATCAAGATAGTGCCCAAAAGGAAATCTTTTACTTTGAACAGGTAGAGAATACACCCATCACTGCTACTCAGATAAAGAAGGCAACTCGCGTTGACCCAGTATTGTCCCAAGTTATGGACCTGGTGATGCATGGAAAATCTCGACAAACCTCTCCGGTCTCATCCGACCTTGTTCCCTACATGTCCAAATGGATGGAGTTATCGGTACAATCTGGTTGTTTGTTGTGGGGGAGACGTGTCATTATTCCACCACCGCTGAGATCACAGATGTTAGAACAGCTACATTCCGGTCACTGTGGAATAGTGCGCATGAAGGAAATTGCACGAAGCTATTTTTGGTGGCCTGGATTGGACAGCGCTATTGAAGAGAAGGCAAAAGCTTGTATGTCATGTCAGGGCGTGAGGAATGCACCCCAGTGGGCACCCCTACACCCATGGGACTGGCCTGAAAACCCGTGGCAACGTATTCACGTTGACTTTGCTGGCCCCCTTGAAGGAAGCATGTTCTTGGTGGCAATAGATGCCCATTCTAAATGGCCAGAAGTCTCTATAATGCAGTCCACTTCTGCAGAGAGTACTATCCAAAAACTACGAGGACTCTTTAGTCGTTTTGGTCTGCCAGAACAACTTGTGAGCGACAACGGACCGCAGTTCGTTTCTCAGGAGTTTCAAAATTTTATGAAGGCAAATGGGATACACCACATCACGTCAGCACCATATCATCCGTCCACCAACGGATTAGCTGAAAGATTTGTGCAGACAATGAAAAACGCTTTGAAATCAGCAAGGGGACAACACTCCATTCAAAAGCGTCTGGATATCTTCTTACTTTCCTACAGAAACACCCCTCATGCTACGACCCAGGCATCCCCAGCCTTTCTAATGTTGGGACGACAGCTGCGCACTTGCTTTGATCTGCTGAAACCTTCTGAACCCCGACAAACTGTGCAACATCAGCAGCAATATCAAGTCATCAGACGGGCACCCAGAGCAAAAGACCGAACCTTTAGCCCGGGACAGCCAGTTTTGGCTCGGAATTATACTTCCGGAGCTAAATGGGTCCCGGCCACAGTCATCACTCAAACAGGACCTGTTTCCTACACAGTCCGGACTGCAGAGAATGTTACCTGGCGGCGACATGTAGATCAGCTGTTGCCAGGTCATGGCAGTCCTCAGGACCCATCTGCAGTTGAGGGGTCTGACTTCACCTGTTCTGGTGAGGCACCGAATCACGAGTCACCTGTTCCTGACTGTTCTCCTCCATTACTGCCGGCGGCTGAGATACCCCTTTGCCCAGCACGAGCTGATACCACCTCCTCACCCGTTCGTGCTGCGGACCCTGAGCCCCTAGTGCTTTCGGGTGCAATAACACCAGAAGTTCGCCGTAATCCACCTAGAGACAGAAGGCCTCCTCATCGGCTGGATCTCTAGCTAGGGCGAACCCACGGTTATGGGGCAAAATAATCCCCAGGGTTTAGCCGGGAATGGAGGCAGTCTACCCTCCTTCTCTAGTCTAGTGTGTGTTTTTTTTTATTTAGGGGATGTTCTTATTAGGGGGGGAGGAATATGTTGTGTATTTGGTTGTCATGGTTTTTGCTGCTATGGCAACTGAGTTAGAGTATTATGGTCTGTAAATAAAATGGAGGTTTTGGTTAGCTGCCTGCTCTCTGGCCTCAAGTGATTGCTTCCTACTCCGGCTGCCCCAAGGATATAACACCCCCCAGCTCTGCAGCCTATGGCAGTGCACTGTTAAACATCCGTGGAGTTCCACCCCAGAAATGGCTGCATAGCAGTGATCCTTGTATATGGAATTTGTTATACTTGTCACACACGTGGGGAGCGTCAGATGAAAAGCACCGCATAAATGCAAGTTCTCATCATCACAGAGGCAGGTGTTTGGTTCTCCCAGCTCAGCAGGAAGCCTGCAGGGCCTGGGCCATTTGCATGCGTTCCCCCTAATCCCTAGTTCAAACACTATTTTATCTGGGGCAGTTGACACTGTTGAATAGCATCTCACCCTGGCCTGCAATTAATGGAGGAAATTGACGCATCATTTGCTGTGGAGCTCTGCTTAGATGGCTAATTGCTCCTGTTCCTTTCCTTGGTTCTGCACCTTTTTTTGGAAGACGTATAGTGGCAACATTCTTAAACAGCCGCTTTCAGGCAATAGTAACCCATGAGGAGCCTAAAATGCAGCAACTTGGAAAGCCAGGGCCTCGAGCAACTGATGGCACTTAGTGTGGGTTAGAGAGAGATGGGAGAGCATGACAGGCAGACTGCAAAGAATGAAACACTGGACTTATGCGGAAACTTCCCTCCCCCCCATGAGCTGGACAGTATGTCCTAAAAGATGGGAAAGGGCCCATACATTGAATTCAAGCAGCCACTGCCTGCAGCATGAAACAGTGATGTAAGAAAGCACCACTCATCCTGAAGGATCCTAAAGTGCAACTAGTCATTTTGCAGATTATTGCAAATTCTATCTAGATATGTCCTACATCACTGAAATGTAGCCATCTCTGGAGTGGAATGTGAGGGCCATTTAACAGCACACAGTGACACTGCACAAAAGGCCAGCACAGTAGTGCTTAGGGTGTGTCAAGAAGCAAAGGGTTCTGGGCCATCCTAGCAGAGTGACAGCAGCACGCCGGGGATTGCCCTATATCTGGTATAAACGGCAGTTACATTATACGTGAAGAAAAACGAGAGGTTGTCAAAGACCCTATGGAATGTCTCTATTATGATAATATCATACACTGAAGATGGCTGTGCCAGAACCACCAAGCTGGGATTCACCCTCAGCTGGTGAGATCTCTCCTATCCCTAAAAGGAGCCAACTGAACAGATTAAACCCACAAAAGCCATGTACTGTTAAGACTAGTGTCTTCTGCCTGTACAGCCAGGGGAACCAGGAAAGCAGAGCATCAGCCTGTCAGGACTTTGTCACTCTTTTTTCTTTTCAATTTTAGGTGCCCTCGGTGCCAGCCGGTTGCCTGGGAACACCTCTGTTTAGCCACAGAATGGGTACTGCCAAGGGTTGGCGTTCATTACCTGGGGCCAGCTGCTGTTCCAAGGCATAGCCCATACAGGAATAGCCCTGGGGGATGGGGGCTTTCAGTCATCTTTGTGCCCTCCCAGGTCAAACCTGCTCAGCCCCCTGGTGTAACTTTACTTAGGTAGCCCAGCAAGTGCTCTAAATTATGCCAGTCCAGCTTGTCAGCAGTGGCTGCAATAACATGCCCTGCAGCCCTGCCCCAAACACGTCCCTCCCGCTCACAGCCCCTCCCTTATACCACGGCTTATAAGTGGCCTGCATGAGGAAGCTTTTAGTGGGCCAACACCATGCCTGAGGTGGAAAATTCTCCCTTGGTTGGCCATGGGGCTTTTACATCCCATCCCTGCAGCAGAGAGCAGGATCCCTCCTCTAGCATTTGCAGAGCACCCCGGACTGGCTGAGTGCTCAGCAGTTTCATCGCAGCAGAGGTAAGAGACCTGCTGGCCACAGAGAACCCAGTCCAACAGACATTTATTTACAGGGTGAACCAGGGATTGCCTGCCTGCTGCGAGGCCTCATTTCCACTCAGGTCTCTGGGAAAGAGGCAGGAATCTACTATCCAAAGACACTGCAAACATGACCTGGGGGAAGAGCAGTGGGGCTATTTTGAAGGTTGATGGGAAGGGGAACAGAAAGGGCCTTCAAAGCATTCTTTGTTTGGTTTGGTTGGGCATTTTCTCTAAAAACTAACACTGGTGTATGTGACCAAGATTTCCCCACCAGGCTCCTACATCCATGTTTAGGCAAGTGACCTGTTTTTTGAAAGTGCTGAGCCCCCAGCACCTCCCACTGACTTCTCGCTGCTCTTAGAACATGTTTCTCTGGGGTATCATGGAGAGTCACTGTAATGGTCCTGCATCTTGGGGCTCCATAGCCCATTCCTGTTCACATGGGAGCAGGGCCAGTGCAAGGATGTTTCGCGCCATAGGCGAAACTTCCACCTTGCACCCTCCCTCATCCCTGAGCCCTGCAGCAGCTCCCTGCCCCCTCCGAACTGAGGCACCCCCCCCACAGCAGCTCCGCCCTGAGGTGCCCCCCTGCGGCAGCTCCCCACCCCCCCTCCGCCCTGAGGCACTCCTCCCCATGGCAGCTCCCCCCAGGGGAGCCGTGTGGCAGCTCCCCACCCCAGCTCACCTCTGCTCCACCCCGTCCCCGAGCCCTGCGGCAGCTCCCCACTCCCCCCGCCCCCCGTGGCAGCTCCCCCCAGCCTAGGTCGCCTAATAGGTTGCATTGGCCCTGCATGGGAGCTCCTTTGCTTCCAAGGGTTTGCAGTGAACGTGCCTCTCTATAGATGCACTTGGGTTGGGTGCTTTCATGCCCTCAGGCACATGCAGCCCCTACCCAGTCAATGCAGAGAGAAGATCCTGGAGGTCTCTCTTCAGCTATCCGCTTCTTTTGAGATGAAAAGTTTGGCTCCAGAGCTGGATTTCAGAGGGTGGGTTCACAACACTTTCTGAAAGGGGGTCTCAGGTTGGGTATCCAAAAATTGAGGCACTCAAAATCACAGAGCAGTTTAGAAAGTTTAGAAAGTCTTGGTCTAATCCTCTACCCTCCTTAAACTTTTGGGCCAAATGCTGTTCGTGCTTACACTGGCATCAGTCCTGTGTGATGCCACTGGTTTTTCCTCAGATAATAGAGCTTATTTTACCACGGTATATAAGTCTGCTATCATATGCTTGCAGGATAGGAAAGTGCTCCTTTCAATTTGCATTTATTAATCCCATGATGATTAGCCCTGCTGGCATTTTTTCATCTGTTCAGTCTCATAATGAAGATACAGAAGCTGTCTTCTTTGCTTATCTTACATGTATCATATTTATGGTGGTTTGAAATCACAAGGTAGGGAATAATTTGTACAAATGGCATCTCAGCTTCATTTTGCTTTGCCTCTCAAGCTTTGGTCAGTTTACAAAAGCACAGAGAGGAAAAGTCTTTCCTTTCCCTAGGCTCACTGCAACTTCAGCCACCATTCAAAACACCAGTCATATATTTCAGAATTCAAATGCACAAAAAGGAATAAAAAATGCAATTCCCACCCCGCATCTACCCCAGGTGGGTTCTATTTCAAAGACAATTCCTCTGCGATGAGATAACCGGCTCTGTGGATGAGGGGAAAGCAGTGGATGTGCTATTTCTGGACTTTAGCAAAGCTTTTGATACAGTCTCCCACAGTATTATTGCCAGCAAGTTAAAGAAGTATGGGCTGGAAGAATGGACGGTAAGGTGGATAGAAAACTGGCTAGATGGTTGGGCTCAACGGGTAGTGATCAATGGTTCCATGTCTAGTTGGCAGCCGGTATCAAGTGGAGTGCCCCAAGGGTCGGTGCTGGGGCCGGTTTTATTCAATATCTTCATTAACGATCTGGAGGATGGTGTGGACTGCACCCTTAGCAAGTTTGCAGATGACACTAAACTGGGAGGAGTGGTCGATACGCTGGAGGGTAGGGATAGGATACAGAGGGACCTAGACAAATTAGAGGATTGGGCCAAAAGAAATATGATGAGGTTCAACAAGGACAAGTGCAGAGTCCTGCACTTAGGATGGAAGAATCCCATACACTGTTACAGACTAGGGACCGAATGGCTGGGCAGCAGTTCTGCAGAAAAGGACCTAGGGGTTACAGTGGACGAAAAGCTGAATATGAGTCAACAGTGTGCCCTTGTTGCCAAGAAGGCTAATGGCATTTTGGGTTGTATAAGTAGGGGCATTTCCAGCAGATCGAGGGATGTGATCATTCCCCTCTATTCAGCACTGGTGAGGCCTAATTTGGAGTACTGTGTCCAGTTTTGGGCCCCACACTACAAGAAAGATGTGGATAAATTGGAGAGAGTCCAGCGGAGGGCAACAAAAATGATTAGGGGGCTGGAGCACATGACTTATGAGGAGAGGCTGAGGGAACTGGGATTGTTTAGTCTGCAGAAGAGAAGAATGAGGGGGGATTTGATAGCTGCTTTCAACTACCTGAAAGGGGGTTCCAAAGAGGATGGATCTAGACTGTTCTCAGTGGTAGAAGATGACAAAACAAGGAGTAATGGTCTCAAGTTGCAGAGGGGGAGGTTTAGGTTGGACATTAGGAAAAACTTTTTCACTAGTAGGGTGGTGAAGAACTGGAATGGGTTACCTAGGGAGGTGGTGGAATCTCCTTCCTTAGAGGTTTTTAAGGTCAGGCTTTACAAAGCCCTGGCTGGGATGATTTAGTTGGGTTTGGTCCTGCTTTGAGCAGGGGGTTGGACTAGATGACCTCCTGAGGTCCCTTCCAACCCTGAGATTCTATGATTCTATGATTCTATGCGGCAGGAAGAAATGACATAAAAACAAAGGCAGCCATTGGTTTTCAAACAGCCAGCTCTTGTTTGTGTTGTAACTAGGTCCCAGTGTGATTGTGAAGACAGATGTCAAGAGAGAAGCAGGTATTCGATACAGGGAGAGCTGAAGAGCCCATTGTGCTTGGTGCTGTACACACACACAGTCCCTGCCCTAATTTATAATCTAAATAGACAAAGGTGGAGGAGTGACAAAATGAGCTACCCAAAGTCACAGAGAAGATCATCAGCAGCACTAAGAAGACAACCAAGATCTCCTGACTCCCAGTCCAATGCCTTATCTACTATACTATACCGCCACTCATATGTATAGCCACTAGAGTGACCAGATGTCCCTATTTTAAAGGGACCATCCCGATATTTGGGAATTTCTCTTATATAGGCACCTATTGCCTTCCACCCCCGTCCTGATTTTTCACACTTTGTATCTGGTAACCCTAACAGCCACAGAACAGGTAAAGCAATGGCAAAGTAAGCTTGCTCCACAAGCATTGTGTCCATGCATCTCACTCATTTCCCCCTTGCAGGAACCCATTTCTGGGGACGAGTTGGAAATTCATTCATTCTCCTTGATCAATTCTTGTAACCTCTCTACCAACAAAGCCAACAAGGGGACCAATTAATGAATGCCAGGTACTGTTTCTGTTCCCTGATTGGATGATTTATGTAACTAAGCAACAATAATTCCCTGATTGAACTAACCTCGTTATCTCTAGCCTGATTCTTGCTTGCTTGCCTCTGGAAATTTCCACTACATCAGTGGTCCTCAACCTTTTCGTCTGGCGGGTGCCAGATGAAGGACCATGGCGGCGCTGGAGCATCCGCCAAAATGCCACCGAATTTTGGCGGCATTTCGGCAGTGATGCTTCTCGATGACGTCGCTTGTCGGCGGCAAGCGGCGTCATCAAGAGGCGTCGCCACCGAAATACCGCAGAAATTTGGCGGCGACGCCTCTCGATGATGTCGCTTGTCAGTGGCAAGCGGCGTCATCGAGAGGCGTCGCTGCCGAAATGCCGCTGAAATTCGGCGGTATTTTGGCGGATGCTACAGCGCTGGCCAGGACGCAGGTGCATTTAGATGCCCCCATGGGTACCATGGCACCCGCGGGCACCACCTTGGGGACCCCTGCACTACATGCATTCAACAAAGTGGGTATTCACCCACGAAAGCTCATGCTCCAATACGTCTGTTAGTCTATAAGGTGCCACAGGACTCTTTGCTGCTTTAACAATAACTCAGTGATTCTGAAAAAGATTTAGGGAGCACAATGGACAGACAACTCAGCATGAGTGCCCAGTGCAATGCTGTGGCTAACAAGGACTAATGCGATCCTTGGATTTATAAACTGCAGGAGTGGTAAGTAGAAGCCGGGAGGTGATTTTGCCTGTGGGTACAGCATCGGTGACACCGACACTGGAATACTGCATCCAGTTCTGGCATCCACATTTTTTAAAAGATGTTGAAAAATTGGAGATGGTGCAGAGAAGAGCCACAAAATAGATTCAAGGACTGGAGAAAATGCCATACTGTGAGAGACTTACAGAGCTCAAAGAACAGGAGTACTTATGGCACCTTAGGATGGCCTATTTCCAACAGCTGACAAAAAGGAAATTAAAAAGTTAGAACGGGGAAATGGATGGGTCATTACACAAAGTAAAACCTATTTCCCCATGTTAATTTTTGTTCCCCTACTGTTACTCACACCATCTTGTCAACTGTTGGAAATGGGCCATCCTAATTATCACTATAAAAGTTTTTTTTTCTCCTGCTGATAATAGCCCACCTTAATTGATTAGTCTCATTATAGTTGGTATGGCAACACCCATTTTTTCATGTCCTCTGTGTGTATATATATATTGTGATGGAGCAAGGCCGGATGGCTACAGGAAAGTACTCAGGAACAGGTATGTTAGCCCCAGGCTAAGCAAATCCCTAGTACCATGGGAACCAAAATGGCAGTTGCTCCAGGGTAATTAAGGCACCTGGGGCCAATTAAGAACTTTCTAGAAGGCACCGGAGAGAGCTACATTGATTGGAGCACCTGCAGCCAATCAGGGCAGGCTAATCAGGGCACCTGGTATAAAAAGGGGAGCTCACTCCAGTCAAAGGGGAAGGAGCCAGAGGAAGGAAGGGCGTATGAGGAGCTGGGAGCCAGAGACACAAGGAACTAAGAACTGAGAGGCTGTACTACTGGAGGATTGAGGAAACATCATACAATCAAGCAGTATCAGACACCAGGAGGATCCTAGGGTGAGGATAAGAAAGGTGTTTGAAGGAGGCTATGGGGAAGTAGCCCAGGGAGCTGTAGCGGTCAAGCAGCGGTTACAAGTAGCACGATAGAGACTGCTGCAATTCACAGGGCCCTGGGCTGGAACCCGGAGTAGAGGGCGGGCCCGGGTTCCCCCCAAGCCTCGCTACTCCTAATCAGACATAGGAGGAGGTGATCCAGACTGTGGGTTTCATCCAAGGGGAAGACCACTGAGGGGAGGAAATCTGCCAATAAGCGCAGGACCTACTAGAGGAGAGGAGGAACTTTGCCACAACTGGTGTCAGGGGTGGGATCTTTGGTGGGCACAGCGCGGCGGAAGAAGGAGGGTGATTTAAAAAAAAAAAAGGGGGGGGGGGTTACAATTTGTTACCACAATGGATGATGTAGTACGGGCACTGATACAAGCCACGGCGGCCCAGCAGGAGGCTACCCGTGTCCAGGCAGCTGCCCAGCAAGAAGCAGTACGGCTGCAGCAAGAGACTAACCGCCTGCTGATGGACCAAGCTGTTCAAGACCGAGCTATGTTGCAGGAACTGGTAAGCCACGTAAAGACCCTTGCAGAAATGAACCATGGGCATGATGGGACACGGCTCATACGGGCTAACCATTGGCTGCAGAAAATGACAAGGGAAGATGATGTACAGGCATACCTTGTGGCCTTTGAGAGGACAGCCCTATGAGAGGCCTGGCCTCGAGATCAGTGGTCTGGCATCCTTGCCCCATTCCTGTGTGGGGAGGCCCAGAAGGCCTACCATGATCTGCCTGAAGAAGCTGCAGCAGACTACTCCCAGCTGAAGGCAGAGATCTTGGCCAGATCTGGGGTAACATCCGCAGTACGGGCCCAGCGGTATCATGAGTGGAGGTACCGGGAAGACAAAACCACGCGGTCCCAATTATATGACCTGATCCATCTCGCACGAAAATGGTTGCAAACAGAATCCTGGAGTCCGGAAGAGGTACTGGAGGTTCTGGTCATCGACCGGTACACGAAGGCACTGCCACCAGATCTCCGCAAATGGGTAGGCCAGAACGATCCGTGCACCTATGATGAGATGATCACGCTGGTAGAAAGACGCATGACAGCCAGAGAATTGACCCAACTACGCAAGGAAAGCCCCTTCCGTAGCAAACACCCAACCCCAACCCGGGAAGGAGGGACAGCCAAACCCCTGGGGAGTCCTAAGTGGAGGAAGAGGGGGGCTGAAAACCCACAGAGACTCCAGAAGGAAGGGATTGGCCTGAGTGGAGGAAACCCTGGGACTAAACCCCCTAGCCCACATGATGGGAGACTGACTAGAAACAGTTATAGATGTTATGCATGTGGGGAGTGGGGACACATAGCAGCACAGTGTCCCAGCACCGAAGAACCTATGCAATGCAACTTGGGGGATTGGGAGGTCCCATGCTCCCTTATCCACCTTGTGGGCGTTGCATTAGCCCCACATAACTACACCAGGCCAGTGAAGATAAATGGAACAGAGACTACAGCACTGGTGGACTCAGTGCTATCACCCTTATATCGGGTAAGCTAGTAAAAAGTAGCCAGCTGCTACAAGCCAAACGTGTAGCAGTGACATGGGGGCCATGTGTGCATGGGGCCATGAGCCAATACCCCACCATCCCAGTGGAGATAGAGGTTCAGGGGAACCCCATTGAGGTGACAGTGGGCGTTGTTCCTAAACTCCCATATCCTGTAGTTATTGGGAGAAACTATCCAGGGTTTGATAATTTACTTCCCCCTGAGAGGCTGCAGGGAAGTGGAGACCCTGTTGGCAGCGACTCATCACTGGGGGAATGTCAACCCCCCATGTTTTCGGAGTTTTCTCAGGATCTATTCTCAGCCCCCCAAAAGGCCCGGAAGACAAAAAAAGAAAGGAGGGCCGCGAAGGCTTTGGGAACCCAGATCCTGACCCAGGGCCAGAAGACTGCGCTAGTAGGCAGATGGGCACGAGCAGCCAACAGAGAAACAACCAACACGGAAGGTGAGCCAGAGGCTGGCCCCAGCCATGATGGCGACAGGCCATTGGAAGAAGCAGAAGCCGGCCCCTGGGAGCTCAGGCAGGGTAGTCCTGGGAGAGAGACATTCGGACAGGACCAGGCAGAGGACCCCAGATATGATAACGTCAGGAAAGAGGTGGCTGAGATAGATGGGATAGCAGTGGAAGGGAAGGTCCGAGGTCCAGTACCCTACTTTATAGTGAAGAAAGATCTCCTGTACTGTGTGGTGCAAATGCAGGAGCAGGAGATACATCAACTTCTGGTGCCCCGAAAACATCAAAAAGCCATATTGAACCTCGCCCACAGTCACCTGTTTGGAGGACACTTAGGGGTAGAGAAAACCCAGGCCAGGATCCTGCGGAGGTTCTTCTGGCCAGGAGTACATGAAGATGTCAGGCGATACTGCACCTCTTGTCCAGAGTGTCAGCTACATAGCCCTCACCCACACTTACGGGCCCCTTTGATACCTCTTCCAATAATAGAGGTACCATTTGAATGCATAGCCATGGATCTGATTGGGCTCCTAGAGAAGACAGCTCGGGGCCACCAACATGTGCTGGTTGTACTAGACTATGCAACCCGATACCCGGAAGCTGTCCCCCTACGCAACACAGCTTCCAAGACAATAGCTAAGGAGCTAGTACAGATATTTTCCCGGGTTGGGCTACCCAAGGAGATGCTGACTGATCAAGGGACACCTTTCGTGTCTAAGTTGATGAAAGATCTCTGTTCGTTGCTCCATGTACAAGTCCTACGGACCTCTGTATACCACCCACAAACAGACGGCCTTGTGGAAAGGTTCAATAGGACCCTCAAGGCCATGATCAGAAAAGTGGTGAGCCGGGATGGGAAAGACTGGGATACCCTATTGCCTTACCTCATGTTTGCCATCCGGGAAGTTCCACAAGCCTCCACAGGCTTCTCTCCATTCGAACTACTATATGAGCGCCACCCCCGAGGCATATTGGATATAGCCAGAGAAGCCTGGGAAGAGGAGCCAAATCCCGGAAGGAACATAGTTGAGCATGTACTACAGATGAGGGATCGGATAGACCAAGTTACACCCATTGTACGAGAACACTTGGAAAAAGCTCAGGAGAACCAACGGACCCATTATAACCACCAAGCAAAGCTTCGATGGTTCCAACCAGGGGATCGAGTAATGGTCCTTGTGCCCACAGCAGAAAGCAAGCTGTTGGCCCAGTGGCAGGGACCCTATGAAGTGATTGAAGCCATGGGAGAGGTAAACTATAAGGTACGGCAGCCAGGCCGCAGGAAACCGGAGCAAATTTACCACATCAATCTTCTAAAACCTTGGCAGGACCGAGAGGCATGCTTAGTCACCCGGGAGACTCTTCCCCAGGAGGATAACGTACATGATCAAGTGAAGATATCACCCGACTTGACGCCAATCCAAAAGATCGAGGCAGCCGACATGATTAATCGTAACTGAGATGTATTCTCTACAAAACCGGGGCGGACGACTGAGACCTATCACCATATCAGCACGATCCCCGGAGCCAAAATAACACTGAGACCCTACCGAATCCCAGCAGCCAAAAGAGAAGAAATCAAGGCCGAAGTAAAGAAAATGTTAGAATTAGGCGTTATCGAAGAATCCTACAGTCAGTGGTGCAGTCCAATTGTTCTAGTGCCCAAACCGGATGGTACCACGAGATTCTGTAATGACTTTCGCCGACTGAATGAAGTATCCCAGTTTGATGCATACCCCATACCACGCATCGACGAACTGGTTGACCAACTGGGTAGCGCCCGTTTCTTGACTACACTGGATCTGACAAAAGGGTATTGGCAGATTCCCCTGACCAAAGAAGCGAAAGAAAAGACAGCGTTCTCCACCCCTGACGGGCTATTCCAGTACACCGTCCTCCCTTTTGGGTTACATGGGGCCCCAGCCACATTCCAGTGCCTCATGGATAAGCTGCTGCACCCCCATACTAGTTATGCAGCTGCATACCTAGATGATGTCATCATAGAATCATAGAATCATAGAATCTCAGGGTTGGAAGGGACCTCAGGAGGTCATCTAGTCCAACCCCCTGCTCAAAGCAGGACCAAACCCAACTAAATCATTCCAGCCAGGGCTTTGTCAAGCCTGACCTTAAAAACCTCTAAGGAAGGAGATTCCACTACCTCCCTAGGTAACCCATTCCAGTGCTTCACCACCCTACTAGTGAAAAAGTTTTTCCTAATATCCAACCTAAACCTCCCCCTCTGCAACTTGAGACCATTACTCCTTGTTCTGTCATCTTCTACCACTGAGAACAGTCTAGATCCATCCTCTTTGGAACCCCCTTTCAGGTAGTTGAAAGCAGCTATCAAATCCCCCCTCATTCTTCTCTTCTGCAGACTAAACAATCCCAGTTCCCTCAGCCTCTCCTCATAAGTCATGTGCTCCAGCCCCCTAATCATTTTTGTTGCCCTCCGCTGGACTCTCTCCAATTTATCCACATCCTTCTTGTAGTGTGGGGCCCAAAACTGGACACAGTACTCCAAATGAGGCCTCACCAGTGCTGAGTAGAGGGGGATGATCACATCCCTTGATCTGCTGGAAATGCCCCTACTTATACAACCCAAAATGCCATTAGCCTTCTTGGCAACAAGGGCACACTGTTGACTCATATTCAGCTTTTCGTCCACCGTAACCCCTAGGTCCTTTTCTGCAGAACTGCTACCCAGCCATTCGGTCCCTAGTCTGTAGCAGTGCATGGGATTCTTCCGTCCTAAGTGCAGGACTCTGCACTTGTCCTTGTTGAACCTCATCCTATTTCTTTTGGCCCAATCCTCTAATTTGTCTAGGTCCCTCTGTATCCTATCCCTACCCTCCAGCGTATCAACCACTCCTCCCAGTTTAGTGTCATCTGCAAACTTGCTAAGGGTACAGTCCACACCATCCTCCAGATCGTTAATGAAGATATTGAACAAAACCGGCCCCAGCACCGACCCTTCGGGCACTCCACTTGATACCGGCTGCCATCTAGACATGGAGCCATTGATCACTACCCGTTGAGCCCGACCATCTAGCCAGTTTTCTATCCACCTTACCGTCCATTCATCCAGCCCAGACTTCTTTAACTTGCTGGCAAGAATACTGTGGGAGACTGTATCAAAAGCTTTGCTAAAATCCAGAAATAGTACATCCACTGCTTTCCCCTCATCCACAGAGCCGGTTATCTCGTCATAATCCATACACCAGATTGGGGAACCCACTTGGAGAAAGTTGAAGCAGTGCTACGCACCTTAAGGCGGGCTGGCCTCACCGCTAATCCTGCTAAGTGTGCCATAGGACTAGCAGAGGCTAGGTACCTGGGATATATTGTAGGAAGAGGTATAGTGAAGCCCCAAACTAATAAACTAGAAGCGATTCAAAACTGGCCCCGGCCGACCCGAAAGAAGCAGGTCCGTGCATTCCTTGGTGTGGTAAGCTACTATCGACGGTTTATTCCCCACTTCGCCAGTAGGGCAAGTCCTCTAACGGATCTGGTGAAGGCTCGAGGTCAGACATGGTGAAATGGACCGAAGCTGCAGATGGGGCATTTGTAGACCTTCGGACAGCCCTCTGTAATGACCCCATACTCATAGCCCCGGACTTTACCAAGGAATTTATTTTACAGACAGATGCCTCTGAGGTGGGGTTGGGGGCAGTTCTGTCCCAAATGATTGGAGATGAAGAACATCCGATTTTCTACCTAAGCAGAAAGCTGCTCCCACGAGAACGGAAGTATGCAGTAGTTGAGAGAGAATGCCTTGCTGTCAAATGGGCCATGGAGACACTGCGTTATTACCTCTTAGGTCTTGTGACAGACCATGCACCCCTTCAATGGATGCAGAGAAATAGGGAGAAGAATGCAAGGGTCACCAGGTGGTTCTTATCCCTCCAACCATTCCAGTTCCGCATAGGGCTGGATGCCACCACGGCAACGCTGATGGTTTTTCACGAGCACACTGCTGGCGTCCCAAGTTGCTCAACCCTATGGTGTTGAGAAGAGGGGCGGGGGGATATGTGATGGAGCAAGGCCGGATGGCTACAGGAAAGTACTCAGGAACAGGTATGTTAGCCCCAGGCTAAGCAAATCCCTAGTACCATGGGAACCAAAATGGCAGTTGCTCCAGGGTAATTAAGGCACCTGGGGCCAATTAAGAACTTTCTAGAAGGCACCGGAGAGAGCTACATTGATTGGAGCACCTGCAGCCAATCAGGGCAGGCTAATCAGGGCACCTGGTATAAAAAGGGGAGCTCACTCCAGTCAAAGGGGAAGGAGCCAGAGGAAGGAAGGGCGTATGAGGAGCTGGGAGCCAGAGACACAAGGAACTAAGAACTGAGAGGGTGTACTACTGGAGGATTGAGGAAACATCATACAATCAAGCAGTATCAGACACCAGGAGGATCCTAGGGTGAGGATAAGAAAGGTGTTTGAAGGAGGCTATGGGGAAGTAGCCCAGGGAGCTGTAGCGGTCAAGCAGCGGTTACAAGTAGCACGATAGAGACTGCTGCAATTCACAGGGCCCTGGGCTGGAACCCGGAGTAGAGGGCGGGCCCGGGTTCCCCCCAAGCCTCGCTACTCCTAATCAGACATAGGAGGAGGTGATCCAGACTGTGGGTTTCATCCAAGGGGAAGACCACTGAGGGGAGGAAATCTGCCAATAAGCGCAGGACCTACTAGAGGAGAGGAGGAACTTTGCCACAATATATATATATATATATATATATATATATAACTTCCTACTGCATTTTCCACAGCATGCATTGGATGAAGTGGGTTTTAGCCCACAAAAGCTTATGCCCAAATAAATTTGTTAATCTCTAAAGTGCCACAAGTACTCCTTGTTCTTTTTGCTGATACAGACTAACACGGCTGCAACTCTGAAACCTGTTACAGAGCTCAGTTTCACTTATCAAAAAGATCGAGAAGTGATTACCTTGTATAAGTACCTTCACAAGGCATAAATACTGGGTATTAAAGGGCTCTTTAATCTGGTGGCGAAAGGCAGAACAGGAACCAACGGCCAAATTCAAACTAGAAATAAGGCACACATTTTTAACACTGAGGGCAGTTGACCGTTGGAACAAAGTATAAAGCAAGTGAAGGATTCTCCAACTCTTGATGTCTTCAGATCAAGACTGTATGCCTGTCTGGAAGATGTGATTTCCTCAAACACAAATTATTGGGCTCATTACAGGGATAAATTCTCTGGCCTGTGTTATACAGGAGGTCAGACTAGATGATCTAATGGTCCCTTTATTATGAAAACAAAATCGTTCTCGGAATTTTGTTGTCTGTGTAGGAAAATCCATAAAGAGGGTAAAAATGGATGACATCCATCAGATCATCCAGCATGAATTGTGAATATTGCAGTTGAATATATAACAGAAAATATGTACATTGTTGACTACTTACATAAGTCAGCCAATCAGGGAACAGAAACCATACCATGTGATTTTATGAAACTGATGATTACAACTGGAGTAGCAAATATTATGATCAAGGGATTGCTCAACTCTCATGGGTGATGTTTGGTTTGTCTGACTTTCTTCTGACACCCCGACAGTGTGAATTAAGGATAAATAAGTAGATATTTGCTCTTTCAGCCCCAGAAATGTTGCTGCACTGGCGCTTTATAAATAGCTCTGTTTTACTGTGGGACTTGTTTTCATCTTGATGTGCTCAATTAAGCCTTCCACTCAGCTCCCTGGTCATGCTGACTGTTTTTCTACATCCACTGGTCTAATTTACAGGACAGAGAGATCAACAGCATGCGGTCTCACAAGAAGAAAGATGTGTGAACTGAACAAGGAGTAGAAAGCGCTGCAAGCCAAATGCTCGGATAAGTGCTAAACCACAGCTCACAGAGCAATTACAGAGCATCGCAGATTAATAATGTTCATTTGGATCTTGCTTGCCTATTACTTTGGGTGAGTCACATGACTTTATGTGCCCCCATATAAGCAATTTTTTTGCTGTTCTTTCACAGCTTATGCTGCTTCAGAGAGAATATACTAAGATCTCTCCTAGACCAGGCAGATTTTCTCTTCTTATTCCCTAAACCATAAGTAGGCACTGGGCGTCCTAGATCTAGCTTAGTTGGCATGGACTGGTGTGAAACAAGTCCCAGGTGTGCACATACACCTAGTGATTATTTTCTGCAATGCTATGCCAGGCCTAGAGCTGGTCAAAAAGTTGCCAGTGGAACAATTTACCATTGGAAAATGCAGATTTGACAGAATCAACATGTTCCCTGGGAACTTTCAACAGAAACCATGGAGGCAGAATGGGCTGGTCAGCCTCCCTGCCTGGGTTTCTGGCCGGGCAGCCCAGGGTGTAAGAGCGCTCTGCAGAACCCCCAGCTGGGGAGACATGCAGCCCAGGACACAGGGGAAACATTTCAAAAAAGGTCAACATATAATGTTTGGTTTTTTTAAACAAAATTGCAGAATTCCCATCCTAGGGGCCATTTAGATTTTTTGATTTAGAATTTTTAATTTTTTTTAAATTCAGAATTTCCTGTGGACTGGGAATTCCGAGATCCGACCAGCCCTAACCAGGACTCGGATTCAACTTTATCACAAGATCTAGTCTTTTGTTCCCCAGATCTTGAGCTTTAGACAAGGGGGGCCAAATAGCCATGTGACAAATGGCCCCACAAAATTGCAGTTGCCCCTGCAGTGCCTGCTAATCTCCACATTACCCATTTGCACATGCAAAATGAGGCTCTGAACATGCCATGGGCAAAGAAGCATACAGCACTCTGTGGTCTAATAGTGAGAACACAGGACTTGGAGTCAGGAGACCTGAATTCTATTCCCAGCTCTGACACTCACAGGGTGTGAGATCTTGGCCAAGTCACTTAGGCCCATTGATAATCAATGGGACTTAGGCTCTTAAGTGCCTATATCCCTTTTGGAAAGGACTCAGGTACCTCAATCAGTTAGGTTCAGTGATGCTGAGTGCAACAACACCTAACCACCTTTAAAAATCTGGGCCTTCATATTTGGATAATTCAGTTCCCCCATCTGTCAGCTGAGGATAACACTGCTGTATTTATGCATCTTTGTAAAAAGTATTTGGAACTCCTGGCATGAAAGGCGCCTAGTGAAATGATTATTAACTACAGAGCAATGCTTGCAGTTGTCAGGTTTTGCAGGCCCAACGGGAGCACGCATATTTTGGCAAGTTCATGCCTTACATTCAGGTTTGGAAGTTTGTCCCAGCCAAGGCTGCGTGGTCTGGAGGCGTGAACACAGCCTTGGGAGTCAGCAGCGCTGGCTTCAATTCCAGCTTTGCTACTGGCCTGATCCAACGGGCATTGAAGTTCATTGGGGAAAAAAACTCCTCTTGATTTCAACAGGCTTTGGACTGGACCTTTGTGAGACAGGGGGCATTTGTCTCTTTTAGTTTCCCTCTCTGCCAAATGCTCATAGTTCTCCTGTTCTATACAGGTTCTTATACTGTCCTCATCACCTTCACATCTGAGCATCTTCCAGTAGTACATTAAGTGATCTATAAATCCTGGCACTGACCTCGTAGGGGTGGTGGTGAAGATTAATTAGATGATGTTTGTAAAGCTCTGTATGAGCGCTAAGAAGTACTGCCATTGAAAGCCGTACACTCTGTGTCCCTGAGTGCATCTATTTCTCCAACGAGCAAGTTTCCAGCCAGGCTGACAGCCTTTCCCACCCACACAGGTGTGTTATGCATTAAGTGTTTCCCCACATTGCGACTCTCACTCTGACCTCAGCTGTGCAAGCTGCAGGAGAGTTAGCTCGGTCTCCAGTGTGCCAGCTGAGACCTCAGGCACCACGTCACCATGTGCTGGCTGCCAACTGGGCCATGCTCTCAATGGGAATTGATTTTAGTGTAGCTGCTCTGAGAAGAGTTCAACCGCAGCATCACATGATGCTTGGCTCTGTCAGAACCACACATGTGCTTTGGCCTGGCCGGACCTGTTCTCATCTGCATTTGGGTTCCCAGCAGTGCCCAGATGATCAACAAGTTCATTGTGATGGGTACACGACAGACAGAAGGCCACATTTTTACTGGTGCTTTGACCTGTCCCGCCTCCTCCACCAATTTCAGACACAAAACTACAGCCTCAGTTAAATGCAGGCACCAATGTTAGCATCTAGGCATCTAACGCTCTGATTTGTGGGTGAAGCAGTTAAATGTCTAAATGCTAACAGACCAGACTTGGAAGTACAGCACAGAACTCACAGCCCAGGGCAGAGCCAGAGGTGCACCTTTGCACACTCTTGATTCTGGGCTTCTCTGAGGGGCCAAAGACCCCTGGTGTCACATAGACAATCCAGGGGGATGCTCTGAATTACAGCAGCCCGTTCCAAGCTGGCTATGGACTGTGGTCCCAGCAGTGTTATGTGGCTCCCCCTCTACAGCCTAATTCCAGTTCAGATGGCAGAAATGTCATAAGATCAGCTGGTGCTGTGAGATTTCCACCCCGGGGTAGAGGGGGTTAGGAATTTCATGAGGATTGATTGCAAGGGCCAGGTCTACACTACAAACTTATATCAGTATAATTAGTTCGCTCAGGGGTGTGAAAAATCCACACCCCTGACATAGTTATACCAACCTAACCCTCAGCCTAGACAGCACTGCTGCCTCTCAGGGAGGCAGGTTAACTACGCCAATGGGAGAAATTCTTGCATCCGTGTAGAAGAGTCTTCACTTAAGTGCTACCGCAGCGCAGCTGATGCCGTTTTTTAAGCGTAGACCTGCCCTAGATTTCAGTGCCACTGAACCGGCAACCAGTCACTGTTCTGGATCCAGCCTTGAACCCACACCCAATGCTGACCTGAACCTAATGCAGAACTGACACCTCCTCCCATTCCTAGTCTATTAATGATCATTTCTAGCTCATGCCCCATCCACAACTGCAGTCAGCAAGAGTGCAGCTGATCTGTCTCTCCACTCTTGGGCTGTGGTTCACTCTTTAATCCCTGGGTGAGCTGAACTTTTCCCACTTGTTTACTCCTGTGGGCAGTGGGGTGCCCCACCCAGGGGAACACTGTGCATAATACTGGCTCATTCCATTCTAACTGTACATGGGAGGGTGGGGGAATAGAGATGGTCATTTGACTTTGTAAACAAAAAGCTGCTCAGAACCACTCCTGAGCGCTCTCTCTAAGATCCAGGAAGTGCTTTGTGCTCAGATATCGCTCCTGAGCATCATATCATGATCTTACTACCTATCCTTGATGGGGCCATCTCCTCAGACACCTGGGGTGATATCCTGGCCCCACTGACATCAGTGGCAACATTAATTTTCTAGACTTCAGTGACAGCATGATCTGGTACCTATGTCCAGATCATGGTCTCAGGGTTTTCCTACAGGATACATAGAATAGAATCATAGAATATTAGGGTTGGAAGAGACCTCAGGAGGTCATCTAGTCCAACCCCCTGCTCAAAGCAGGACCAGCACCAACTAAATCATCCCAGCCAAGGCTTTGTCAAGCCGGGCCTTAAAAACCTCTAAGGATGGATTTCAGAGTAGTAGCTGTGTTAGTCTGTATCCGCAAAAAGAACAGGAGTACTTGTGGCACCTTAGAGACTAACAAATTTATTTAAGCATAAGCTTTCATGGGCTACAGCCCACTTCATCAGGTGTATAGAATGGGACATACAGTAAGAAGATATATATACATACAGAGAACATGAAAAGGTGGAAGTTACCATACCAACTGTCAGAGGCTAATTAATTAAGATGAGCTATTGTCAGCAGGAGGGGAAAAAAAACTTTTTGTACTGATACTCAAGATGGCCCATTTCAGACAGTTGACAAAAAGGTGTGAGGATACTTAAAATGGGGAAATAGATTCAATTTATGTAATGACCCAGCAACTCCCAGTCTCTATTCAAGCCAAAGTTAATGGAATCTAGTTTGCATATTAATTGAAGTTCAAGAGTTTCTAGTTGGAGTCTGTTTTTGAAGCTTTTCTGTTGCAAAATTGCCACCTTTAAGTCTGTTACTGAGTGACCAGAGAGGTTGAAGTGTTCTTCTACTGGTTTTTGAATGTTATGATTCCTGATGTCAGATTTGTGTCCATTTATTCTTTTGCATAGAGACTGTCCGGTTTGGCCAATGTACATGGCAGAGAGGCATTTCTGGCACATGATGGCATATATCACATTGGTAGATGTGCAGGTGAACAAGCCCCTGATGGTGTGGCTGATGTGATTAGGTCCTATGATGATGTCACTTGACTAGATATGTGGACAGAGTTGGCATCGGGCTTTATTGCCAGGATAGGTTCCTGGGTTAATGTTTTTGTTGTGTGGTGTGTGGCTGCTGGTAAGTATTTGCTTCAGGTTGGGGGGCTGTCTGTAAGGGAGGACTGGTTTGTCTCCCAAGATCTGTGAGAGTGAGGGATCATCTTTCAGGATAGGTTGTAGATCTTTGATGATGCTCTGGAGAGGTTTTAGTTGGGGGCTGAACATGACGTCTAGTGGCATTCTCTTATTTTCTTTGTTAGGCCTGTCCTGGAGTAGGTGACTTCTGGGTACTCTTCTGGCTCTGTCAATCTGTTTTTTCACTTCAGCAGGTGGGTATTATAGTTTTAAGAATGCTTGATAGAGATCTTGTAGGCGTTTGTCTCTGTCTGAGGGATTGGAGCAAATCCGGTTGTATCTTAGAGCTTGGCTGTAGACTGGATCATGTGGTATGTCATGGATGGAAGCTGGAGGCATGTAGGTAAGTATAGCGGTCAGTAGGTTTCCGGTATAGGGTGGTGTTTATGTGACCATCGCTTATTAGCACAGTAGTGTCCAGGAAATGGACCACTTGTGTGGATTGGTCTAGGCTGAGGTTGATGGTGGGATGGAAATTGTTGAAATCATGGTGGAATTCCTCAAGGGCTTCTTTTCCATGGGTCCAGATGATGAAGATGTCATCAGTGTAGCGCAAGTAGAGTAGGGGCGTTAGGGGACGAGAGCTAAGGAAGCATTGTTCTAAGTCAGCCATAAAAATGTTGGCATACTGTGGGGCCATGTGGGTACCCATAGCAGTGCCGCTGACTTGAAGATATATATTGTCCCCAATTGTGAAATAGTTGAAAGTCACAAAGTTCAGCCACCAGGTTTGCCGTGACATTATCGAGGATACTGTTCTTGATAGCTTGTAGTCCATCTTTGTGTGGAATATTGGTGTTGAGGGCTTCTACATCCATAGTGGCCAGGATGATGTTTTCTGAAAGATCAGCGATGGATTGTAGTTTCCTCAGGAAGTCAGTGGTGTCTCGAAGATAGCTGGGAGTGCTGGTAGCGTAGGGCCTGAGGAGAGAGTCCACATAACCGGACAATCCTGCTGTTAGGGTGCCAGTGCCTGAGATGATGGGGCGTCCAGGATTTCCAGGTTTATGGATCTTGGGTAGCAAATAGAATACGCCTGGTCGGGGTTCTAGGCATGTGTTTGTACAGATCTGTTCCTGCGCTTTGTCAGGGAGTTTCTTGAGCAGATGGTGTAGTTTCTTTTGGTAATCCTCAGTGGAATCAGAGGATAATGGCCTGTAGAAGGTGGAGTTAGAGAGCTGCCTAGCAGCCTCTTGTTCATATTCCAACTTATTCATGATGACGACAGCACCTTCTTTGTCAGCCTTTTTGATTACAATGTCAGAGTTGTTCCTGACAGGACCGCCCAGAGGATTCAGGGGGCCTAGGGCAAAGCAATTTCGGAGGCCCCTTCTATAAAAAAAATTGCAATACTATATTTTCGTGGGTGCCCCTGTAGGACCCAGGGCAAATTGCCCCACTTGCTCCCCACCACGGGCGGCCCTGGGAAAAATAAACCTTCCGCATCTCAGCACAAAACCAGCTTTGAGAAAACTTCTTTACAAGGTATCACTGGTTCCTAGCATCAGCTAGTGCTAAAAGGCACTAAAGCTCATTAAAAGGGTTGGACAAATATTTTCCGTCAAAACTTTTTTTGGATAGAAAACTAGGGGCTTTTAAAAAGCAGAAAAAAATCACGGACAATGTCTGCTTCCCTTCAAAATTTGTTGTGGTTTTTTTAATTGAAAAGCTGAAATTAGTCTGCAAAAACCTGAATATGGTTTGGGGTTTCAGAAGTGTGTGTCCAAATATTTGCTGCTTGCTGTGTTTGATTTTTTTATTGTTTCTTTAAACAAATTCTGCTTAAAAAAAAATCCAAAACATTTGAACCACGTCAGCTTGTGACCAAACGCCTCAGCCCATCCAGTCAGAGATTTTTCCAGGTTTCTGATACTCTGCTGGCTTCCTTGACTCATATCTGTCTCCATAACTTTGGGTAGGCCACCTATGGCACGTGTGCCGAAGGCAGCACGCGAGCTGATTTTCAATGGCACTCACACTGCCTGGTTCCCAGCCGCCGGTCCGGGGGCCTCTGCATTTTAATTTAATTTTAAATGAAGCTTCTTAAACATTTTAAAAACCTTATTTACTTTACATACGACAATAGTTTAGTTATATATTATAGACTTATAGAAAGAGACCTTCTAAAAACGCTAAAATGTATTACTGGCATGCAAAAACCTTAAATTAGAGTGAATAAATGAAGACTCGGCACAGCACTTCTGAAAGGTTGCCGACCCCTGGGTTAGAACATAAGAACAGCCATACTGGGTGAAACCAAAGGTCCATCCAGCCCAGTATCTGTCTACCGACAATGGCCAATACCAAGTGCCCCAGAGGGAGTGAACCTAACAGGTAATGATAAAGTGAACTCTCTCCTGCCATCCATCTCCACCCTCTGACAAACAGAGGCTAGGGACACCATTCCTTACTCAGCCTGGCTAATAGCCATTAATGGACTTAACCTCCATGAATGTATCTGTTTCCTAGACACTGGTTCCATGGGGTCCCTCACAAACTGGAGACGGTTACTGTGGGTTTGTCTTTAGTATAGCTTATGTACATACTCCATGAACTGAGCATTTGAGCTTGTTCCAGAATCTGGGATGAGCCTATGTTGTGAAAACTGAAATGCTCAAAATAGCACATGCATGTGAATGGACACAGGGTGCTAAAATTAAATTAACCCAGGGGTTCTCAAACTGGGGGTCAGGACCCCTCAGGGGGTCATGAGGTTATTACTGGGGGTCGCGAGATGTCAGCCTCCACCTCAAACCCCGCTTTGCCTCCAGCATTTACAATAGTGTTAAATATATAACAAAGTGTTTTCAGTTTATAAGGGGGGGGGGTCACACTCAGAGGTTTGCTATGTGAAAGGGGTCACCAGGACAAAAGTTTGAGAACCACTGAATTAACCCCCCTGGAGCCTCAGGGAATGCAGGGGAGGGAATGTCTCCCTTGGTAGGGTCGGGAAGGAGGTAGGTGGTGTAGGATATTGTTCTTCTCATGTGATCCCTCTCCCAGTGGCTAATTTTAAATGAAGCTACCCTCCCCTGACATGAATCTCCCTATGGCACTGAAATTAAATATAGACTATAATTTGGCATTTGAGAAGTTAAAGGGATGGTAGCCTTAATGGAAAAGCTAACAGCTTGGCTCTTCTGCAAGCCTCAAACTGCTAAATGAGCTTTAGGGTAGGGAAGGCTGTGCCTCCCAAACAGCCTGGCCCTGCCCCCTATCCGACCCCCACCCACTTCCTGCCCCCCGACTGCCCGCCCCCCTCAGAATCCCTGACCCATCCTGCTCCTTGCCCCCTCACCGTCCCCGAGAGACCCCACCCCCAACCACCACTCCGGGACCCCACCCCTGCTCCCTGTCCCCTGACTGCCCCGACCCCTATCCACCCCCCCGCTGAGTCCTGACAGACCCTCAGAACGCCCATAATCCAACCCCCACATTCCCTGTCCCCTGACCGCTCCCCCCAACCTCTGCCCCCTCCCTGTCCCCGGGATTCCCTGCCCCTTATCCAACCCCCCGACCCTGGCCCCTTACTCCCGGCTCCCCCCTTACCCGGAGCCTCAGCGCCTCGCATCCCTGAACAGCGCTGCACCATGGCTCTGGCAGGGCCTGAGCCCCACCCTGCTCAGAGCCACGTGGTAAGGGTGTGGGGCTGCGAGCTGCAGGCCGAGTGGAGGGAGCTGAGCTCAGCCTGAAGTTCGCAGCCCTGCCCCCTTACTATGCTGCTCTGAGCAGGGCGGGGCTCAGGGGCCCCGCCGGAGCCATGCTGCAGCTGTACAGGACGCTCCTGGATGGGCTGAGGCTCCGGGAGGGGGCGGAGGCGGGGTCGGGTCGGGCCAGGGCGGGAGCCTCAGCCGTTCTCTTGAGGGCCCCTGCGGAGCCCGGGGCCTGGGGCAAATTGCCCCACTTGCTCCCCACCCAGATCTGGGTGGCCCTGGTTCCTGAGGCTGTTGATGGTGGTGTTCAGCACGGCTGAGGTTATGGGGCAAGTGATGCTGCTTTTCCACAATTCCAGCCCATGCACATCGACAGAAGCAATCTATGTAGAAGTCCAGTCTGTTGTTTCAACCTTCAGGAGGAGTCCACTGTATATTCCATTCTATGCATCTGATGAAGTGGGCTGTAGCCCAAGAAAGCTTATGCTCAAATAAATTTGTTAGTCTCTAAGGTGCCACAAATACTTCTGTTCTTTTTTCTAAGGATGGAAATTCCACCACCTCCCTAGGTAACCCATTCCAGTGCTTCACCACCCTCCTACTGAAATAATGTTTCCTAATATCCAATCTAGACCTCCCCTACTGCAACTTGAGACCATTGCTTCTTGTTCTGTTATCTGCCACCACTGAGAACAGCCTAGCTCCATCCTCTATGGAACCCCCCTTCAGGTAGTTGAAGGCTGCTATCAAATCACCCCTAACTCTTCTCTTCTACAGACTAAATAACCCCAGTTCCCACAGCCTCTCCTTGTAAGTCATGTGCCCCAGCCCCCTAATCATTTTTGTTTCCCT
Source organism: Mauremys mutica (assembly GCF_020497125.1). NCBI lineage: Eukaryota > Metazoa > Chordata > Testudines > Geoemydidae > Mauremys > Mauremys mutica. The sequence goes on from NC_059080.1 coordinate 41,225,982, forward strand.
CCGCTGGACTCTCTCCAATTTTTCCACATCCCTTCTGTAGTGGGGGGACCAAAACTGGACACAATACTCCTCCCTAATCATTTGTCCAAATTTCCACTTCTTGTAAGCTTCCTGTTTGAGTTTAAGCTCACCGAAGATTTCACTGTTAAGCCAAGCTGGTCGCCTGCCATATTTGTGATTCTTTCTGCACTTCGAGATGGTTTGTTCCTGCAACCTCAATAAGGCTTCTTTAAAATACAGCCAGCTCTCCTGGACTCCTTTCCCCATCATATTAGCCTCCCAGGGGATCCTGCTCATCAATTCTCTAAGGGAGTCAAAGTCTGCTTTTCTGAAGTCCCAGGTCTGTATTTTGCTACTCTCCTTTCTTCCTTTTGTCAGGATCCTGAACTCAACCATCTCATGGTCACTGCTGCCTGGTTGCCACCCACTTCTACTTCCCCTACCAATTCTTCCCTGTTTGTAAGCAGCAGGTCAAGAGGAGAATGGCCCCTGGTCGGTTCCTCCAGCACTTGTACCAGGAAGTTGTCCCCAACACACTCCAAAAATGTCCTGGATTGTCTGTGCATTGCTGTATTGCTCTCCCAGCAGATGTCCCCCATGAGAACCAGGGCCTGTGATCTGAAAACTTCAGTTAGTTGCCCGAAGAAAGCCTCGTCCATCTCATCCTTCCGATCCAGTGGTCTATAGCACACGCCCACCACCATGACACCACCCTGGTTGCTCTCGCCTCTAAACTTAACCCAAAAACTCTGAACAGGCTTTTCTCCAGTTTCAAACTGGAGCTTTGAGCAATCATACCGCTCTCTTACATACAATGCAACTCCTCCACATTTCATCCCGTACCTGTCCTTCCTGAACAGTTTATACCCATTCATGACAGTGCTCCAGTCATGTGAACTGCCCCACCAAGTTTCTGTTATTCCAATCTCATCATAGATACATATCAAGAGGAAGTGTCAAATTCTTCTCTTCTCATTTACCTGGCTTCAGGTGAAATACTGCTGAACGACATCACTCTAAGAGAGGTGGATCAGGCTCAAAGTCTGAGTTGGGGCCAGATTTTCCCCAAATCTGGGGGTTTCATATCTGGACTCATCCCATGTCTTTGTGACATCACTAGTTGGAGGAGGAGGATGTCCCAGACAGCATTTTGCTGTCACTCTCCAGCATTGGATGAGCAGCAGGTGAATTTTTAACCAAAAAAACCAAGATCCAGTTTTCATGCAACTGTCCTTGGAACGGCAGGGGAGAAATATGCAGAAAATATGATTAGATACACAGAATGGCTTCTGAACACAGCCATTCTCAAGGTTACGCAGGAGGCCTCAGCAGCTCTTTAAATGAGCAGCTTTCGAGCATGTCCAGAAGGAAAGAACATTAGGAAACAAACCTATTCAGGGAAGGAAGCTGGGAAACGGTGACCTCTTCTGCCTGAAAACTCAGGCTCAGGTTACAAGACCTTAACTTTTTCAGTGCTGGACAAAACTGCTTTTTGACTTGGGATGGACAAAGGCATGAAGGTCGGAGGTGCCAGCTTTTAGAAGGCCTGAAAGGCAAACGTTCTCCTCATGCTCCTGGCATGCCATATGCCATCTGGCCTGAAGGAGGAACAGGACTCTTAATGGAGTCATAGTTTTGACACATTGGGGGACTGCATCCCCCTCAGGCTTTATCTAAGCCAGGAGTAGACGCAGGTCAGGAGATCTGGTAGGAGATACACAGACTGCCTTGCCTCCAGCACAGCATTACATAGCCATGCCTCACTAGGCACTCACAGACTCCCTGTCCCACACCAATGCAAACTATCTCCTCCTCTTGGGTCAGTTCAACCTGCCTGTGCACTCTGAGGCTGCCATGCATTGGGCGCTCAAACTGGTAGGCCTTGCCCTGTGGTCTCAGCTGACCTGTCGGCTCCAGGCTGAGCTCTGTAACAATCCTCTTTTGCAAGCACCAGTGCAGCAGCTAGCTCTGCTCCAAGTAGCTCCTCCTTCAGACTCCATCTCTCCCCAGTTCAGGGCTGCTACAGCTTCTTTCTTCTCTCTCCCAGACTTGTTCCGCACCCCACCCCCAGGTCAGTTCATTGCCTCAAAACTTCCCAGATGTCTGCAGTTAATTCTGTTTTGGATTCACACTCCTCCCTTCCATCCCCATGGTCAATCAGGTTTGTGAAGAGCAGCAGGGAGGGTGGGAAGGGGCAGGGGGGGAAGGAAGGGGATCTCTATCCAGTCCCACACATGCCAAACCAACTTAACTTTCTTCTTTGACAGGGTTATTGGTCTAGTGGATTGGGGAAGCTGTGGACAGAATAGATCTTGATTTTGGTAATGCTTTTGGCACTCTCTCACATGACATTCTCACAAGCAAATCAGGGAAATGTGGCCTACACATAATAACTATAAGGTGGGTGCACAACTGGTCGACAGACCCTGCTCGAAGCGTAAATTATCAGGGGTTCGCTGTCAAACTGGAAGGGCCTATCTAGAGGGGTCTCTCAGGTCAGTCCTCGGTCTGGTACTGTTCAATATTTTAATTATTGACTTGGGTATCTGTGGCCGACACCAAGCTGGGAGGGGTTGCAAGCACTTTGGAGGACAGGATTAGAATTCAAAAGGACCGTGACAATTTGGAGAACTTGTCTGAAATGAACAAGACGAAATTCAATAAGGACAATTCAAGTGCACAATACTTCACTTAAGAAGGGAAAAATCAAATGCCTATAAGAAAATGAGGAATGGGGCTGGGCAGTTAACTGCAGCTAAGGAATCTGGGCTTTATAGTGGAGCACAACTGAATGAGAGTCAACGTGATGCAGCTGCAAAAAAGGCAAATATCATTCTGGGGTGTATTAATAGGAGTGTCGTATGTAAGACATGGGAGGTAATTACTCGGCACTGGTGAGGCCTCAGCTGGAGTACTGTGTCCAGTTCTGGGTGCCGCACTTCAGGCAATATGTGGACAAACTGGAGAGAGCCCAGAGGAGCGCAACAAAAATGATCAAAGGTTAAAAAAATCTGACCTATGAGGAAAGGTCACAAATACTGGGCATGCTTAGTCTCGAGAAAAGAAGACTGAGGTTGGGGGCAGGGGAACCTGGTAACAGGTGTAGGGAAAAGCAAGTTTTGGCCCAGAGATTCTGACACCACTTCTGTATTTGGCCCAGCCTGGGTATGGGTTACTCCAATGTGTGTGCTGGAGCACGGCCAGTGTCTCTGTATTCCTCCCACATGCTCGTGGAGGGGAACCTGGGTTCTGATCTCAATCCCAGCAGCGCTATGCCCACGGGACTCTGCTCACCTCAGTGAAGTTACTTCTGATTTCCAGCATTTCAGTCCCACTGTCTTTACCTGCTGATGGTGCTATAGCTAGGAGCCTGCCACCCTATCTGGTCCATCCTCTCCCCATTGAGCTGGGAGCAGGGGCCATGATCCTATTCAATACCTGGGGGCAGGACCAGATCCCGAAGGCACTGAGCACCTCAGGCCTCCTTTCACCCACCTGGGATGCAGGAAATGCTGACGAGCTTTAGCAGCCCTGCAAGCCCCCCATGAGTAGGTGGAGACTCATTGACTGGATCTGGCAGTGAAAGCTCTGTGAATGCTCTGGCAGAAGGGGCAGAGATAGAAGGGGTATATGTGAAGGGCCAGATCATGGCACTGCCCCAATGTCAGGGGGAGGGTGGGTTCAGCACTGGGGAAGCCTGGAAGGTAACTGGGTGGCCCAGCTAGAACTCCTCCAGGTGAAAATGGAAAGTAGGAACTCCACCACCCTCCCTGTGCATGACGTCTATGGGCAGTGGGCCTCGTAAAGTTGTGATTTGGGTGACCCAATTAACCCTGAGTATTTTAGGATGGAGTCATGCTCCACCTCTCTCTTACTTCCCCATTAGTCAGTCTGAAATTCCTCCCCACCCAGACTCTGTTGTGATGCAGTTAGATAAAGCAGCAGGTCCCCAGCCTGCAGTCCTGCAAGTCATAGGCAGCTGCATTGAACTACATCACAAAAGACCGGGAGGGAACTCCCACTCGCTATGCAGGGAGTACGGGAGAGGTGAAGCCTGGTTCTGTCCCATAGTACTCTGGATAACCCAGTTAAACTTATCATGACCACTCTACTACATTGCTGAACTCTCCCTCCACCCCTCTCATTGGCACAGCCCAGTGTAGCGCCTGACCATGCGTGGCATTTACACAGAGGTGCCCAGGGTGCAGAAGGCTCCCTGCACCCTACTTGCACACTCACCCATGGCCAGAGATAGTCTGCACTGAAATGTATCAGCTACATCTGTGAGGAGATGGAGAGATCTACCCCCACAAAAGCTTATAACCATCCCAGCACGCGCACCGCTGCCACTCTCCAGCCAACGAAAGGCAATGGCAGGCTCAGATTATCCAGGAGGGATAATTGCAGAGTCAGCACGCAACTCTTGCAAATGGCTGCCATGGCCTTGCTCCTGTGCAACGGGACTTCAGCATGCACCAGGATCAGCGTGGCTTCACGCTCACTTTGGCATCTGGCGGAGCCATTTGCTCACATGCAGCTAGGGGAGAATCAGGGCCAGGGTATTTGTAAGGTGTCTTCCCTGCAGTTAGCCCAGGCTATGACTTCCACCCACACAGAGAAAACTCTAACCAGGCTTTGAGGGTGCTTGAAGCTTGCATTAGCAGGCGTGGCTGAGGGTATAGGCTTGACAGCTCATATTTTGCTTCACCCTGGGCTGGCAACCTGCCTACTTTGCAGTGAGAGCTTTGGCCACCCTATCCCAGAATTCCACCTGGGCTATGTTTTCTTGATTAATTCGTCCCATCTTCCACAAAGGAAGTCACCTGGCTCAGCATTTTAACCCCACATTTGCCCGCTCCATTCCACAGCATGTGAACAGAGATACACCCCAAGAAATCTACCTGCCAGTGTGCTGGCAGCTGGCCAGAAGCTGACACCACTTTTCTTGTATGAGTATATCTCTGAGCCTCTGGCAGCAGAGAGGATTGAACAGATGGGATTTCGGTGCAAGGAGAAAATCATATCTATGGGATATCCTGCTAGGAATCCACAGCATACTGGCTAGTACATTGTAGATGCAGCCACATGGATCTGGTACTGATGAGGATGCGCCACCCATGCTAGGCTAGCCCAGGTTAACTCTGCAGTGAAGACATACCCTAAGGGGTCAAGTATTTGGGGTTGGAAACTGCAAAAGATGGATACACACACAGCTACAGCTTTCCCATGGCCTACTTTGCCCATTGGGATCATAGCAGAGTTTCTTTCAGCACCCCACTTGTAGTTTGCACCAGTTTAACTAAACCGGCGAACATTTGCACGTAGACAAGCTCTTAAGATTTGTCTACAGTAGGAAATGTACAGGCAGCTTTTTAGCACTGGTGTAGCTGCCCAGTGCAAATGTTAGTGTGGACAAGGCTCAGAAGGTCCAAGCAGGTTTTCATGACATGCTAGAAATGCCTAAGCCCTGTCTACACTACTGTTTGCAGCAGGGCTAAAACAAACCAGACACTAATTGTGCAAGTGTAATAATAAAATGATAATAATACCTAGCTCTTATATAGCACTTTCCCTCTGTAGTTCTCAATGTGCTTTACAAAGGAGGTCAGTCGATTTATTCCCATTTTACAGATGGGGAAACTGAGGCACAGAGCGGGCCGTGACTTGCCCAAGGTCACTAGCAGAGCTGTAAATAGAACCCCGTGTCTCTAGAGCCCCAGTCTAATGCTCTATCCACACTTCCTGGCAGAATTAAGACGAGAATGCAGGCGTGCTGACAATATCATCAAATCTTTTGAGTGTGTCCTGATCTGGGACAAAAAGAAGTATCAAAATATTAGAATTTGCAATGGGACAGAAATTCCATTTTTCAATCAGGTTGTTGGTGTCATTAAGCATAACCCTAGGTAACTCAGGAGGGTAGAAAACCACAGTGTTAATGAAGCCTTTCTGTACCAGGCCTGAATGAATCAGGGTTGATGTTAAGCTTGTCCAAACCGTTTCCATGTTGAACTCTGATTGACCTTGCGAGCCAGAATTAAGAATGGAATGTGTAACTGCTCCTTATCAGTGCAACACTGGCACCAGGAGATAGGCCCCTTTTTACTACTTGTATCTGGCTTAGGAGAAGGAGGGAAGGAGGGAGCAAAGTAATAAATCCGAAAGTAAACCAAGGTAACAGCCTTGAAAAGTTACTAACAAGATAAATTGTTTGCTGTCAAGGATGATTTAACCTGTTTAATGTAATCACTAGCTATACAATATGTCTACTATATAGGAGGGGAGTAAAGGAGGGAGGAGAATAGTGGGCGGTAACAAAAATGTCTAACTAAAATCATGTATAAGAAGGAAAACACAGCTTGCATCTGGGTGCAGGATTTGAGATTGCTATGTCTCCCTTGCACCTTATTTGGGCTCAAATAAACTTTTTCTGCATTCTCCACCTTGGTGTGTTTATTGGAACGAAGCACACCGGGCAACGAACCACTGTTTGCTGCCTCAGGCCTTTTGGGCCGGCAACAAGGTCTACTCTGGTGAACATTTTCGACATCAGTAAGGAGCCCCAGGGCTTTGATTTCAGGAAATACTTGTCTTTTGCTCTCAGCTTTCTTGCAGTGCAAATGGTTTTTCATTCCATTTGGCTACCTTTCATTTTTCGGGCGGGGGGGGGGGGGGACAGGTTTCAGCTCGAGGAGTCACCATCAAGATATAAATCAATGGACAGATTCTCCTCTCACTAACATTGGGGTAAATCTGGAGTAACTCCACGGAAGTCAATGGAGTTACACCAGATTTGCGCCAATGTGGTTGATAGCAGAATCTGGTCCTATATATGAATAAAAATTCCTGGACTGTGTTTCTGATAGCCCTTTTGATTACTACATCTGAACAGACTGTCCAGCTCTAAATTCCTTCTCACCACTGATTCTGTTTACATATGTTTTGCAAGTCATTCCGTTTAGACAGTGAAATTAGAATGGCCAGTTTCACTTTCTAGCACTAGCACAAAGTTGCAGTTTGCATTTCCAACCCTGGAGGGGAATCCTGAAGTAAAATCATCAGCATAGAAGAATTTCTCATTAGCATTTTCAAAAGGGCTTCATGAAAATATTCCTGGGGCTGTTACTTTTGTAAATTTTGATTTAAACTACTGGATAATGTTCTTTTAAGGCATATGGATTTCAATAAGATTTCAGGGCTTTTCTAATCCATCACCATCAAACGCATCAGAATTCTTTCCCACAAGCTGTTAACTGACACAAAGCAAGACCTATCAACTTCTGTTGAGCTGATTATCAAGATGTATTAACCTAGAAAGTAAATATTGATCAAGGTGATCCCAAAGTCAATATTTACCTCGAAGAATGATAAATGTCTTTATTCAATTAAACAAGAAGCCGATATATGTATTGGGCCAGTCAACTACTGTAGGTTAGAATTCCATCTAACGGGACAAAGTTCCAGCAGGTTGCCTCAGACAAGACTATTCTTAAAGGCCAGATGAAGTCAGGGGGACATAAGAGGCAAATAGTAGTTTTCACCAAACTTTACTGCAGCTAGTAATGTGCAACTATTTGCAATTGTATTCATTCCTCCAGACTTCAGTATTATCAACCTCTGAGTTGATAACGTAAATTTACTGGCTTGCCATAGGATTCTTTTCAGCCACTCATGAGGCAGAGTTTTTTTCTTGCACACAACACGGAGTGCTATGTAAGACTTGGGATCTTGTAAGTGAATTAGAATGCAGGAAAGGGGACAGCCCTCTTAAATGATGAAATCTGTCTCTGATAATGCAGGATTGTTTCTGATGGACAGACACCCGGAAATGAATATATTTCTGTCTACCCAGGCACCTATACCATGCTCATCACTGGGTTCTGAGTCCATAAACCACCTCCTGGAGACAGTGAACTGAAGGCAGGTGAACCTGTGCTTGGAGTGACTAGCAGGCTCCAGTCAAATCCTTCAGCTGCCTGTGATAGCCCCAGTCTTACCTAAGCTATCCCCAGCCACCCTGATAATGTTCATTCCAACTACTAAAGAATGCTTCTCCCATCAAATCAATCACACGTCTGCACATCCCAAACCCTCTTCCTTCTGCCAGCATTTTTTAAACCCTCTTTACAACAAGATTTTTCAAATACCAGAGAAGAAAACAACTTGAAGAATAAAAACCAAGAAACAGCTAACTGGACTAAAACCCAGACTCTGTTAACAGACACAGGATAAACTATCCACACCCATCACACTCCAGTTACAGATGGAAAATCTTTCATTGGGCAATTTGCCCAAGGACCTCCAGAAATGTGGTCTATTGCATAGGGCCCAGTAGCAGGAGACTTGGGGTTTTCTTCTGGGCTACGCCACTAACCTGCTGCATGAGCTTGGGTGAGTCATCTCCTTTCTCCCTTTGACTGTCTTGTCTACTTCGACTGTTAGATTTTGTGGGCAAGGACTGTCTCTTGCTCTGTGCTGTACACTTGGGGCTTCCAAGGAAACTGTAATAAGTAAGTGATCAAATACCCTCTATAAGGGCTTTTCCTAAACTAGCTTTAAATAGCCCAAGTGATGAGCCGAGTAGGGGGCATTAGTCACATCCTTCATTCCCCAGCTGGTTGTGATTGCTTTGGCAAGCCTGGGCCATCCCCAGTCTCCTTATTTCTCTTAAGAGACTGTTGCCAAACCACAGATGACACTGAGCTTCAGACAAGAAACCAAACAGATCTGGTCCTAAATGAAACTGATCATAATGTTGCATGGCTCTCTCTGAAAGCTGTGCCGTGCATTAACGGGCAGGGAACCGAAAGAAGTTCCCGTTCAGGTGTCAGCACCAGAATGCATGGCGTCATGATGTTGACACTTGGGTTACAATGTCATCACCCCAGGCCACTAGCCTGGAAAAGTCCATACTCAGGGAGCCCATCCTTGGAGAAAGCCCATTCCTGGTAGGAGAGACAGCTACAGCTTTCCAAGATCAGTTGAGTTATGCTGATTGTTTTCAAACTCTGTTTTCAGGGCTGGTTCACGGTAAATTTAGAATCACTCCAAGGTATGTAGAACTCCCCATGAATTCTCATGCGGGAATACAGAGTGGGGAAAAGGCTATAACACAATCCTAGTCTCTGAAATAAGAGAAGCAGATTTGACTACCGTTCTGAGCACAAGAGTGGGAGCCAGGAGCTCCTAAATTCTATTGCTGGCTGTGACACAGACTCATGTGGACTTTGGCATGTCAGTTCAACTCCCTGCCTCAGTTTCCCCATCTGTAAACCAGAGACAGTGAACTAGATTCACCCAGCTGCTGAAGTGTGGCAGGCATGTAAATTGCATCTGCTGTGCTAGTGGGTGGCAGCTGTGCTCAAAGCAATCTCACCCCTTGATTTCCCACCCTCCAGCTTTAGTTCAGGGTCTGCCTTCCTGTCCAGGACTCCCAGAAGCCCAGGAGATGCTTGTGCTTCTGTCCTCCCGTCTACCACTCCAGATGGGCTTCCCACCGCAGGGGACCTTCTACCCTGAGTTATGTGGGAGGCTGTTGCAAGCCAGGGCATATATCCTAATAATACGTGCCTCCGAGGGGTGCTGTGCAGTGAGGCAATGCCTGTGCAGCCCACGGAAGATGAAGAGCACACTCTAAATGCTAAGTGCTGTCGGGAAAATGATGTGCGCACAGAGGGAAATTGTCACTGCAGCACATGGCAGTCCCTGAAACAAGCTGGGAATTCTTCATTCGTTATGGAGGCTCCCAGCGGGTCCCAAAAAGATCTTGTCCCTTATTACACAAGTACCACTGTACCCCTTTGTTGGATTCCTGCACAGCTCAGAGAGCAGAGCAAACCAGGTCCACTGGCCCCGCCCCCCACCACAGCCCTGTAGTCTCCGAACTGCCCCTCCAACGCCAATCATGCCTGGAAAGATCAGGTTAATATTTCCTCCGTGGGGCAGGGAGGGAAGGGGAGGGAAACACGTTGTACAGCAGCAACCGCCCCAGTGTGCTCGCTGCTAAAATGTCAGCTGGCAGTAAAAGCTTTCCCCATAAATACTGTTTATTAACAGGGGAGACATTTAGTGCCTCGTACACGCTGTGCTTCTCCAGGCGGATCGTTAAAATATTAAAGGGATGACACCATCAAGGTTGATGGACCCGTCCGTCAAAAGGGAATATTTGCTTTCACAACATCCCACGGATCCATAAGACAAGCCCCACAACAGCCTTGGACTTGCCACTTTGCTCCTGGGGGAGCTCACAAAAAAAACCAAGCCCAGAATCAGGGCCAGAGACCCTGCTGCTGCTGGCCCCCTCTTCCTCCCCAGCAGGGCTCTGCCTTTCTGATCCACTTTTATAGGGAGGAAAGTCTATTGAAATTTACAGGACCCTGTCTTCTCTCTCCGAGCTGCTCAGAGAATAAGATTCTTGTGCAGTAAATTTTAATAGGTGGCCGTTCCCAAGTGTAATAAACCCTCCCCTTTGGAAGGAGGAGCTGTAGGATTGAATTCAGAGAACCCTTCGCTCCAAGGCACTTGATACTATCACAGGAACTAAAGGCCTCACACCACAAACTATAAGCAGGCAGTGGAACTGTCATCTGCAGTTCAGCCTCAGAGGGGGACAAACTGTCACACATCGGTCGACATCAGGGATACAAATGCTGAATCCCATAGGACCTTCATTTGCTGGGACTGGGCAGAGTTAAGGCCTTGTCCCTGGCTCTAAGCACGGACGCCAGTTGCAGACCTTGTGTCTGAAACCCATTTGGGCAGTGGGGATCAGGACCAGTGCAACTCTGAAACTAATGCCATCTCCCCACGCCTCCCCAGCAGCTGGTGTGTTCCCAGAAGCCCACCTAAAAGCCAACAGACGCACTTTGCACAGGATTCTAAAACACACTTCTCTTTACTTAACAGCACAAGAGATACGCCAATCTAGACAAAATAATAAACGTACCTGTTCGCCTGCCCCTGCCTCCGATTCCTCGCTGCTCTGGAGAGTTCTTTGGACTTAGGCAGAGTCCTCTGGAATATGCAGAATCCTTCTCCTGCAGGTAGCATCTCCTCCAGAACACACAGCCTCTGGCCAAAAGCTCCACTCCCATGGCTGTGGGAGACCTTCTCTTTTCTAACCTCCAGCCCCCTTTGTCATGTGACCACCTGAATAGCCTCACCAGCTGATCAGACTCCTAGGAGGGTGATTTCATTGTCAGGTAACCTCTCCCCTGACAAACAAGTTTTCTTGGGTAGGAGTCAAACTATTATCGAAGGTGCTTCCATTTGACTAGAGGGCACCCCAGTTTAACAACCCTCCATTACCCCTGGACTGGAATTCCAGCCCAACGTGGAGGTAAAAAAAAATCTGAGAAGAGAAACAAGCTGCAAAAATAGAGTTTGCCGTCTGCTAAAGATACATGCAGAGAGTCCACGATCTCACACAGCATTTCTAAGTTGTACGGAGACAGATTTTCCCCGGATTGTCAGACACAGGCACACTTGGCTAGCAAGTGACACAAGATCAGATCAGAAGCTTGCTGAGAGAAGGGAAAGTACGGGTCTGTGAGCTAAGCATAGCTGCCTTAGCAGACCCTGCTTTATCTAGCTGACAGCAAAGACCTAAGCTTGAGGGCCATGTTTTATGTGGGCTCCCACAAATGGACCTGCAATAAACATGTGCTTTTGCATATATAACTCCAGTGACTGCATGCCTGGCTGACTGTTTACAGGGGAAAACAGATGCATTTAGCAGGCCCAACTATGGGATCACTTTGGAAATTTGGCCCCACAGGTCAATTACAACACAGGTCAGTGAGTTGTAATACAGTATATTGGTTCAAAGACTGTTATACCCTGAGGCCAAGATTGGAAAAAATACCATAATTAGTGATTTTGGGTGCAAACTGGAGACACCTTAGAGGGTGTGCCTGGTATGGGGGTTAGGGAACAAGCAACCTACCCCAATCTGTACCCACATGTTGAACATCAAGAAACTCTGAAAAGGTGGCTAAAATTGGGCACCCCAAAACTGCAGCACCCCAAAATGACCAGTCACTTTTGGACATCTTACCCTGAAAAATCAAGGGGTGCCCATATGGATTTTGCTAATAAAATTATGAGTGTGAGAATAAAGAGCTTGCCAGACTACATCAGACCCCTGGTTCATCTTGTACAGTATTGCACCTCCAACGCCACCAGAGAATGTCAGCTGGAGGAGGAGACCACCCTTGTGGAGGCTGTACAGCGCTACTGGTGCTCTACCACCCTGGGGCCAAGGCTGAGGATACCATCCATTTCCTTAGGGGAATGACTACATCTACAGCTAAAGTAGGGCAGGGTCATGGGCGGCGAGTGAACAAGCCATTGAGGGAGGCTAGCCCCTGGCCCCTCCCCCTGTACCCGAGGCCCCACACCTCCCCTTCCACCCCCCATCCCTTTCCGGAGCCCAGAGCACCCCCCCCCACCCCCACCCCCTGCCACAGTGCAGAGCAGGTGGTATGGCCAGAGCGCCTCCAACCCCAGCGCTGGGTGGATGGGTGGTGCAGCGTGGCCCCAGCCCCAGCACCTCCAGCCCCGGGCCTTGTGAGCACTGGCCCCAGCCTGCCTGCCCCAGCCTCTCGGCCACGGACGAGCACCGGGAAGGAAACTGGAAGCAGGGAGGAGGGGGCCTGAGAGCAGAGCATGGGCGGGGCCACGCCAGACTGTTTGGGGAGACACAGCCTTCCCCGGCCTATGCTACCCGCCACCCATGGGCAGGGTAACAGATATGGAAAAGGCACCTGCAGTGGTTTGTGCTGGCACTGCTCTAAAGGGCCTGGGGATTTATTACATATTGCAGGAAACCTATCTTGGACTTTTGGCCCAAGGCGCATAAGATGTTAAGGAGCAAAGATGCCTAATGAACAGCTCTCCGAGTTACAAATGACTAGGCCCTTAACATCCCTTGCTGTTGGTTTAGACAGCAGAAGTCCATATAGAGGGAATTGTGACATGAATAGGGTGAGTGATGCTGTCCCCAGCAGCTCTGGAAGGGGTTGCTGTTATGAGGGCTCTCTCTCTTCTCTTATAGTATTTTTATATTTGCTTTCTCGGTTCAATTGCCTGTCAGAATAGGAAATTAGGAGTCTGGCTAGCAAAAGTCTCTGGCTTGTTATTGCAAAGTTAATGGCTGGCCAGAGCTTCACAATGAGGAAAGCATGGGCAGAATTCTGCAAGGCATCTCCTATACGGCAGACACCAGACTTGCACATTCAATCCTGCACTTGCACCTGCAGCCAAACATTTGTCTCTTTGTTAATTATTTGTATTATAGTAGAGCCGAGGGGCCCAAGTGATGGATCAGGATCCCGTTGTGCTAGATGCTGTACAAACACAGAACAAACAGATGGTCCCTGCCCCTAGGAGCTTACTAGCCAAGTATAAGACAAGAGACAACAGGTGGATGCAACAGACAGATGTGTGAGGGGGGAAACCCATGAGACAACACCGATCAGCAAGATGAGCAGTGGTCACTGTGGTGTTCAGTGATCACTCAGTACCTTAGGTGCTTGCAAGAGATCTGCTCTACTCTCTATCCAGTTGCTACTAATTTACATAACAACATGAGCTTGCCCAAACTTGGTGGCAGGGACTTCAGTGAGGGCTAGGAACCCAAATATGTATCCAGGGTCCCTGGCAGGCTCAGCAGCCTGTGCTTAAGCCCATGCTGCCAAGTCTTGCCACTATTGTTACCTGCACTAGCTAGATGAAAGCTGCCATAGCTATGCCTACCCACGCTGCAATCACACTTCCACTGGACATACCCTACATGGAATTTCTTTGCTCCAAGGCATGTGAGGGTGGAGGGACATGGGGGGAGTCATTTGGGGACAGCACTAAGGTGCAATTTAGGCCCTGTTGGGCCAGTGAGCTTTTCTACAGTTGCACAAGCCTGCCAGCATTTGTAGTGGGTGGGAGCGTGGGCTGTTCTTGGCTCTCCCAAGAGACAGTGGAATTTCCCAGAATTTCTCCCTGGTTTTACTTTTTTGCTGTGGTTTTTGTGGTGTTTTTCCCACAGCAGCAGCTGCAGGGGTGGAGACATGAGCCCTTCTTTTCACCTCCTGCAAGTCTACCCTTCCTGATGCTGGAACAGCTGGGAAGGATTAGGTCTGGGAAAGCCCTGGCACCATGCCCAGGCCACTACTCATCACCAATCAGGGAGGAATGTCACATCATTGACTATCCAATCAACACCTCCGTTCCTCTTTTCTCTCTGCCCTCCCCTCCCCTCTGGAAAATGCAGTTCTGCCTCACCAGATTAGATTTCTCCTACAACCATCCCATTGATTTAACTTTCCTTGAGGTGGATTTTGCTTCCTTGGGGATCTATTTATCCCCTCTTGCAGTCAGAGATCTTGGGGATATGCTGCCAGCTTTAGGGAAATGTCCCCAGAAAAGCACAGCAAATCCCCCAAAGAAACAAAGGAAACTGAAAGTCCACCTCAGGGGGTCAGACAAGATGGTAGGAAAGCTGGCATCTGGATGCTAGCTAACCTTCTCCAGTTCCTGAGCAGCTAACCAGCAGGGCTGTGGCAAAAGTATGAACTCCACCACCCTTACCCCTCCCATAGTAATCCAAGGTCTTTCAGTCTTGCAAGGTGCTAAGGATCTCCTGGTGCTGGGGGGCTGACAATTCCCATGGACTTCAACAAGTCGCTCAGGGCTTTGTAGGGTCAAGTTTTACATTGGGGTGATTCCATTTAAATTAATGCAGTCACGTCAGGATGGAACTGGAGTAACGCGGGGGTGAGTCAGACCCAATGTTTGTAGAGTGCACGAAGATAGATAGATGTAAGGCACTAGAGAAATGCATATATCATTCTTGCTCTCTGCATTTTAAAGTCCCCATTGCTGAAATACCTGGGCACCATAGGACAATGAAGAATAACGACCACATCAAAAGGAAGAAGAGAGCTATTGGTAGAATTAATCCAAGAGACAGTGTAATCCAGTGCTTAGTTAGCCAAGTAACTCCCTGGCCTCTTCTACGTCATTCTGTGATGACAAAACTTTGATTATTCACCCACCACATCTCCCACCTGTCTGCTGGTGTAGTCAGTAGGTTGACAAGTAGTCATAGAATCATAGAATATCAAGGTTGGAAGGGACCTCAGGAGGTCATCTAGTCCAACCCCCTGCTCAAAGCAGGACCAATCCCCAAAGTCAGAGCTTTCTACCTATTACAGGCTGATCGCTGCACCACAATGCATACAAAGTTACCCAGAACTGATGACTACCGTGATCGGAAAACGGAATTTCCATTCTCCAGGAGAAATCCTAACACTTTGACATTTGTCTCTGTTCTGAATTGGAACTAAAAGTTGAAATTTAACATGGAACAGAAATTTCAAAACAATTCAGTTTGGAACCATCGCATCGCTTCGTTCCAATAAGGTAAAAACATTGAGATCATGTCAGTGTGATACCAAAGTCTAAATGAAATTAAATGACGATAAAATCAAAACAAAGCATTTTTTCCTTATCAAAATGATTGACATTATTGAAACAAACAGACAGTCAAAAGGATTCATTTAGACTTTCTCCTGTTGAAAATATTGTTGATATCATAGAATCATAGGACTGGAAGAGACCTAATAGGTCATCTAGTCCAGTCCCCTCCACTCAAGGAAGAACTAAGCATTATCTCTAGACCATTCCTGACAGGTGTTTGTCTAACCTGTTCTTAAAAACCTCCAATGACAGAGATTCTACGACCTCCCTAAGCAATTTGTTCCAGCGCTTAACTACCAAGACAGTTAGGAAGTTTTTCCTAATGTCCAACCTAAACCTCCCTTACTGCAATTTAAGCCCATTGCTTCTTGTCCTATCCTTAGAAGTTGAGAACAATTTTCACCCTCCTTCTTGTAACAACCTTCTACGTACTTGAAAACTGATATTATGTCCCCTCTCAGTCTTCTCTTTTCCAGACTAAACAAACCAATTTTTTTTTAATCTTCCTTCATAGGTCATGTTTTCTAGACCTTTAATCATTTTTGTTACTTCCTTTGGACTTTCTCCAATTTGTCCACATCTTTCCTGAAATGTGGCGCCCAGAACTGGACACAATACCCCAGTTGAGGCCTAATCAGTATGTGGCATCCAGAACTGGACACAATAATCCAGTTGAGACCTTGTCAGCGCAGAGTAGTATGGAAGAGTTACTTCTCATCTCTTGTTACAACATTCCTGGTAATATAATCCCAGAATGATGTTTGCTGTTTTGCAATAGTGAGAGAGGCAAACAGAAGGAGTTTGCCTGGGATCCCTCTGAGCAGAGGTACGCTAAGTGCTGCAGTAGGGGGACTGCGCTGGTGAGTATCTGAGTGTCTGTTGGGGGGGCAGTTTGACTGTGTGCTTGATTGTTTGATTGCTTGTTTGACCAGTTTGATTTGGGAGTGCTTTGTTCCAGCTGGGCCTGACTGTTATAAAAAGGCAGTCAGCTGCGAACCAGCTGAGCAGCGAACAGCAGAGAGGCAAACAGAAGGAGTTTGCCTGGGAGTCCGCCTGGAGAGAGTTCTTAGAAGGAAGAGACCATGGATGCTGAGCGATCTGCCGTTGTGACCTGCACAGGATGCGCCATGTTTGTCTTCCTTCCACAGGATAGAAGCGACTTTGTCTGTACAAAGTGCAAGCTGATCTCCATATTGGAGGAGAAGATTCAAGGTCTGGAGAAACGGATATCAACCCTGCGTTCCATAAAAGAAAATGAGGATTTCCTGGATAGACATCAGGATCAGCTTCAGTGGGCACAATGTTCTGAAGATTCAGAGCAGGCTACACAGCGGGGACAGAAGGCCAGTGAGGATAACTGGCGGCATGTGACATCCAGAAGAGGAAAGAGTACCAGAAACGTCCACGTACCAGAAACACAGATACAGGTGAGCAACCGTTTTCATGTTCTCTCCGCAGGTACTAGTGCAGAGAGTGGAGTGGATGATACATCTGAGGGAACAGAGCAGAAGGAGACTCCACTGATTGGAAGGCATGAGATGCGCCGTCCTAGGGATGGGGGTTCCACGACCACCACTCCCAGGAGGAGGAGGAGGGTGGTGGTGGTCGGGGACTCTCTCCTCAGGGGGACGGAGTCATCTATCTGCTGCCCTGACTGGGAAAACCGAGAGGTGTGCTGCTTGCCAGGGGCTAGGATTCACGATGTGACGGAGAGACTGCCGAGACTCATCAAGCCCTCGGATCGCTACCCCTTCCTGCTTCTCCACGTGGGCACCAATGATACTGCCAAGAATGACCTTGAGCGTATCACTGCAGACTACGTGGCTCTGGGAAGAAGGATAAAGGAGTTTGAGGCGCAAGTGGTGTTCTCGTCTATCCTCCCTGTGGCAGGAAAAGGCCAGGGTAGAGACCGTCGAATCGTGGAAATCAACGAATGGCTACGCAGATGGTGTCGGAGAGAAGGGTTTGGATTCTTTGACAATGGGATGGTCTTCCAAGAAGAAGGATTGCTAGGCAGAGATGGGCTCCACCTCACGAAGAGAGGGAAGAGCATCTTTGCAAGCAGGCTGGCTTACCTAGTGAGGAGGGCTTTAAACTAGGTTCACTGGGGGAAGGAGACCAAAGCCCCGAGGTAAGTGGGGAAATGGGATACCGGGAGGAAGCACAAGCAGGAGACTGCAAGAGGGGAGGACTCCTGTCTCTGACCAAGAAAGCGGGACAATCAGCGAGTTATCTTAAGTGCCTATACACAAATGCAAGAAGCCTGGGGAACAAGCAGGGAGAACTAGAAGTCCTGGCACAGTCAGGGAATTATGATGTAATTGGAATAACAGAGACTTGGTGGGATAACTCACATGACTGGAGTACTGTCATGGATGGATATAAACTGTTCAGGAAGGACAGGCAGGGCAGAAAAGGTGGGGGAGTTGCGTTGTATGTAAGAGAGCAGTATGACTGCTCAGAGCTCCGGTATGAAACTGCAGAAAAACCTGAGAGTCTCTGGATTAAATTTAGAAGTATGAACAACAAGGGTAATGTCGTGGTGGGAGTCTGCTACAGACCACCAGACCAGGGGGATGAGGTGGACGAGGCTTTCTTCCAGCAACTAACAGAAGTTGCTAGATCACAGGCCCTGGTTCTCATGGGTGACTTTAATCACCCTGATATCTGCTGGGAGAGCAATACAGCGGTGCACAGACAATCCAGGAAGTTTCTGGAAAGTGTAGGGGACAATTTCCTGGTGCAAGTGCTGGAGGAACCAACTAGGGGAAAAGCTCTTCTTTACCTGCTGCTCACAAACAGGGAAGAAATAGTAGAGGAAGCAATAGTGGATGGGAACCTGGGAGGCAGTGACCATGAGATGGTTGAGTTCAGGATCCTGACACAAGGAAAAAAGGAAAGCAGTAGAACAGAGACCCTGGACTTCAGAAAAGCAGACTTTGACTCCCTCAGGGAACTGATGGGCAAGGTCCCCTGGGAGAATAACATGACGGGGAAAGAAGTCGAGGAAAGCTGGCTGTATTTTAAAGAAACCTTATTGAGGTTGCAGGAACAAACCATCCCGATGTGTAGGAAGAAAAGTAAATATGGCAGGCGACCAGCTTGGCTTAACAGTGAAATCCTTGCTCGTCTTAAACACAAAAAAACAGCTTACAAGAAGTGGAAGATTGGACAAATAACCAGGGAGGAGTATAAAAGTATTGCTCAGGCATGCAGGTGTGAAATTAGGAAGGCCAAATCACACTTGGAGTTGCAGCTAGCCGGAGATGTTAGGAGTAACAAGAAGGGTTTCTTTAGGTATGTTAGGAACAGGAAGAAAGTCAAGGAAAGTGTGGGCCCCTTGCTGAATGAGGGAGGGAACCTAGTGACGGAGGATGTGGAGAAAGCTAGTGTACTCAATGCTTTTTTTGCCTCTGTCTTCACAGACAAGGTCAGCTCCCAGACAGCTGCACTCTGCAGCACGGTATGGGGAGGAGGTGACCAGCTCTCTGTGGAGAAAGAAGTAGTTCGGGACTATTTAGGAAAGCTGGACGAGCACAAGTCCATGGGGCTGGATGCGCTGCATCCGAGGGTGCTAAAGGAGTTGGCCGATGAGATTGCAGAGCCATTGGCCATTATCTTTGAAAAATCATGGCGATCGGGGGAGGTCCCGGACGACTGGAAAAAAGCTAATGTAGTGCCCACCTTTAAAAAAGGGAAGAAGGAAGATCCAGGGAACTACAGGCCAGTCAGTCTCACCTCAGTCCCTGGAGAAATCATGGAACAGGTCTTCAAGGAATCAATCCTGAACCACTTAAAGGAGGGGAAAGTGATCAGGAACAGTCAGCATGGATTCACCAAGGGCAAGTCATGCCTGACTAACCTAATTGCCTTCTATGATGAGATAACCGGCTCTGTGGATGAGGGGAAAGCAGTGGATGTGCTATTTCTGGACTTTAGCAAAGCTTTTGATACAGTCTCCCACAGTATTCTTGCCAGCAAGTTAAAGAAGTATGGGCTGGATGAATGGACGGTAAGGTGGATAGAAAACTGGCTAGATGGTCGAGCTCAATGGGTAGTGATCAATGGTTCCATGTCTAGTTGGCAGCCGGTATCAAGTGGAGTGCCCCAAGGGTCGGTGCTGGGGCCGGTTTTATTCAATATCTTCATTAACGATCTGGAGGATGGTGTGGACTGCACCCTTAGCAAGTTTGCAGATGACACTAAACTGGGAGGAGTGGTTGATACGCTGGAGGGTAGGGATAGGATACAGAGGTACCTAGACAAATTAGAGGATTGGGCCAAAAGAAATATGATGAGGTTCAACGACAAGTGCAGAGTCCTGCACTTAGGACGGAAGAATCCCATGCACTGTTACAGACTAGGGACCGAATGGCTGGGCAGCAGTTCTGCAGAAAAGGACCTAGGGGTTACGGTGGACGAAAAGCTGAATATGAGTCAACAGTGTGCCCTTGTTGCCAAGAAGGCTAATGGCATTTTGGGTTGTATAAGTAGGGGCATTTCCAGCAGATCGAGGGATGTGATCATTCCCCTCTATTCAGCACTGGTGAGGCCTCATTTGGGGGGATCTGATTGCTACTTTCAACTACCTGAAAGGGGGTTCCAAAGAGGATGGATCTAGACTGTTCTCAGTGGTAGAAGATGACAGAACAAGGAGTAATGCTCTCAAGTTGCAGAGGGGGAGGTTTAGGTTGGACATTAGGAAAACTTTTTCACTAGTAGGGTGGTGAAGAACTGGAATGGGTTACCTAGGGAGGTAGTGGAATCTCCTTCCTTAGAGGTTTTTAAGGTCAGGCTTGACAAAGCCCTGGCTGGGATGATTTAGTTGGGTTTGGTCCTGCTTTGAGCAGGGGGTTGGACTAGATGACCTCCTGAGGTCCCTTCCAACCCTGAGATTCTATGATTCTATGACACTGTTGACTCATAGTTAGCTTGTGATCCGCTAGAACCCCCAGATTCCTTTCCGGAGTATTCCTTCCTAGGCAGTCATTTCCCAGTTTGTATGTGTGCAATTGATTGTTCCTTCCAAAGTGGAGTACTTTACATTTGTCTTTATTTAATTTCATTGTATTTACTTCAGACCGTTTCTCCAGTTTGTCCAGAGCATTTTGAATTTTATATCTATCCTCCAAAGCAATTGCAACCCTTCCCAGCTTGCTATCAGCTGCAAACTTTATAAGAGTACTTTCTATGTCATTATCCAAATCATTGATCACTGAGGGATCCCACTCGATATGTCCTTCCAGCTTGACTATGAACCACTGATATCGTCTCTTTGGGAACGGTTTTCCAACCAGTTATACATTCACATTATAGTAGTTCCATCTAGGCTATATTCCCCTAGTTTGTCTATGAGACGGTCATGCAAGACAGTATCAAAAGCCTTAATAACGCCAAAATATACCATATCTACCACTTCCCCCCATCCAAAAGGCTTGTTTCCCTGTCAAAGAAAGATGTTAGGTTGGTTTGACACGATTTGTTCTTGACAAATCCATGCTGACTGTTACTTATCACCTGATTATCTTCTAGGTGCTTAAAATATGACTGCTTGATTATTTGCTTTTTTATCTTTCGGGGAATTACCCGGTAAATTAAGCTGACCGGTCTGTAATTCCCCGTGTTGTCCTTAATCCCCTTTTTATAGATTAGCACTATATTTGCCCTCTTCCAGTACTCTGGAATCTCTCCCGTCTTCCATGAGTTTTCAAAGATAATCCCTGATGGCTCAGATATCACCTCGGTCAGCTCCTTGAATAGATCAGCTCCTTATGAAATATTTTGATTTCAACCAAACTGCATTTTCCCATGGAAATTTTTCAGACAGCTCTTCTGATGACCATCTAATTACACGGTAAAAACCAGCTCACAGCAGGTTATCTACACAGGAAGATCTGTTTAATTACACAGCAGCTATTGTACATAGCTATTTCTGTCTTCTAAACTGCAAGTGAGTTACATTGCGACTACACATTGTAATTTGCCCGTGGTCTACTGCCAATATGTAATTCCTGTGAAATTACATGGCATTAGCCAGAAAAGCTAACATGACTGGAGTCAAAATTTGCCCTCAGTTACATCCATGAAACCTCATTATCTACACAGACTTTTTAAATCTCTCAGTACTTTTAGGGTATGTCTACAGTGCAGTGTAAGCCCAGGGTTCAAACTCAGGGTCAAGCCTAACCCTCCTTCCCTGTACACACAAATTGTGATAACCAAGGCTCAGACCCAGGGTCTCAGGACCCCATAGGGATAGAGGGTCTGAGCTTGAGTCAAGCTGGGATCTAGGCGTTGATCCCTGGGGATTTGCAGTGTAGATGCAGTCTGACTGGACTCATGCTCTGGGAGTCTGCCAAAAATATCCCACAATCCCACAGGCCAACTTTCTTGGTTCTCTAGACAGTCCGTTTTGGTGGACAGTCCAGTTTTCCCACAATGCACCACGACCAGAGGGCTAGAGCAGCCACATTTTGGGAGGGTGCTAGGGAGTCTGTGATATGGATAGTTGGATTCAGGCCTGCATAATGCAGTGTAGATGCTGGAGCCCCAGTTTGGGAGGACACAGGGTTCAACAATTCTTAACCTGGAGTTACAAATGACTGTAGACACTCAAGCTCTAGGTTAACAAAACCAGGGTCTGCTACTCGAGTTCTATTAACCCTGGGCTTACATTGCAGTGTAGATAGACTCTGAGACACCTGTGTGGAAAACACAGCTCTTGATAAACTCCCTCAGATGGACGCTTCCCAGGCTGCTGTGTTGGGTTCCAAGTCATCAGACCCATGTGATTTAAGCTTCCTTTGGTGTAGGTAGGCTCCAGCACCATCTCTCCCCTTGGCCTCTCTGGCACATTTCCTGGGCATGGGCTGCTTTAGGCCCCCAGGATCAGTGCTAACCACCCCCCCAGACTTCCCCACAGCTTAAGCACACCCTTTCCTGGCGCTCCAACCTTGTGGATGTTTCAGGTTAACAGTTTAACTCTCCAGAGCAGTGGTGGGCAACTTGCAGCCCGTGGGCCACATGTGGCACATCAGAGTAAGCTGATTGCAGACCACGAGACATTTTGCTGATGTTGACCATCTACAGGCATGGCCCCCTGCAGCTCCCAGTGGCTGCAGTTCATCATTCCCAGCCAATGGGAGCTGAGGGAAGCAGCAGCCAGCACGTCCCTGTGGCCCGCCACTTCCCACAGCTCCCATTGTCTGTGAACGATGGCTACTGGGAACTGCGGGGGGGCCATGCCTGCGAATGGTCAACGTCAGCAAAATGTCTCGTGGTCTGCAATCAGCTTACCCTGATGGGCCGCATGTGGTCCACGGGCTGCAGGTTGCCAACCACTGCTCCAGAGGCACATGATAGTGAAGCAAACAGATGCACAGAGAGAATATGCAGTATTCTAAATACAATTATTCTTTACTTAGGTAGCATGAGAGATGCACAGACCTAGGCAAAATAATAAATGAACCTGCACACATTCCCCTGCCTCAGTTTCCTCACTGCAGAATATATATGGAGATGTACCTATCTCATAGAACTGGAAGGGACCCTGAAAAGTCATTGAGGCCAGCCCCTGGCCTTCACTAGCAGGACCAAGTACTGATTTTTGCCCCAGATCCCTAAGTGACCCCTTTGAGGATTGAACTTACAACCCTGGCTTTAGCAGGCCAATGCTCAAACCACTGAGCTATCCTGCCTCTACTGGGGTACCCTGGATTCTTCCTCTCTTCCCTGCTGTCCTGAACTTGGTTTCTTAGAGAACATGGAGTCTGGTCTCCTCTTTTTCTCTTTCTCTCCAAAGTGGCTGATGAGACCTTCTCTTTTATAACATTTCCCCTCTGTCAGATGACTCTCTGATCAGCCTCATCAGGTGATCCGTTGCTTAGTTACTTTACCTCCCCATGGAGTTCAGACTTGAAAAACTGGTGTGCCCTGGGCAGCCTCCGACTCATGTTCCAAGGCTGCTCCATTTGAATGGGCACTCATTCAGGTTAACAGAGTCAGCCCTGTGTCACCACCCCTTGGAATTTAACTCCAACATGGAAGGCTGTGCAAGGCACCAGAGAAAGCAAACCAGTGGCATGTTCAAAATAGAGCTTGCAGCTTGATAACGATACATAGAAAATTCATCAGCTGACACAGAATTCATAAATTGTATGTAGATTCCCCAAATCACCACATCACAGCTGTGAAAACACCTACTTCCTCCTGAGCCCAACCAGAAGCCTGAAGCCCAATCTATCAAATAAAGATCTGGCCACAGGGGTCTACCCATCTGAGTCCTCCAGGCACAGCTGTTGCCATTTATTATATCTGGGAATGAAGCCAAACAGCCTAAAAAAGTTCCAAAGGGTGCAAAGCACAGCAGCCCATCTGCTCAACAATAACACAGGTTGTCATGAACATATCACTCTGTGCTCTGTGTTCTTCTTGCTGGCTCTCCAGCAAATGCAGAGTGTAGTTTTTGGTGTGTTGGAATGTCCACAGGTACTGGTTTTGCTATGATAAGTCACAATGAATCCTGCCTTCTTCCATATGACATAGAAAGGTGTTAGTGGAATGAGTCCAGGGCTCCTACCTCATTGATCATGTCTGGCACAGTACAGAGATCTGGACTCTGCCGAGATTGGATGGTAATGTGAATAACGTAGCTGGAGATGACGTACCTTAGGCCGTCTTATTGCAGTGTCTACACTGTGCTGGGTTAATGAGAGAAACTCTCCCGTTGACTTACCTTACACTTTTCATTCTGGTGGAGTACTGGAGTTGACGGGAGAGTGATTGGTGGCTGATTTAGTGGGTCCATGCATCGATCCCCTGGTAAGTGGAGACAAGCCCTAAGACATGATCACACAGTAAATACTGAGGATGAAAAGAAAAACTGGCCATTTGCTTCATTCCCTGAGTAAGATCTATCCAGGGCACTCAAAAAGGGAAAAAATAGTATATGATCATGTAAGAAATGAATGAATTCATTATTATGCATACACAGTAAGGGCACAGATAAGGTTATGTGGGCAACCTTAACTGCTCTTTCCCTGACATATGAGTTCTTCTCCTTCCAATCCTAATAAATTTAATTAGTGTTAAGTAGCAGAGGGGTAGCCGTGTTAGTCTGGATCTGTAAAAGCAGCAAAGACGAAGCATCAGACGAAGTGGGTATTCATCCACGAAAGCTCATGCTCCAATACGTCTGTTGGTCTATAAGGTGCCACAGGACTCTTTGCTGCTTAATTAGTGTTATTATTAATGCACATAGTGACTTATCATAGCACATGGAACTTTCCAGTAGGTAAAATGTGCTAATCAAAGAACACAGGGCTTGATTGTCTCTTCTGGCTACTCTGTGATTGACATGGGAAAGGAGAATGGAATGGGTCAAAGGTGGTTTTAACCCACTTGGGCGTTCCCCATAATTGCAGTCCAGGCTGGGGCTAGCTCCCAGCATAAATTAGACAGGTGGCTAGGCTGCTCTAATTTACACCAGATGTGCACTGTTTGCAGCTGTTGTGCACCTCCAGCAGCATAAAGGAGTAACAAAGGATCATGTCCGGAATTATTGCCAGTCCCAAACGTTCAAAATTACAAGTCAAAGCTCAAAAACCCACAAGATTTGCTTTCTCATTTCTGAGCTGTTAGGTCACCCTCAGGTCACATTTTCAAGCTTTTCTCTGCAACCAAAAGAGCTAGAAAGTTACTTTTAAAAAACATGAACGCTGAAATTTTTATGTAATCACTTGACTCCAGGAACTTGGGCTTTAATGCAATATCACAATGACCTAGCAGCATGACATCTGCAGGCAGCCTGTCCATATTATGCTTGATGGTGGTTGCAATTGTCTGTTTTGTGCACATTAGCTGTGGCCCTCAGGCTCCTGGCAAACTAGGAAGTTGGCATTTTAGCCTTCCTGTGGGCAACATTTGGGATGATGCACTGATGTTGTGCTTGAAAATCACAGTGAGCACCTCCATGTTAAATTTCCCGGCCGCTAGGTCATGTCAGGCAAGGTATAGGTATATTCAGATTATATATAAAGAGAAACTGGAATAAAACATGCTGGGGAAGCAGATAAAAACACCGTGCTGCTGAGGTGGCCTCTGAGAGATCAAAGCTGTTTATCCATAACAAGTGAGTATGGAAAAAGCATTAAGCAAACAGAAGAGAAGCTTAATTTTCCTGCAGCGTTAAGATCAGCTCTGCCTGTAAGTAATGGCGGGTTAGTTACAGGCCGTAATACATTTTTCTTATGTAGGCAAATTCCCTCTGGGTGTTAATACAATGGGAGCTAAATTGTTTTGTTCTTGCCAAGCAGGAGGCGGGAGATGGAGATGAACATACCGCTTGACGCTCCCTCTTATGAGGTGCATCCATCATTCTAGAAGCCGTATTTACCTCTGTCCTCACGCCCCCATGCACCTGCTAGGGCCTCTCTGTTTATTACCATGAGCTACGGACATTGGAAAGGCTGCCTGCAGAAACAAAAGACACAGGAACCTTTGTACCTGGGAAAGGAATGAACACTCCATTGTGCGCTCACCCCTTTTCCTCTGCTGGGTTTTTACGTGCCCCCCTGTTTGGGGCCCAGTCCTTCAAAGTGCTTCCACCCTCAGTTCCCACTGACTCGACCTTTTCTAAGTGCTCCACTGCGCAGCCCTACGGTACTTTATTGTGATGGTCCAAACCACTAGGGCCCAGGTTCTGGCCTCCGCAGCATGCCAGCAATATTAGCTCTGTGTGTCCAGGGGGCTGCAAAGCTAATTTACTGGCTGCTGGGGAACAGCACTGGTTTGCAGAAGGTTACTGGGTGGCACAGAGGTGGTGTAATGCAGAGGTGGGGCAGGGAGCTGCCCAAACCCAGCAGGCAAAAGGAGTGGAGGGCCAAGGTGGGGCTGAACCGGGCACTCCTTCTCCCCAAGGAGGGGAATGTTAGGACTGAAGGATTTCCTACCCCCGGGTGGATCTCCCCAGCACCCAGGAGCGCGAGTTTGCCCCTTACGGCTGGGTATTTTCTAAGAGAGGCATTCAGCACCTTGCAGGATTGGGGTGTGGGGTCATTGCCACATGCAATGAAAGCCAGGGCAGGATCGCAGTGATGGAGGAGTTACCATCAGAGATGAAGCTACAGCAAACACCCAAGCATACAATGCATGCAGGGGGAC
The DNA here is from genome assembly GCF_020497125.1 of Mauremys mutica. Taxonomy (NCBI): domain Eukaryota; kingdom Metazoa; phylum Chordata; order Testudines; family Geoemydidae; genus Mauremys; species Mauremys mutica. The sequence continues at coordinate 41,252,616 of NC_059080.1, forward strand.
TCAGGAGCTCCAGCTCCAAAATTGGACTGATTCCCATGGAACTGAATCAGATATCATGACTGGAGAGGCAGAAAGAAGCCTATGGCTGGGTTTCCCAAGGAGGACAAGCTATACCTGACATTCAATGTGTTGTTGGAACCATCGCGCCTCCTTCTTAAGCCTTTTTGAGGCCTCTTGGTTAACTCCATGGCTTGGCTGCCTGGTTGGCTGACTTGGTGGCCACTGCTAATGTGGCGCTGAGTCCCCAGTTTTGGGGCGCTAACTCACAGCCTGTGCATGCAAAGCAAGGTGGTATCTTCTGAATGTAAATGAATCCTGTGGTCGTGATACAATTGCCAACTCTCCAGTACCCAGATGGAGCCGAATGGCACAGTGAGCACCTGATGTTTTATATTCCGTGTGCAGATCAGTCAGGGCCAAATGTCTGGTTTTTCACATAAAGCCAGTTGAAACAGATTTATCATCAGCTGATGGGAAGAAAAGAGGTTATCATTTGCAGTCAACACATTTTCTCCCTTGACTTTTTTCTCCTGACAGAAATAGGTACCGTGTTCACCCTTGTGGTGGGAATTCTCATCTAAACAAGACTCATTCATCCACCCAAATGTTCAACTCTGTTTTATAGCAAGCAACAACCCCTTTACGAGGCAAGGGAGTTAGCTCACAGCAGCCACTCGGGCAAATGAGCGTGGGGTCACCGCTAGCTCACACACTGTCTGGGAGGTCACTGGCTGCTTTCAGGGCAGACCCAGAGCCTGCTGAAGCTAGTGCCTTTGGATCAGGCCTTTGGATTGAGAGAAGGGATGTTGGCCAGGACTGGGGAGTTATATCTTACTTTGGTTTGAGATGTGGGCTCTGTGGGCTCCACCTGGTCGGCTGTGTCTGCACTGCAGCTGCTAGCTCACGTGGAGCTGGTGTGTTCCCAAGCCGGAAGGCATGGTCCCAGCTTCATTGCAGACATACCTGTGGATGCTTAGACATGCAGACTAGAGCTTGGATCAATGATTCTGTTAGAGGATGGTACCCAGCAGTGACAACTACCTACTATGCTGCAGCATCAGCATTGGGCATGAGTGTAGCGATCAGCGAGAACACAATAAACATAGCAGGCATGGACCCACAACGGGTAGATCCTGATGAAAGGGGATCCTAAGTAGACGTGTTCCCAGGAGACTCAGGGCATGTTTGTGGATACCCTAAGCTTTCAGGACAGCAGTGCTATGCTCAGGGCCGGCTCCAGGGTTTTTGCTGCCCCAAGCAGCCAAAAAAAAAAAAAGGCCGTGATTGCGATCAGCTCTACCACTGCTGCTTCAGTCTTTGGTGGCAATTAGGTGGCTGGTCCTTCGCTCCGAGAGGGACCTGCCGCCGAATTGCCGCTGAAGAGCTGGACGTCCTGCCCCTCTCCGTTGGTCACCCCAAGCACCTGCTTGCTGGGCTGGTGCCTGGAGCTGGCCCTGGCTGTGCTTCTGCATCATCACACCACTGGGAACGCCAGGAGAGGGAGGGAATCCCAAAGGCTTTGTTTTAACTCTCCTGAGATACCAGTGTGTTCAGTAGTAAGACTGAGGAATGACCCAGCAGGCTGGCCCAATGGCAAAGCCCTGGGTAACATCAGCGCTATTCATATCTCAGCACTGATATCAGTGCAACAGGGAACTCCATTTTATTGCCCATTTTATTCATCAAACAAAATTAGCACATAAGAACAGCCTAGTCTAGTGGCTGGAGCATGGGCCTGGCCCTCAGGGGAACAGGGTTCTATTCCTGGCTCAGCTGTTTGATGTTGGGCAAATCACTTCCCTCCCTCTGTGAAATGGGGATAAGATCCTGCCCTCTCCTGTAAAGCACATTGAGAGCTACAGGTGACAAGTGCTATAGGAGAACAAGGGATTATTGCTTGTATTACAATAGTGCTAAGAAGACCCAACCAAGCTCAGGTCCCCAGGATGCTAGGTGCTGTACAAACACACAGTAAGAGACAGTGCTTGCCTCAAAGAGCTTCCAATGTCAATAGACAAGATGGACCCAGGGCGGGAGGGGGCATACACTAACCACTAGACCATGCTGCTGCCTTCCCCTTGCTACATCTGTTGAAACAAAGCTTTGTGTTACACCAAACTGCAGTGTTTGCCCTGTAACACGATGTTCACTGGCGTGATGTAACATCATGACATTCCCTGTTTGCGAGAAGGACTCCGTGTCAGGATCCGGATCCATGAATGCAGTACGGAGACTGGGATGATCCTAGAAGTGTTGAGGTGGGTGGTGACTGTAATTACATCCCAGAATAGCAATAGGTTTGTGTGAAGTCCCAGACATCCAGCATAGGGCTTAGGTCAAAACTAGAGCTGGCCCAACGCTACCAAAAGGGAGATGTCTGGAGGCCATAAGCTGGGAGTCTCTGGACTCCCGGCCTGGGTAACTCCCAGAGACTCCAATCTCCCTTGCACATCTGCAGGTGCCTGGGGATGCGCCTGGGGCTCGGCGCCTCAGGGCTTTGCAGTCAGGGGTGTCAGCTGCTTCTGGGCTGGAGCCTGCAACGGGGATGCCTAGACTGAACTGAGCTGCTCCCTTTTACACTGGTGCTCCAGTTGTAGCATGTCCAGCAGGGTGGGACAGAGATCCAGAGGGGCTTGGCTTCCTCTGCCTAGACTATGGGCTTAACTCCCCCAAATCCAATGCGTGATCCAATGCTTGGCTATTACAGCCCGTCACATACTGCTCTGCCTCTTCCGTCTCCTCCTTTCCATGCAACAAGCTGCTTTGCCTTCTCACAAGAGCTGTGATTAGTGGGGGGGCTCCATCGGCTCCTGTTCGCCTCTAGAAGTCTGTAAGAGGGAGAAAGGGCAGGAACACAAATTAGAAGAACAAAACCTTCACGGCTGAAAATCTGGAGCAGGGTAGTTTTCCATGGCACATCACCCTACTTTGCTAATACTCATTTGCAACTTCCCTGACAGCTGACACTGATTTATGAGAGCACCCAACCCCCTCCCCCCAACCTCTGCTACCCTGTGGGCTGGCAATGGTTAAAGGGAGTCTGGGAGAAATTCTCCTCTCTCCGCATGGCTCTGATGACGGAGGGAATCACATGCGAGAAGCTATGTGATTCACAAATACTTTTAGCAATAGACTCGGTGAGTTTGGACCACTGTTACCTGCGGGGTCAATTGATTCATTGGTCCATCACTGCCAGTTTTTATTTGGGATAATCATGAATTTTAGCCCAACTGACTATTTGGCATACTGGTAGCACCTCCTGTATTATTGGTGGCCAGCATTAGGCTAATACCTAGAAGCCCCAAAGTGAGGCAGGGCCCCACTGTGCTTGGCACTGTTACAAACACTCGGAGACCTTCCGTGGCACAAACAGAAGACAAGCGGTTTGCCCAGCAGATCGGTAGCAGAGCAGAGTCTAGACAGCAGGTCTCCAGAGTCCAAGGGCAGCACCCCAGCCACTACCCCATGCTGCCCCCCAGTTACTCATTGCCCTTTGCTATTCTGTTTTCAAGTTTCACTCATCAATATGATATGGAAATGGAAGGGACCTCCTGGTTCACCGAGCCGAGCTGTCATAGACTGAGATATAGGCAGTCAGATGCAGTGGTGGTCATACCTAGGGGCCAGAGCAGGAGTCAGAGCCAGGAGTCAAAGCTGAAGTCAGTAGCCAATGGCATAGAAGCAGGGATCTGGAACACGGCAGGGTCCAATATAGTAGGCACCCAGAGACTCAGACAACTTCCTGAGCCTCTTTCTGGCTTAAGTAGTGAGTCTGAATCAAAGAGGCTGGACATCTCCTCCAATTGAGAGCTCGGTGGTTGATGACTATGGTAAGTGAGGTTCCCCCAGCCCACACTCCCTACTGCTACCAGCAAGCTGCCAGGTGGTGGCCGCAATCTGAAGACTGCTCGGGGACCTGCCTAGCTGGGTTTGGGACCAGTGATCCCCCACATGATCACCCTGCTTGTTCAGGCAACCCCATCATGTATATAACCCCCACACCTCCTGGGTGTGGTTTTCTGTCCTATATAGTGGCATCGAGACCACTGAGAGAGATTAATGAGTTTGCTCTACAGCCTTAGCTAACAGTCAGTTGGCTTTCAAAAATGTAATCGTGCAGCCAGCAGCAGCAATGGCTGGGTTCAGTATCTAGAGGTTCCTTTTCAACAGTACAACACAAAACCAGCTCAAGCCCTCACCCAGTGACCTGGGACAATTACACACCACCCCTGGGTGCCTCTAAGAGGCAATACTTCCCCTCTCACAAGCACAGAGTCTGAGTGAAGCAAAAACTTTTAATAAAAGGAGGGAAGGAACTCAGCATTAATTTGGGAAAACCCCACAACTAGGGTTCATAAACATAAACCATGAGCAAAAGACCCACCCCCAAGTAAGCTGGGCAGTGTCCTTTTCCCCTCAGGTTCTTAAGTCCAGCAACCCAAAAGTCCCTTTAACATGCCTGTCCCTTCTCTGCACCCCACTCAGTTTCTATCCTTGGCTAGTGCAGCCCCAGAGTTCAGAGGTTCATCCAGAGAGTTCACCCTGTGTGTGTGTGTGTGTGTGGGGGGGAGTAAGGAGGCACCTTACATGCTCTACTGCTTGGGCACTCGCTTGTCATCCCAATGACTGATTGCCACACCTCTCTGCGGAGCCCTCTCCACCAACTTCCCTGCTGGCCACCTGCTGTGCCTCTTCATCAGCCACCCTCCTGGCCACGCCTCTCCACCAGCTGTCCCACTGGCCACTCACCAGAATGTTATCAGGACCATCAGTTTTGTGTTGTATTTTTGAAAGGGAACCTCTAGATATTGAACCAGGCCCTTGTTCTTGCTGGCTCCACCTGACAGAAGGGTTACATGTAATCCCTTTCATACATTTATCAAGCTCCATTGTGAAATCAGTTTGGTTTCTTGTCCCCACTGCTTCCATTGGAAGCTCTTTCAGATCTTCCCTCCTCTGATGGTTAAAAACCTTCCAACATCCCAGCCTAAATTGCCTAAATTGCCAAGAAAGCTAACGGCATTTTGGGCTGTATAAGTAGGGGCATTGCCAGCAGATTGAGGGACGTGCTCATTCCCCTCTATTCGGCACTGATGAGGCCTCATCTGGAGTTCTGTGTCCAGTTTTGGGCCCCACACTACAAGAAGGATGTGGACAGGGCCGGCTTTAGGCCAATTCGACTGATTCCCGGAATGGGGCCCTCGCCTAAGAGGGCCCCACGCCTTAGGCGCCTTTTTAATTTTCTTTACTTACCCCGGCTGCCGTCCGCTCCAGGGTCTTCAGTGGCCCCGCTCCCCTGGCCAGAGCACCGGCCGGAATGCGGCAAGCCCTGCGGCCGGGCCGGAGCTCCCGCCAGAGCGCGGCAAGCCCCGCGGCCCCAGCAGGAGCGCGGCTGCCTCACTGCCCCGCGGCCCCAGCAGGAGCGCGGCAAGCCCTGTCCTGCGGCCCCGCTCTCCCGGCTGGAGCTCCAGGCCCTTTAAATAGCCCCCAGAGCCCTGGGATAGTGGGGGGCTTGAGGGCTATTTAAAGGGCCAGGGCTCCAGCTGCCTCTGCTGCACCCCCTGCCCTGCCCACTCTAGCCCCGCCCCCCTGCCTGCATCCAGCCCTGCACCCTCTACCCTGCCTGCAGCCAGCCTCGCACCCCCTGCCCTGTCTCCAGCCAACCCCTGCTGCACCCCCATGCCTGAAGCCAGCCAGTCCCGCACTCCTCTGTCTCCAGCCCTGCCAACCCTTGCTGCACCCCGCTACGGCCCTGCCTGAAGCCAGCCCGCCCCACACCCCCCTGTCTCCAGCCAGCCCCGCCCCGCTTGCCCTGCCTGCAGCCAAACCCTACCTCCAGTCAGCCCCTGCCCTGCCTCCAGCCAGCCCCATGTCCACTGGTGCCCTGCAGTTCCCAGGGCAGTAACCCTGCACACCTACTTCAATGAGGGGGGCAGGGAGCAGCTGGGACCCACACATATGCACACCCGCAGGGAGTGGCAGGGACCCACACATGTGAAACGGAGGTCATTAATAACCAATCAACAGTATATATGACTCAATGTACATAATATATAATTTTATTATTTATCTAGTTTTTTGAAAGTAAATAATACGTGGAAGAAATTAAAGGCATTTTTTTACATGGTTTTTTTTTTTAAGTCATCCCTGCCAGGGCCCCACCAAAAATGTTTGAATTGGGTCCCGCACTTCCTAAAGCCGTCCCTGGTCCCATCTAGTGGCCCCAAGACCACTTCAAGATTAATGAGTCTGTTACAGCCTTAGTTAAAAGCCATGTGGCTTTTAGCTCATTCAGCAGAGGCTCAGACCCTGAGGTCTCAGGTGCGATCCTGCCCGCTGACCACCGGGGTCTGTCAGTGTTACATGAGCACCTGTTTAAACAGGATGATAAGCGGAGTTAGGGGAGGTAGAGCTGAGGACTGAAGGGCATTGGCAGGACTCTGTGGGGAAAGCCCAGGAGTGGCAGGGGTGGGGACTGCAAGTCAGGACTGAGGGGCATTGGCAAAGGAGGGAGCCCAGACGGAGAACAGGAGAGTGGCTGCAGATCATAGACTTACGGGGGGAGCGCAGGTGTGTAATAGCAGGGAAGGTTGAGGGTGCAGGACAGGATTGCGCTGTGGCTGTGAAGAGCACGGGGTGCTGTGGCAGGTCATAGCTGGGGGATGTTAGCAGAACTGCATGGGGGAAGCTCGTTCCAGCACCAAACCCTACTGCAATCTGTGTTCTCTCCAGCTGAGATTTACAAAGCTGGCTGGCTGATTTAAACACACAGCTCTCACTGAAACGGGGGGAGGGAGGGAGAGCTTTGTTCCTAAATCCCTTAGGCACCTTGGAAAACCTCAGCCTTGGGCGCTCCCTTTTCCAGAGCAATCAGGTTCATTCAGACATTTTTTAAAAGGGAACAAGCTGGAAGAGAAGGCAGCATGGTCCAGGCCTCATTGCCCCTGCATGGGGCTCACACAGACTAGCCTCTGGCTGCTGTATTTACCCTCTTTTGCAAGCCCTTTGCTGCTGCCGGCTGGATTCAACCCCCTGGAAAATTCTCTGAGAAGGTTAAAATGCAAAGAGCAAGAAATAGCTCCCCCTCCCCGACCAGCTCTTGATTAAGATGGGCAGATCTCCTTGCCTGCAACATCTTTCACTAGAACAGCTTATGGATACCTGGGGAAAAAGGAGGAGAGCGCGTTCATAAGCAGTACCGCGGCGGAGATATCCTTCCTAGATGGACCAGGAGTGGGAGGGGGGCTGATGGACAGGGAGATTAGGAGCAGCTCACCATAACCTTTAAAAATAGAGATATTTATATAGGAGGCTCTGGCTGGAAGGCTAATTATTTCAGCCTCTTCTTTTTGCATTAACATAGATCTCCCCTCCCTCCCCCGCCTGCCTTTTGTATCCACTCCTAGTTGTGCTGCTAGTTTAAAATAAAAATATAATCCATTTAAAATCCCCCTTTACAGCCATTAAATGCTACTTTGAGAAAGGCTATTATTCACGCTTGGCTGGTAGATTGTTCAGAGGAGCGAGAAGGTTTAACTCCTTCGTGGCTGGGCAGAGAAGAGGGCACCGAGCAGCAGAGAACCTGCTCTCCCAGGCAAGCGGGGTGTGCGGATTACATTGGGTCTGAGCAGCGCCTGGCACGAGGGGGTCCTAGTCCGGGGGGAGGGGTGTTCTCACATCCTACAGCATTACAAATAAATAACATCTTCATCATTATTATTAATGACTTGTATTATCGTAGCACCGAGGGGCCATAGTGCCAGGCACTGCACACACACAGAAAAGAGGCGTCTGGTCTAATTTGGGTTTCTAGCTTTGGGGAGGGCATGTGATGGGGGCCAATGGAGAGATGCAGGGCCACGTTTCTCAGAAAGGCTCAGCACCTGCAGCTGGGCCCAGATTGTGTAGCCCAACTTAGTGGGAACCATTGCAAGAAGCCCCCAGGCAGCCCTAGCTGCCTCCGGCTGCAGACAGCAGAGCATCACTGTAAATCTCATGCACACACAGAGAGCTGGAACGAGAGCCCTGCTCCCTCATCTGCCAATGCACAGGCAATGGAGAGCTCCTTTCGGGGAGCCCAGTGCATCCCCAGACCCTAGGTGGTGCCATCACTCACAGAGTTAGCTAGTAACTGCTTAGGCTTACCCCCATCCCCACTGAGATGGAGAGCGCCTGCATCGCCACAGGGAGAGGTACGTTGGGGATGCAGCATGGGCACACAGTCAGCATGCCAGCTGCTCCACTCCCATGTGATGTGCAGCTTCCTGTTCCCGGCTGGGCAATCAGTTGCACAGGCTGGTTCTTCCCACCAACTCAGGTAAGGGAGCAGCTGTCCTGCTCTTGGGAGCCCTCTACAGGTCAATAGGGGTAAGCGCACACCCTGTATAGGGTGCAGCACCTCCTAGTTAGCCTGACTACATCCAGGAAGGAGGGGGAAGAAACAGCAACCACAGAAAGAAGAGACCAGAATCGCCCATGATCGGACACCCCGTGGGGCCAACATGGCAGATATGGAAAGCATCAGTGGTGCCGGCCCGTTCATTCTCAAGAGCCGTCAGAAGAGGTGATTACTTTATACACCTGGGGCCAAATTCATGCAGGGGGTAACACCATGAAAGAGGAGAACTCTGGACAATGAAACAGTGGGAAGTAAGAAACCTAGAGCATAAGGGAGGTGAGAGAGCTTGGCTCCCAATTAGCTGTACCCCGTCATTTCCCAGGCCACACGCATCATCGCCCATTTTTGGATTGCTTCTCCAAGGATGAGAATTTCGCCTACTCGGCAGACGATTGCTGCGCATTGTTATTAGGAACGCGTGTACTGGGTGTTCAATTATTCGGTCTGAAGTAGCTCATGGCATTTGTTACATGTCATACAATAGTCTTAATAATTAATTGGCATTTAATTAATTAAGGGATAATGGCATTCAATTATGCCATGTCAGAGTGGCAGGGTAATTAATGGTTGTCTGCTGCTATGCAAGTGCTCACTCAAAAGGGAGACGTTCATGGAAAACAAACACTGAGGAGAGACAGATGTTTATTTCCACAGCAGGACACTGTTCTGTGCCAGTGGCCTCTATTCCTCTTGCCCCATGCAACTGACGTAGTCGTGGTATCTGCTGGACGTTGGGGCCGGAGCGGGACTGTTGCTAGTTATACCGTTCTTGCCCTGTGGCACTCAGATCGGCTCAGGGAACAGCTAGCATCTGACTGGTGGAAGCATTGTCTGTGCAGCTCAGCGGTTATAACATTCATCCAGTCCAGGGAACATCTGGGGCTGCTTCATTTATCTCCCACCATCCTCTTAAGGATCCTGATGGGCCTCATGTGCCCAAACTCTAGGCAGAAATCCTAGAGGGGAGATTATTATCATTTCAGTAACATGCAGCCCTTTTCATCAATAGGTCTCAAAGTGCTTTTCACCATCCCAGTTTTACAGCTAGGGAAACTGAGGCACATTCATCATGTTCCTCCAATGCTTGGTCTTCACAGATATAGCCCAAATCTTCTTTTCTCCAATACCCCTTTACATTTACTGTGTTCCACACGTTAAATTTCTGCCAGGCCCAAGTGTTAGGATTTCTGAAGACTTGCCCAAGATCACATAACAGGCCATTGGCAGAGTGAAGAATAGAGGTCAGGTCTCCAGAGTCCAGTGCTCTAACCACTAGGCAACATATTTTTAGGGACATGGAAAACTCATTCAAAAGATACAAGCATACATTTAAAAAGTCTTGTTGTCACTACTGCCAGATTATTTCTCAACAGTAGAAGATATGCTTCTCTCAGCTATGGGGATTTTTTCCCCCCAGGAACTTAATGTCTGAATGAGTTTATCATGAAACATTGTCATTAACATCCACTCTGAGCCAAAAAACCCAACTCTGACAGTTTGCACGCCCTGTTCATCACTCTGAACACTTGATCCACTGGGCTGCTTGCCCCTGGAAAATGCAAGTTCTGCTCGGTGTATCTGTACAACCTTGAACATACATAACCAAACCCCAAATTTGGATTGACGAAATGATAAACTGGGACATTTCACATGTCCCAAAAGGAATTCCTGGGATACCGAGACACTGTAGGAAAAGAGGGACTGCTCCAATATACCCACAACAAACAATCACTTTACGGAGAGGAGGACAAAGCCTGAAAGTGTTTCCCCGCTACACCGATTCTAAAAAATGAGTAATTTGACCAGGTATGTCTAGCTGTCCTATAGCTGGATAATGGATGTGGAATAAGCATACATATTTCAGGTTTTAGTGTCTGTCTGTTCCTAGAATTTAGTGAAGAGACAAGATCAGCAATGTGGATATTCATAGCTGAACCCAGCAACCTCCTCCGGCAACACTGGTTTTGGTGGCTTTCTTGGTACAGACATGGATGGAAGACCAATGAATTATGCTGCATGTTTTCCAAGGAATGCCGCTACATGGCCAGAGATCACCTGGTCTCCCAAAAGCTTCGGTAGTGCAGTAAGATCACCAGTGACGGACACAAACGAAATAATCAGCCAGACCCCCTTAGTGACTTAGCTAGAGATCCACTTGAGGGAGGACGCTAACTCCCTTTGGCATTTGCCATGGTGACGATGATGAATGAAAAACCAGGATCAACATTTCCTTCTTGATAGGAATTAAGCTTGTAAGATCTGTGGGAAAGGCCCATCTTTTTGTTGTGTGTGTACACTGCCTAGCACAGTGGGGGGCTGGTCCATACCTAGGCACTCTTGTAATACTAATAATAATTAACTTGCCTGCTAATAGCTGTAAGAGCCTTCTGAGACTCTCAGAGACAATTTGCAACTTACCACCCAGCCGCTGGCCTCATCATTCCTTCATTTAGGAACTGTACTATTGCTAGGAGGAATGGGTTAAATGCCCTTGTAAAACTAATGGGCAGCAAGAAGAGACCTTGGGGTGGAGGAAGGTGTTGTCTCTAGGGAATGGGAAATGAAAGCCATCATTTGCGTAGGATGCAATGGAGGGGAATGAGAGCTCGGCTGAGCTCTGGAAGGGTGTGAAGTTTTCCACACTTCGTGTTCTCCAGCAGGGTCGCAATGGTGAGACAGTCAAGCAATGCATAGGGTCACCAAACCCAAATGCTCAAAAATCATGAATAAGCCTGCCAACTCCATCACGAGGTTAGCTTAAAAATCATGAGGTTTATTTTTAATAACACATTAGGGGTTCTTTTGTCTGCTGATTTTTCAACCTTTAGGTCACACTAGGATTATATTTTTTGTGCAACTATGATGGCTAGAAACTTTTTTTAAACAATGGAACTTGGGATTCTCAATAAACAACATGACTCCAGCAGTTGGGGCTTGAAGAAAAGTGCCAAATATCATGACACTCAGGATAAAAGCAGTCAGAAGCCTTATATTACAAGATCAAATAGTCATTGATTGATGTACCATGTGGTAGGGGCATAGTTTCTAATAGCATGCAGAGCCCTTACAAATGGACCTGCCTATAGGTGTCACAAATCAGTAGGGGAGATGGAGCATGAGTTAGGATCACAATGCCAGCGACAAAGAGATGGCTGTCATCAGCTGTGGTCAGCTCCTAGTGCCCTCTTCTGCTCACTAGAGAGGGACAGATTGCCACTCCAAACAGTCATGGGTTACCCCAGCATTCTCTGCCTCAGTTTTCTTCTCCGTAGTTGGTCTCCTCAGCTCTCCACCTGCGTTCAGTGCTGGAGATGTCGCTTGGCTCTCCAGCCAAGTCTCAAACAAACTTAGCAAAAACCCAGCTAACAAGTCCCAACAGACAAAAAGACTCTTCTGCCCTTTGGGGGCATCTCCTCAGCCCACCCTCTTGGGTCTCTATTCCTTGCGTCTTTTCTTGCTCTAGTTCAGAGCACTGGGCCCCCAGGCTGGTTCCCCTGGGGTATCTGGCCTCTGGCAGACCCTGGCCATCCCCAGACCTCAGGACACATCCCCGTTTCAACACCCAGCATCCAAACCCCAGAGAGAATCTGAATCCTGCCTGGCACATTCTGGGCGTGTCATTCCGCCCCCTGGCCTGGGGTTAATTAATGAGGAGCAATTTCCATAGGGAAGTTTGTTTTCTCCTGTCTGCACCTATGCTTCATCCTAGGAAATCTAAAGCCAGACGGGCCCAGACTCCTGAATGAGGCCAGTTCCGTACCTGGGAAGGGGACACCATAGGAGAAAGGCAGGCAGCCCGAGAGCTTTCTCCAAACATCCGCTGCACCAACCCACAGAAAAGCTCAACACCACTGTCCCTGCCCCCAGGAAGCCTGAATCCCCTTTGGATGACATGAGTGCCTGTCTCCGGCTTAGGACAAGGGGAAGGAAGCTGGTGAACACAGCTGGTTTGCCCCCAGTGGGCAAATCAGTGATCATCCCCAGTGCTCCAGGGGATGCGGGGTGGAGGATGTGACCCCCTGCTCCTGGGTAGGGCGTCAGATCTCTTATCCAAAGCTGCACTCAAAATACCTCCCAAGAACAGACATGCTTCAAAGTCTCCTGCCTCCCCCTGCATCAGAGCAGTGCATGCGTCGATGTCCCTTTAAGGGCAGCTCTCCAGGGGGGCCCAGCACCAGATTGTAAAGATGCAGAATGGGCCCCCTCCCCACCAACATAAATAAATCATATTTCCCTGCAGACACCGTGGCCTATATTTGAATATGCTTTTAATTGCCAATCCGCTGTTTAAATGCTACCAGATGGAAAAGGAGGAATGCTCACTATCCCACTGAGCACCCTGGGGGCAGCATGGCATTGCCACTCCTTTTACAGCCAGGGGATTTGATTTATTTAAAGCGATGAGTTGGACACTGCAAACACAGAAGCCTTGTGATTAGAGATGGGCCAGCCCAAAGTTCTAGATCGGAGCACCACTGAATGCTGCCAGAGCTCAGATCCGGGGTCCAAGCTCCTGGACTTCCAGATCCTCAAAGGTATTTAGGCGCTTAATTCCCATGGGCTCTGGGGCCCAATGAATTATGGATGAAGCAATGAAATGCTAGTTCAAAACCCATGGGAGTCTTCCCATTGACTTCTATGGGCTTTGGATCAGGCCTTAAATCTTGCAGGGAAATGGACGGCTCTGGGAATTCATGACAGGATACAAAGCCTTTTGTGCCCAGCCTGGCTTTGTAGAGACCCACCTCCCAGTGACAGTCAGTGAACCTGATGCAAAGCCTGTGGAAGTCAGACACCTGACACCCTTAGGCTCCTTTGACAACCTCAGCCACAGTGATCAAAGGTCTCGTCTACCTGCTGCCTGCTTGGTGGCCCAGGCCGTCAGCCAGCCATCTCAGCCCACTGCTACTGGTCAGATGGCACTAATTGGCATAGCCCTCCACCCGCCCAGAACCACACATGGGGCGCAATGTGTGACAAAGATGCCAAATGAGGGGCACAGAAAAAAAATCAGTGAGGCAGGAGACTGAAAATGCTGCAGGATCCCTTCCCTTAGTGTAACCAGCTCCGTCTCCGCTCTCGGCACAGTGATCCATTGCTTCTCTTATCACCAAGTCCCCCCAAGCCTCTGAGATCGAGGACAAGTTCAGGCTGGTTCTAATTCTAGCCAGCCCAGTTTGCCCACTCCTCCTCCTCGATGCCACCTGCTCAGGGGTCCCCGGGGCACCATAGACCAAGCTCGGACATCAGGCCACTAGAGAACCTAGGGTGAGTCCTGGCTGCGAGACGCTCCTTTGTCCTGAGACAGGGGAGCACGCAGGGTAGCTCCGTGACTCATTGTGAGGCGTGCCATGTAGATGGGCCTTTGAAAGAAGTCCGATCCTGCCTTCAATAGCTGGAGGACCATGACCACAACTGGAGATACAGAGGTAGGAGGATACATGTAAGGGGAAGGAACGGGGGAGGGAGATACTCTACTTTTCCCACAGAACTCCCCACTTGGAGGTACCAAGCAGATCAGCCCTGTAATAGTCCGCGGTAGGGGCCGTGCCGTCTCAGGGGACGTCGGGAGCCAGGCCGCCTCACTACACGGCCCTATCAGTCTCCGGGTTCTGAAGGGTTTTTGGGGTTCTGCCCTTCAAGCAGGGGCAGAACAGAAGGCACACAGTTCCTGCTAGGAGTCCCAGCCCTCAGTCAGGGCGGGACAGCAGACACTAGGTCTAGGCTCCGGTCCTGGCAGCCGGAGCTGAGCAGTTACAGAGTCAGTAAGCCCCAAGCCCTAGGTCAGGGCGGGGCAGCACACCAGAATCTAGGGAGCTCAGATCCCACTACAGGGCTGAGCAGCAGTCTACGTCTGTAAAGCCCAAGCCCTAGCTCAGGGCGGGGCAGCAACACAGCAGTTCTAGCTCAGACCCTCAGGCAGGGGCTGAGCACACAAAGTCACTAGTTTAAGCCCAAGCCCTCAGTCAGGGCGGGGCAGCAACACAGCAGTTCTAGCTCAGCTCCTCACAGCGGCACTAGTTTAAGCCCAAGCCCTCAGTCAGGGCGGGGCAGCAACACAGCAGTTCTAGCTCAGCTCCTCACAGCAGGGCTGAGCACCAACCAATAGTCCCAGGGGCTCAGGTCCTTGTCTCAGGAACTGAGCAACAATAATAGTCTTAGGAAGCCCAGGCCCTTAATCAGGGCGGGGCAATACAAAGTAGTTCAGGGCTCAGGTCCTTGCATCAGGAGCTGAGTAATAACAATAGTTCAGTAATCCCCAGCCCTAGGTCAGGGTGGGGCAACAAACAATAGTCCCAGGGGCTCAGGTCCTTGTCTCAGGAGCTGAGCCACAAGAGTCAGTAAGCCCCAAGGTGGGGCAATAAACTATAGTTCAAGGCTCAGGTCCTTGTAGCAGGAGCTAAGCAGCGGCATCAGTCTCAGGAGGCCCAGGCCCTCAGTCAGGGCAGGGCAACAAACAATAGCTCAAGGCTCAGGGCCTTGTAACGGGAACTGAGCTATGGCAGCAGTTCAAGAAGCCCAGGTAAGTGCAGGCTTCTCTGCCTGAACGCTGGTAGGAGGGGGAGGCTGCCACCCGTGAGTGGGGTGGCAGGGGGGACACAGGCCCACCCACTCCACTGTGTCCCAGCCCGGGGCCCTAACAGCGGCGTGGATCCGCTGCAGTCAGTGGGGATCCTGGCCGCAACACACTGACATGGGCACGTCAGTGCCCTCAGCCGGACAGGGTTCGGCTACCCCCGGGCTGCATTCCATCTCCCCCTCCTCGGGTACCTGCTCGTCGCTGGGCTCGGCAGCGGGGTCCCATATCATGGGCTCCTCGGTGAGCTGAAAGCGGTCTAAGTCGGGCTGCTCCTCTGGACTTGGGTCACAGGAACGCTCGGGCAGCTCCTCGGGGTACCGGGCTCGGGGCAGGCTCGGCCAGTCCACCTCGGGGTACCTGGCTCGAGGGAGGCTCGGTCTGTCCGCGTCCGGGTACCTTGCTTGAGGGAGGCTTGGTCCGTCCGCGTCCGGGTACCTTGCCCTGGGCAGGCTCGGCCAGTCAGGAGCCTGAACAGGAGCGTCCGTCCTCTCTGGCCGCTGGGCTCTAACTGAGGGTTGAGGCCGGGCTTTTATACTTCCTGTCCCGCCCCTTGACTTCCGGGGGGCGGGAACAGGCGGCGGTGGCTCCGCCCACTGAGGTGGCTCCGCCCACTGAGGTGGCTGTTCTGGTTCCTCTCTCTCAGGGGCCGTCGGGAGCCAGGCCGCCTCACTACACGGCCCCCCCCTCAAGGCTGGTTCCCGAGCAGCGGGACCAGCCCAGTCCATACCCCCCAGCCGAGAGAGGAAGTCCGCGTTCGCATGGTCCTTACCGGCTCTATGGTGGACCGTGAAGGCGAATGGCTGGAGGGCCAGGTACCAGCGCTGCACCCGCATGTTGTGGTCCTTCATCCGGGCCAACCACTGAAGGGCAGAATGGTCGGTGACCAAGGTGAAGGGGACTCCCAGGATGTAGTATCGGAGCGCTTCACAAGCCCACTTCACGGCGAGGGCTTCCTTCTCGACCACCGCATAGTTTTTTTCGCGGGGAAACAGCTTCCGGCTAATGTACAGAACCGGATGCTCCTCACCCCCTACGTCTTGGGACAAGACAGCCCCGAGTCCCACTTCTGAGGCGTCGGTCTGTAAGATAAACGGCTGGTTAAAGTCGGGGCTATACAAGACCGGCTCGCTGCAGAGGCAGGTCTTAAGAGTCCGAAAGGCCCTGTCGCACTCAGTAGTCCAGTTCACCTGCCGTGGGCTGTCCTTTGTTAGGAGCCCCGTTAAGGGGGCTGTAATCGTCGCAAATTGGGGAATGAACCGCCTATAATAACCGGCCAAGCCTAGAAACTGCCGCACCTGGCGCTTCGTGGTCGGCGGGGGGCAGTTTGCGATGGCCTGTACCTTGCCGATCAGGGGTTTTACCTGCCCATGCCCGATAGCATACCCCAAGTATTTAGTCTCTTGCCAACCGATGCGACATTTTTTCGGGTTGGCGGTTAAGCCGGCCTTCCTCAGGGACCTCAGGACAGCGGCGACTCTCTCCAGGTGATGCTCCCACTGTGGACTGTAGATTACAACGTCGTCGAGGTAGGCGGCGGCATAGTCCTGATGGGGCTGGAGGAGGCGGTCCATTAGGCGCTGAAAGGTGGCCGGGGCCCCGTGGAGGCCGAAGGGCATCCTGGTGAAGTGGTAGAGACCGGAGGGAGTGGCAAAGGCAGTTTTCTCGCGGGAGGCGGGCTCCAGAGGGATCTGCCAATATCCCTTACTTAGGTCTAGGGTGGTGATGTAGTGGGCACTTCCCAGGCGGGCCAACAGCTCATCTATCCGGGGCATGGGATAGGCGTCGAATTTGGAGATGGCGTTAACGCGTCGGAAGTCGATACAGAAGCGCTGCGAGCCGTCGGGTTTGGGTACCAACACTACCGGGCTGCGCCACTCACTCTGCGACGGCTCTATCACCCCCAGATCCAACATTGCTCGTACCTCCTTCTCTACGACCTGCTTCCTATGGTAGGGCAGGGGTCGGGTCGTCCCCCGGATCACCACCCCTGGCTCTGTCTGGATCCGATGGTATACCAGGGAGGTGTGTCCCGGTTGGTCCGTGAAGGTGCGTGAGAAAGCTCGCAGGAGGCACCTGGTCTGTTGGAGCTGTTCCTCAGCTGCCGTTGTTGGACCCCCAGCTGCTCTACGAGTTGCTGCTGCTGCAGCTGGTGGGCGGCCTGGTGCTCCTGTTGGTGTCGCGCCTGGGCCGCCTGCTGTCGTTCCTGGCTCTCAGTGATGAGGGTCAGGAGCTGGGATAGGTCCATCTCTCTTGTGGGAGATCTCTCTCCCGTCGCCCCCTTTTCACCGGTGTCTAGAGTTCGTGCCCACATTCTGGGCAAAAAAGGTCCTCAGAGAAGGCACCACGTGTAATAGTCCGCGGTAGGGGCCGTGCCGTCTCAGGGGACGTCGGGAGCCAGGCCGCCTCACTACACGGCCCTATCAGTCTCCGGGTTCTGAAGGGTTTTTGGGGTTCTGCCCTTCAAGCAGGGGCAGAACAGAAGGCACACAGTTCCTGCTAGGAGTCCCAGCCCTCAGTCAGGGCGGGACAGCAGACACTAGGTCTAGGCTCCGGTCCTGGCAGCCGGAGCTGAGCAGTTACAGAGTCAGTAAGCCCCAAGCCCTAGGTCAGGGCGGGGCAGCACACCAGAATCTAGGGAGCTCAGATCCCACTACAGGGCTGAGCAGCAGTCTACGTCTGTAAAGCCCAAGCCCTAGCTCAGGGCGGGGCAGCAACACAGCAGTTCTAGCTCAGACCCTCAGGCAGGGGCTGAGCACACAAAGTCACTAGTTTAAGCCCAAGCCCTCAGTCAGGGCGGGGCAGCAACACAGCAGTTCTAGCTCAGCTCCTCACAGCAGGGCTGAGCACACAAAGGCACTAGTTTAAGCCCAAGCCCTCAGTCAGGGCGGGGCAGCAACACAGCAGTTCTAGCTCAGCTCCTCACAGCAGGGCTGAGCACCAACCAATAGTCCCAGGGGCTCAGGTCCTTGTCTCAGGAACTGAGCAACAATAATAGTCTTAGGAAGCCCAGGCCCTTAATCAGGGCGGGGCAATACAAAGTAGTTCAGGGCTCAGGTCCTTGCATCAGGAGCTGAGTAATAACAATAGTTCAGTAATCCCCAGCCCTAGGTCAGGGTGGGGCAACAAACAATAGTCCCAGGGGCTCAGGTCCTTGTCTCAGGAGCTGAGCCACAAGAGTCAGTAAGCCCCAAGGTGGGGCAATAAACTATAGTTCAAGGCTCAGGTCCTTGTAGCAGGAGCTAAGCAGCGGCATCAGTCTCAGGAGGCCCAGGCCCTCAGTCAGGGCAGGGCAACAAACAATAGCTCAAGGCTCAGGGCCTTGTAACGGGAACTGAGCTATGGCAGCAGTTCAAGAAGCCCAGGTAAGTGCAGGCTTCTCTGCCTGAACGCTGGTAGGAGGGGGAGGCTGCCACCCGTGAGTGGGGTGGCAGGGGGGACACAGGCCCACCCACTCCACTGTGTCCCAGCCCGGGGCCCTAACAGCGGCGTGGATCCGCTGCAGTCAGTGGGGATCCTGGCCGCAACACACTGACATGGGCACGTCAGTGCCCTCAGCCGGACAGGGTTCGGCTACCCCCGGGCTGCATTCCATCTCCCCCTCCTCGGGTACCTGCTCGTCGCTGGGCTCGGCAGCGGGGTCCCATATCATGGGCTCCTCGGTGAGCTGAAAGCGGTCTAAGTCGGGCTGCTCCTCTGGACTTGGGTCACAGGAACGCTCGGGCAGCTCCTCGGGGTACCGGGCTCGGGGCAGGCTCGGCCAGTCCACCTCGGGGTACCTGGCTCGAGGGAGGCTCGGTCTGTCCGCGTCCGGGTACCTTGCTTGAGGGAGGCTTGGTCCGTCCGCGTCCGGGTACCTTGCCCTGGGCAGGCTCGGCCAGTCAGGAGCCTGAACAGGAGCGTCCGTCCTCTCTGGCCGCTGGGCTCTAACTGAGGGTTGAGGCCGGGCTTTTATACTTCCTGTCCCGCCCCTTGACTTCCGGGGGGCGGGAACAGGCGGCGGTGGCTCCGCCCACTGAGGTGGCTCCGCCCACTGAGGTGGCTGTTCTGGTTCCTCTCTCTCAGGGGCCGTCGGGAGCCAGGCCGCCTCACTACAAGCCCCGATGGGTTATTTCTGTCTAGGTACTGAAATCAAACTACTGTATTGTCCCGAGTATAGGCCGCACTTTTTTCTCCTAATGCAAGTCTTTAAACTAGGGGTGCGGCCTACAATCGGGATGTTGCAACACAATAAAAATACCGGTATATGTGAACAACGGTAAGTACCTGTCGGGGTTGGGTGGGAGTGCTGTTCCTGTTAGAGGGGGGGGTTCGGGCACACACCGGGATTTCTTGAGACCCCGCCGGCCACCGCCGACAACCGAAGCCCCTGCAGGGATGATGACCGTGACCCCCCACTCAAAAAACACCAACTGGAGCAGTGAGTTCAACCGGGAGATCTGGGACACAGCCGGACAGGAGCCACCACGCCAACACACCACTGCTGGAGAAGCCCACAAGTTACAGGTATGATGTCCCTGTGAGGTATCCATAGCTCTGCACGCTGACTTGGGAGCCGAGGGCGTTTGTTTACTTTTACTGGTATTATCTCGGGAGGATACGGTATATGGTATACAGGTACCGGTATTTCCAGCGGTCGATATTAGATCAGATGATTCTATGAGTCTTTGGTTTTTATGATTCTTGTATTTACGGTACCGGTATTTACCATACTTGTGAGCAGTTCACTGTGGGGGTGAATAAAGGGAGTGGGAGGGGCTTAAGTTGAGAGCGGGTTATCGGCTTTGACACAACGTAAGATAAGTGGTGAGGAGGGGGTTGTGTGATGAAGAAGGGGGCTGAGGGGAGGTTGTTAATAGGGTGAGTATTGGGCACTGTGTGAGGGAGAGGTAGGCTGAGAGAATAAGGAGGTGGCTAAGAGGGTAAGGAAGGGCCGTGTAAAGGAGAGGGGGCTAAGAGGGTGAGGGGGCTGAGAGTTGAGGATGAGGTTGGTTTTTTTTTGTACAGGGGCTAACTTAAAATACCAATATGGCTGATCATGTGGAGATTCGAAATTCAACCAGCCAAGGGAAAAGGCGAAGTTACGATTCAAACTTTTATCTTAAAGTCTTAAAATACGCTGAACAAACATGCAATAGGGAAGCTGTCAGAAAATACGACGTAGATGAGAAAAATGTACGTAGATGGAAGCTGATGCAGAAGAAACTAGAAAACTCGGCTTCTACGAGGAAATCGTTCAGAGGGCCTAAGAAAGGCAGGTATTGTGAAGTTGATGCAGCAGTGCTTCCCTTCATTCAAGAGCAAAGAAAAAATGGAATGCCTGTCACCCGAAAAATCATACAATTGAAGGCATTAGAAATTGCCAGTGAATTAAAAATTCCCAGGCATGAATTTAAAGCAAGCCTTGGATGGTGCCGTAGATTTATGCTCAGAAATGGCCTCTCTCTAAGACGCAGGGCAACACTTGCACAAAGACTACCTGTTGACTTCAATGAAAAGCTGCTTGCATTCCAACGGTATGTCATAGAGCTCAGGAAAAAGCACAACTATCCATTGAGCCAAATTGGAAATGCCGATGAAACTCCCATTTTCTTTAATATGCCAAGTAATACAACTGTGGATCAAAAAGGAGCAAAATCCATTCTTATGAGAACCACAGGCAATGAAAAATTACGTATCACAGCAATGTTAGCTGTTACAGCTGATGGTCATAAGCTGACACCTTATGTGATACTTAAAAGGAAAACTATGCCGAAGGAAAGTCTTCCAAGAGGCTTAATTGTCAGATGTCATGAAAAGGGATGGATGAGCAAGGAGCTGATGAATGATTGGCTATCAGTTGTTTGGAAGAGTAGGCCTGGTGCTCTTCTTGCAAAAAAAGCAATGCTGGTATTGGATGCATTTAAAGGACATTTAACACCTGATGTAAAAAGTAAGATTGCATCCTTGAAATCAGATCTGGTAGTAATACCAGGGGGTATGACATCCCAACTCCAGGTGCTTGATGTTGTTGTCAACTAGCTATTTAAAGACCATCTATGGCAGCAGTATTCTGAATGGCTTGTGGCTGGAGATCATGCCCTCACACCAAGCGGCAAAATTAAGAAACCATCAGTGGCTTTGCTGTGTCAGTGGATTATTTCTACATGGGCAATGATATCTTCAGAATCAATCATCAAAGGACTCAAAAAATGTTGCCTGTCAAATGCATTGGATGGTAGTGAAGATGATGTATTGTGGGAAGATCAGAAAGAAGTGGATCAGGAGAATGATGAAGAAAACAGTGGGAGTGATGTAGAAAGCATTGGAAGTAGTGATGAAAACCTGAGCAGATACCGGTATTGATGGAGAGACAGGCAGTGAAAGTGACTAAAATTTCTCAGAGGGATGACTTAAGAACATTTGCTAATGTTGTTGATTGTTGTGCAGGGGAGAGGGTGAGAACTGTTCCCATCAGTCTCCTTGTTGTCCATTCCTTTTCCCTTCTTTATTTACAGTATAACTACAAAATAGTTTTCAATATTTCTGAGTATATAACATATGCCGTCAAAAGCAGGACTACCAAAAGTGTTAAAAATACTGGTACATGTCTTCCTATTCATTAAATAAAATACTGTTTTACTGTTCTACTAATGTGTATATTTTCTTTAAGTTAAAAAAAGTTTAAAAATTAATTTTTTTAAAATAGCACCAAACTTTAAGGGTGCGGCTTATAATCAGGAGTGGCCTATACTCGGAACAATACGGTAATTAGGGGAGGGCAGAGAGGAGGAGCAGGGAGGAACATATAGAGGATGGAGGTGGAGGGAGGGGCACAGACAGATCCTGTTGGAGCTTCTTGTTCAGTGCAATGGACTGATCTCAGTCACTGGTAGGGTGACCAGATCACCCAGGTCAAATATCGGGACGCGGGGGGGCGGGGCGGGGGCAGAGGGGGAAAAAATGGCGGCAGAGCAAAAAAAAAAATCCCCCACCCCCGATTCCTCCTCCCTCCGCAAGCGCTGGAGGGAGGCCCGGGAGACTCAGGGGAGCACGGGGCCGGGGTGAGTGTGAGTCCAGCCTGGCCCCAAGCAGGCAGGACTCAGGCGCGGTATCTGGAGGGAGAGTACGGGGTGGCCTGCGGGGCCAGGCAGCGGCTGTTCTCCCCACCTGGGCAGCAGGACTCGGGAGCAGCCGCTGCTGCAGCTCCCACTGCCGCGGGGGGAGGAAGCGGCCGCTGGCCAAGCTCGGCAGCTGCGGCTCTGGCGCCCACGAACCCCCCGAGCCAGGGCCTGCTGCGGGGACCCAGCGCGCACGCTGCGCATACCCAGCCCCTAGCCAGTCGCGTCTGGGCTGGCTGCCCAGCTGGTGCAATCCTGCGGGCGGCCTCGGAGTGGGGGCAGCAGGCCCCAGCCCCCCGCATCCCGCTCGGGTCCTGCAGGGGAACGAACGGGACTGGGCTGCCGATGCCTCCGCCACGGGATTGCACCAGCTGGGCAGCCAGCCCAGACGCGACTGGCCAGGGGCTGAGCGTAGTGTGCGCGCTGCCCCGCAGCAGGCCCGGGCTCGGGGGGTTCGGGCCTGGGCACCAAAGCCACAGCCGCCGAGCGCCACGTGCTTGGCCACTTCCTCCCCCCACAGCAGTGGGAGCTGCAGCAGCGGCTGCTCCCGAGTCCCCTGCCCAGGTGGGGAGAACAGCCGCCACCTAGCCCCAGGGGCCGCCCCCCTACTCTCCCTCCAGGTACCGCGCCCGAGTCCTGCCTGCTCGGGGCCAGGCCAGACTCACACTCACCCCGGCCCCGCACTCCCCTGAGTTTCCTGGGCATGGCATGCTTGGAAAAAGGCGGGGATTTGGGGAGGGAGACAATGGGGCAGTGAGGGGGCGGGGATGGGGGCGAGGATTTGGGGAAGGATCCAATGGGGGAAGGAGGGGGCGGAGTCGGGGCAGGGGAGGGCACGAGCCCTTCGGGCTCCGGAGCCTTTGCTTGTTTGTCCAGTGTCCCGACCTAACATTGGTCGGGACGCGGGACAAACAAGCAAATATTGGGACAGTCCCGATAAAATCGGGACGTCTGGTCACCCTAGTCACTGGCCTCTGCCTCTTCACCCCCTCCCCCTCCTCAGCCCTACCACAGAAATACCATCCAAGGAGGTGGTATCAGCATTGCAAAGAGGAGCTTCTTGGCCAGAGACAAGTGCCTCCTGCCCTTGCAGGTCCCCAGAAAGGAGAGGTTTGGAGCAGCTGTCTTTCCCTTCACTGTGGCAAGGGCTTGAATTCTTTCCCTGGGCTCACTGTGTCCCTCTCAGAAGGGCTCAGCAGCCCAGCTACGAATTGTTTGGCCCAGAGTGACTCTTTAAACACATGGCTGGGAGAACGTGATGCTCAACGAATGCAAGGGGCAGGTAGGGCTGGCAGTGGGGTAAGCGGGTGCTGATTGATCAAGGCAGCAGCACACCATTCTGCTGATGTGCCTCAGCCCTGTACCACTGCCCCCCTTCTAGGCTCGTCTGAGGCTCTCCATTCATGCAAACAGCTTGGTCACTGCACCTTGATCCTGACTTGCCCCCTCTTCCCCCCGCTACTCCAGTCCTAGGCTCCCGCCACAAACACACAGCTCTGCCAATGGACCTGAATGCTGATCCCCAGCCCTGGTGCTATTCCAGTCCTAGGCTGGCCGGCCACACCCACAGAGCTCTGTCAATGTACCTTGATGCTTCCTGACCTGCAGCCCCTCTGCTGTTCTAGTGCTGGGCTCCTCTACACACACAGCTCTGACCGTGTGCGTGTGCCCACATCCTAGCAAGCATCCGCAAAGCACCACAGCTGCTGTAAGTCCTTCACTTCTGCTTCAGCAGCTGTTGGGATATGGGGCATTAACAGTTTGGTGAGCAACCAGAGGCAGGATTGGCTTCATGACCCACGGGGCCCGACTGGAATACTCGGCGTCAGTCTGGGGCTTCGGCAGCACTTCAGCGGCGGGGAGTCCGCTCCGGGTCTTCGGCAGCACCGAAGGACCCCCTATTGCTGAAATGCCACCGAAGACCCCCAGAGCGGACCCCCTCGCTGCCGAAATGCTGCCAAAGACCCCCGGAGCGGGGCCTTCTTAGGCGTGGGCACGGGGCCCTCTTTGGCATGGGGCCCGATTCCAGGGAATCGGTGTAAAGCCGGCCCTGGCCAGAGGAACAGGCAGAGATCTGGGTTGCAGACTGGAGACCATCAGCACACTTGGTAAGGAGCACTGCATGATATGAGAGATCTAGATGGCATCTGCTTGTTAATAAGCCCCTCCACATGCTAGTCCTTGTCACTGCTCCCCATAGCACATGCAAGCCCAGCAAACAGCTCTTGATTTGGTCTTTTGGGCCATTGAGAGGAGGAGGAAAGAAAAGGCTGCCAGCCTCAATCAGCCAGGGGGATTCCCAGGTGTGATTTCCAGACTGGCACCTGGGAGTGAGGCTGCGCTGCTCTGCAAGAGGGGTTCTTGGGGCAGGTTTTCTGACAAGCGCCAAGCCAGATTGACAAGGGCTCAGCACAGTCACGAGCAGGGCAGGTTTTCTACAAGGCTCCACTTCTCCCATGAACGCAGCCTGCAGAGCACTTTGGAAAAGTCTGTGCTGGAAGAGATGGATCCTGCCCAGTGATGCGATGGGAGTCTTGCCATTGACTAAAAGAGGAGGCTAAAAGCAGGAGAGGGAGTTGCATTCTCAGCTGAATCTCCTACGCCTGCCTGGGGTCCTCATGCATCAACCCCTCTTCCTTCCACTCCCTCCGAAAAACTCACTTCTTCCACAGAGTTTAGTTGCCTTCAAGATTGTCCCGATTCGGCAAAGCACTTCCACATTGAGGGACTTCAACGTGGTGAAAGCAAAGCACCTGCTTAAGGCCCTGATCCTCAAAGGCATGTAGCCACCTAATTCATGTCAGTTCCCATGGGAGTGAGGAACTGAAATACCTTTGAGGAGCCAGGCCTAAGTGCCACGCTGGATCAAGTCCTAAGGGAGGAGCAGAAATGCTAATGATCTTTAACCTTCTGCATTTCCCCTTCTCAAATAAGATGTGGCCAAGCCCCTTCTGTTCACCACACTCCAGAGGAGGAGATGAAATATCAGCTGCAGTTAGCTCAGGACAAGAACTCAGGGGCTGTTTGGATCTGTTTGCCATGGGTTACAGTTAGAGCTCACCATGTGCTGTGCTAGAGCCCAGGGGATTTCAATAGATTGGAGTTAAAAGTGAGCTGATGTTTATCTCAAGTCAGGGTCAAAAGGCTTTACCTAGAGAGAGATGAAAACTCACCACTCCATGAAGCTTGAATCGATCAGGGGTCCAAGTGGTGGTAGTAGCTGAGGGTCTGGAGTGCTGGAGACAGGCAGAGCCCCCCGTGTGTTCAGTCAGGAGAGGATGAAGTCCCAATGGAACTGATGCAGATTTTGGATCCAGACACCAGAGCACTTACTTGAGCGTGGGTAGGGGTTTTTATAGAGAAACAATACTGGTTCAAGGGAGAACACTAGATTTGTTAGGGCTTCGCTACACTTGAGAGTTACAGCGCTGGTCGTGCAGCTGTGCAGGAACAGTGCTGGTGTGTGGCCACATTTGCAGCACTGTTGGGAGTGATGCATTATGGGCATCTATCCCAGCATTCAAGTGGCAACAACGTGCTTTTCAAAAGAGTGGGGTGGAGTGGGGTCTAGTGTGACAGGGAGCGGGGGGAGAGAGAGAGAGTGGATTTTTGGAGCCAACACTGTGTGTTTAGCTTCCTGCCTTGAAAAAATCAGAAAATGTTTCCAACCCCTTAGTCTTAACTCTTAATTGCAAACAGCCTGCCTCCAGCATGACTCCCCGCTGTTTCACTCACTCCCTGCCTGCCTCTCATTTGATTGTTTACAGCCAGGTACAGATTGATCAAAGCAAACAGGAGCTCTGTTTGTTTTTTTAGATAAGCAGCACCGGCAACGGAGCTCCGCGCGGAGCTCGTTCACAACAAAACAAAGAGAGGCTGCATAACAAAACAAAGAGAGTAATTTAGTTAAAAGCATTCTGGGATATCTCCTAATACCCTGGAGGCCAATTAAAGCACTGGTGTGTGGCCACACTTGACGAGCAGTGCTGGATCACCAGCGCTGCAATACTTATTCCCCAAGCAGACCAGGTGTTCAGCCAGCACTGCAGCCAGGGAGTTGCAGCGCTGGATGTGCCTTGCAGGTGTGGACAGTTACTAATTGCAGCGCTGGAAAGCCTCCACCAGCGCTGCAACTTGCAAGTGTAGCCAAGCCCTGAATGTGTAAACTGATGGCTCAAGGGAGTATACCAAAGTTGTTTTGTTTGAGCTAGACAATAGGAACTGATCATTCCTGGCTGTGGGTGGTGCTCCTTTGAGGGAGCTCACAATGCAATTAGGCAGCTTCTGTATTTCAGATACCAGTAAAGGATTCATGACTGGAATTGGTCTGAGAACTACTGAGCTGGGTGTGTGCAGGCGCGGGTTGATTAACATCTGGAGCAGAGATCCCCCATCATGCAGTGCTTCCCTGCTTTTCTGGTCCCAGAGTTCAGTGCAGTTCTTGTGTTGGATTCCCTGTTCTCCATTCTGTATGCTAATGTAGATGCCTTCCTGTCCCATCTTTGATGCAAATGAGGCTAGGGGAGTTTCCTGAATCCTGTCACCCTTGTCCGGAGGGGTTTAGGTGTGTCTCCCACTGCCTTTTCATTGCTTTTTGTAAGTCTTTTTTCTGATCAGCTTTGGTTCAAGCAGAGGCTTGGGGGGGGGGGGTGTCCTTTGTGAGTCAGACAGGTTGGATACTGCACCCTGGTTCCCCAAGAACATAGAGCTGACAGGTAACAGTTACATACTTACCCTATCTGAGGAAGAACATCCCAAGCTTCAGAGACTTCCCAGTTGAAATCCTGGACAAACCCCTACTTGTAACCCTGACAGACCCTGCTCGTTGGCGGGCGGGATCGAACCTGGGATCTCTGGAGCTTAATGCATGAGCCAAAAGCCAACTAGCTGTTAGCTAAGCCTGTAGAGCAAACTCATTAATCTCTCTCTCTAAGTAGTTTCAGTGCCACTAGATGGGGCAGAACACCATGTGATGTGCAATCTATATGGGTTTATAAAAATATGGTAATAAGTGAATATAATGTAACTGGAATATGCTTCATGCAAAAGGTCTCCTGTAAGGTATCATTACAAAGCTTATAATCTACTAAGTGTGATCATCCTATTGGTATAAATGTATCACTCTTGTATCTGGGAGTAGAAATATGAAATATAACTCTGAGGGCCTATTGTAATTATGCAAAGTGTGGGCCATTAATGGTGGTTTGGAATCTTAATGGCTCTCATCAACCAGGACGATTAACTGGGGCTCTGTTTGCAAGCAAGCCTTCCTGTGAGTCAGGCTGGGAAGAATGAAGGCTTGGGGTCTTACAGTGACATGTGATCATGTCACATGAACTGGAATCCATCTTTAACCTGGTGTTTTTCCAGTGAAGGGAGGTGGAAACCCAGAGAGAGACAAAGGATTCCTGCCTTATGCAAAAAATATATAAAGGGGTAGAACAGAACAAAGGGGAGAGAGGAGCCATCATGAAGAATCCCCTAGCTATCACCTGAGCTGGAACAAGAGCTGTACCAGGGGAAAGAATTGTGCCCAGGCCTGGAAGGTGTCCAGTCTGAGAAAAAAAACTTACTGAAGCATCTCTAAGGGTGAGATTATCTGTATTCAGTTTGATTAGACATAGATTTGCACATTTTATTTTATTTTTCTTGGTGACTTACTTTGTTCTTTCTGTTACTACTTAAATCCTACTTTCTGTATTTAATAAAACCACTTTTTACTTATTAATTAACTCAGAGTATATATACCTGGAGGAGCAAACAATTGTGCATATCTCTCTATCAGTGTTATAGAGGGCAAACAACGTCATAGAATCATAGAATCTCAGGGTTGGAAGGGACCTCAGGAGGTCATCTAGTCCAACCCCCTGCTCAAAGCAGGACCAAACCCAACTAAATCATCCCAGCCAGGGCTTTGTCAAGCCTGACCTTAAAAACCTCTAAGGAAGGAGATACCACCACCTCCCTAGGTAACCCATTCCAGTTCTTCACCACCCTACTAGTGAAAAAGTTTTTCCTAGCGTCCAACCTAAACCTCCCCCTCTGCAACTTGAGACCATTACTCCTTGTTCTGTCATCTTCTATCACTGAGAACAGTCTCGATACATCCTCTTTGGAACCCCCTTTCAGGTAGTTGAAAGCAGCTATCAAATCCCCCCTCATTCTTCTCTTTTGCAGGCTAAACAATCTCAGTTCCCTCAGCCTCTCCTCATAAGTCATGTGCTCCAGCCCCCTAATCATTTTTGTTGCCCTCCGCTGGACTCTCTCCAATTTATCCACATCCTTCTTGTAGTGTGGGGCCCAAAACTGGACACAGTACTCCAAATGAGGCCTCACCAGTGCTGAATAGAGGGGAATGATCACATCCCTTGATCTGCTGGAAATGCCCCTACTTATACAACCCAAAATGCCATTAGCCTTCTTGGCAACAAGGGCACCCTGTTGACTCATATTCAGCTTTTTGTCCACCGTAACCCCTAGGTCCTTTTCTGCAGAACTGCTGCCCAGCCATTCGGTCCCTAGTCTGTAGCAGTGCATGGAATTCTTCCATCCTAAGTGCAGGACTCTGCACTTGTCCTTGTTGAACCTCATCATATTTCTTTTGGCCCAATCCTCTAATTTGTCTAGGTCCCTCTGTATCCTATCCCTACCCTCCAGCGTATCAACCACTCCTCCCAGTTTAGTGTCATCTGCAAACTTGCTAAGGGTGCAGTCCACACCATCCTCCAGATCGTTAATGAAGATATTGAACAAAACCGGCCCCAGCACCGACCCTTGGGGCACTCCACTTGATACCGGCTGCCAACTAGACATGGAACCATTGATCACTACCCGTTGAGCCCGACCATCTAGCCAGTTTTCTATCCACCTTACCGTCCATTCATCCAGCCCATACTTCTTTAACTTGCTGGCAAGAATACTGTGGGAGACTGTATCAAAAGCTTTGCTAAAGTCCAGAAATAGCACATCCACTGCTTTCCCTTCATCCACAGAGCCGGTTATCTCATCATAGAAGGCAATTAGGTTAGTCAGGCATGACTTGCCCTTGGTGAATCCATGCTGACTGTTCCTGATCACTTTCCCCTCTTTTAAGTGGTTCAGAATTGATTCCTTGAGGACCTGTTCCATGATTTTTCCAGGGACTGAGGTGAGACTGACTGGCCTGTAGTTCCCTGGATCTTCCTTCTTCCCTTTTTTAAAGATGGGCACTACATTAGCTTTTTTCCAGTCATCCAGGACCTCCCCCGATCGCCATGATTTTTCAAAGATAATGGCCAATGGCTCTGCAATCTCATCGGCCAACTCCTTTAGCACCCTCGGATGCAGTGCATCTGGCCCCATGGACTTGTGCTCGTCCAGCTTTTCTAAATAGTCCCGAACTACTTCTTTCTCCACAGAGAGCTGGTCACCTCCTCCCCATACCAGCAGAGTGCAGCTGTCTGGGAGCTGACCTTGTCTGTGAAGACAGAGGCAAAAAAATCATTGAGTACACTAGCTTTCTCCACATCCTCTGTCACTAGGTTCCCTCCCTCATTCAGCAAGGGGCCCACACTTTCTTTGACTTTCTTCTTGTTGCTAACATACCTGAAGAAACCCTTCTTGTTACTCCTAACATCTCTGTCTGATGGGATCGAACCTGGGACTTTTGGAGCTTAGTGTATGAGCCTCTACCGCATGAGCTAAAACCCAACTGGCTATTAGTTAAAGCTGTAGAGCAAATCTCTCTCTCTCAGTTAAGGGTCTGTCTACACTGCAGTTCAGGGGGTGATTGAATCACAGGTAGATAGACCTATGCTAACTTAACCCATGTTAGCATGGCCCAAACAACAAGGCGAGTACATACCCAGTCTCCGTCATACTCGTACAGCCCGCACTGAAGCCTGTGCCACCCCGTCTACATGGCTATATTTTAGCAATGCTAGCATGGGTGGAGTTAGTGTGAGTATGTCTACCTGGGCTGCAATCACATCTCAGACATACTCACAGTTGGTTTAAATTAGTTTTTCTAGATGCCAGGCTTTGTGCTGTCCCTCTACACAAGGATGAATTTACTCTCAGCCCAGATCTTCAGAAAACAGTTGGCCAAGGACAGGGTAAAGGACAGGATACACGCTCTAAATGCTGTGGCTAAATGACCAGTGGCTTGTTTAGCTTTCATAGCAATTTGCTGCATATTTTTCCAGAAAGTGCGAATCCATTTTTGCTCAAAATTGATGCGCCCAGTTGAAAAATGTAAATCAGTTGAGAAAAAATGCAAATTGGCCTTTCATAGGTTGATGTCTGGTGCCTCCTCTGAAGGAATTGCTTGCTAGCTCTAATTGTTTTGCCCAAGAGTTTAATGATGCCATTAATAATTAATTGTTCCTTACTCTTGCTTATTTATTACATTGCATTTTAGCTATTTTCGGCATCTCCTGTATCAACCCCCCCCCCCCTTTCAGCTTTTACCTGGTTGGAATTTGTAAGAAAAGCAAAATGCAGAAAGCTGTTAACTGCCCTGCCTTGCTAGACTTTTGGTCTCATTTCATTGTCTTGAAAAATGTCAGATCGCTTTCCAGTGCAGATCAGTGAGTGGCAGTTTTCACAGGGAAGAGGCCATCATGATGAGTTTAATAATGCATCAGCTTCCTCAGTTCTTTCCCAGTGGTGTTATGCAACAGGACAAAGGATGCAAGGAAACTCCTGGATATAAGAAAAGGGAGGAGGCATTACACTATGAAGTTATGGGCTAAGCATTGATGCTATTAATTGTTTCTATGCCCATAAGCTTTTAAATATATAAAATATTTCCACAATGTCATTCATGTATTCCACAATGTCATTGTTCAGAAAGGCCCTGATCCTGCAAAGCACTTTAGCATGTGCTAAACACACAGATGGAATACAAGCTGTCAGGAACAGTATCCCTGATGATGCCACAGCACAACTGGTTGCTGAACTCTGTGCCTTTATCCTCACACACAACTATTTCAAATTTGATGACAATATATATCTCCAGATCAGTGGCACCGCTATGGGCACCTGCATGGCCCCACAATATGCCAATATTTTTATGGCCAACCTGGAACAATGCTTCCTCAGCTCCCGTCCACTCACGCCCCTTCTCTACCTACACTACATTGATGACATCTTCATCATCTGGACCCATGGGAAGGAGACTCTGGAAAAATTCCACCACGATTTCAACAGCTTCCACCCCACCATCAACCTCAGCCTGGACCAATCTACACGGGAGGTCCACTTCCTAGACACCACGGTGCAAATAAGTGATGGTCACATTAACACCACCCTATACCGAAAACCTACCGACCACTATGCCTACCTTCATGCCTTCAGCTTCCATCCCGGGCACACCACAAGATCCATTGTCTACAGCCAAGCACTGAGGTACAACCACATCTGCTCTAACCCCTCAGACAGAGACCAACACCTACAAAATCTCCACCAAGCATTCTCAAAACTACAGTACCTGCACGAGGAAATAAGGAAACAGATCAACAGAGCCAGACGTGTACCCAGAAGCCTCCTACTGCAAGACAAACCCAAGAAAGAAACCAACAGGACTCCACTGGCCATCACATAGTCCCCAGCTAAAACCCCTCCAACACATCATCAGGGATCTACAACCCATCCTGGACAATGATCCCACACTTTCACAGACCTTGGGTGGCAGGCCAGTCCTCGCCCACAGACAACCTGCCAACCTGAAGCATATTCTCACCAGTAACTGCACACCGCACCATAGTAACTCTAGCTCAGGAACCAATCCATGCAACAAACCTGGATGCCAACTCTGCCCACATATCTATACCAGCGACACCATCACAGGACCTAACCAGATCAGCCACACCATCACTGGTTCATTCACCTGCACGTCCACCAATGTAATATATGCCATCATATGCCAGCAATGCCCCTCTGCTATGTACATCGGCCAAACTGGACAGTCTCTACGGAAAAGGATAAATGGACACAAATCAGATATTAGGAATGGCAATATACAAAAACCTTTAGGAGAACACTTCAACCTCCCTGGCCACACAATAGCAGATCTTAAGGTGGCCATCCTGCAGCAAAAAAACTTCAGGACCAGACTTCAAAGAGAAACTGCTGAGCTTCAGTTCATCTGTAAATTTGACACCATCAGCTCAGGATTAAACAAAGACTGTGAATGGCTTGCCAACTACAGAACCAGTTTCTCCTCCCTTGGTTTTCACACCTCAACTGCTAGAACTGGGCCTCATCCTCCCTGATTGAACTAACCTCGTTATCTCTAGCTTGCTTCTTGCTTGCATATATATACCTGCCCCTGGAAATTTCCACTACATGCATCCAACAAAGTGGGTATTCACCCACGAAAGCTCATGCTGCAAAACGTCTGTTAGTCTATAAGGTGCCACAGGATTCTTTGCTGCTTTTACAGATCCAGACTAACAAGTCTACCCCTCTGATACTTTCTCTTGTGTGTAATTCCATTGATTTCAATAGGGCTACTCACATGATCGATGTTACCCACATACTTAAGTGCTTTGCAAGATCTGGAGCTAAAAGCAAGTTGTGTTTAACTATGTTCTGAATTATTGCTCAGCTGTCATGCTCCACTTCAGTAGGATAAGGCAGATGGGTCTTGTCTTGCTGTTATGTGTGGGGAAACAGTCATTGATGTGGGGGCAAGGTCCCTAATAGTCTGCCCCACAAACCTCTGCCCTGCTTGGCCTCCTGTTGGAAAGTTGCAATGAAAGAGGCTGCTTTTGACTTTTCAAAGGCGGCCTTGTAAAATCTCCCTTGCTGCAAATGCTACAGCCTGATGCATTGGTAACTTGGGATCTCCAGCAGGGGGAAAGCAACTCTGTGGTGTGGGGGCAGGAGTAATGCTTTTGCGGGGGACAGATTGCAAAGTGGTCATGGGAGCCCTCTACTGCTTCTGGAGCATTTCAGGTTGGGGTTAAACTCTCAGCATGGGATGTGATTGGAGTCAGTGCATTGTAACAGGATACCATGATCTCAGCTCCAGAGCCTCCACACCCAAAGAATATCATCTATGCTAACTGAAACACTTAGTGAAAAACAGATCTTGACAAATTAGAGAACTGGTCTGAAATCAATACAACGAAATTCAATAGAGACAAGTGCAAAATAATACATTTAGGAAGGAAAAATCAAATGCACCACTACAAAATAACTGGCTAAGTGGTAATCTGCTGAAAAGGATCTCAGGATTATAGCAGATCACAGACTGAACATGAGTCAACAGTGTGATGCAGGTGCAAAAAAGGTGAATATCACTCTGGGGAGTATTAACAGGAATGTCGTGTGTAAGACATGGGAGGTAAATGTCCTATTCTACTCGGCACTAGCGAGACCTCAGCTGGAGTACTGCAGCCAGGTCTGGATGCCACACTTCAGGAAAGATGTGGACAAATTGAAGAGAGTCCAGAGGAGAGCAACAAATATGCTCAAAAATTTAGAAAACCTGACCTATGAGGACAGGTTAAAAAAACTGGGCATGTTTAGTCTCAAGAAAAGAGACTCGGGGGAGGAGGGTGATAATAATTTTCAAATATGTTAAGGACTGTTGAGGATGGTGATCAATTGTTCTCCATGTCCACTGAAGCAATGGGCTTAATCTGCAGAAAGGGAGATTTACATATTAGGAAAAACTTTCTAGCCCTAAGGGCGGTTGAGCTCTGGAACAGGCTTCCAAGGGAGGTTGTGGAAACCCTATCACTGGAGCTTTTTAAGAGCAGGTTGGACAAACACCTGTCAGGGATGGTCTAGGTTTACTTGGTCCTGCCTCAGCACAGGGGGCTGGATTTGATGACCTCTTGAGGTCCCTTCCAGCCCTACATTGCCCTCATTCTGTGATTTTACCTAAATGAACAGAAATCATTCAAGATAAAGACCTGAGCATCACTGGGGAAAGTTTCACAAGCTGTGCTCAGCCTGACATGTCTAGCCACCATTATTCAGCATGCAAGAACAAGGGGCATTCAACAGCATTGAAAGGCAATACATTTCAAATTTGAGACAAGGGATTTTTTTTTACACATGCATAAGTGACCTGGGGAACTCCCTGCCACTTGATATCATTGAATCAAAGTGCTAAGTAGGACTTTTAAAAGGCTCAGGCAGGTACATGGATAATGAGAACATCCCATTACAATAAATGGTACAGAAGTAAATTATAAGGTATTTAAACCTGCCTGCTTCAAGACATCACCCAACTGGGGTGAGGAAGCCACTTCACCCCATAGGAAGATTATTCCATAATTATCCACTAGGGGGGTTTCTTGCAGCTTCCTCTGTAGCAGCTCGTGCTGTCCATTTCTGGAGACAGGGGGCTGGACTAGATGCACTTGGTCTGATCCTCTCTAGCAATTCCTATGCTCTTGTGCCTGGGTCTGGCTCCTCCCTGCAGCTGAACAGCCTGCACTGGGATTCAGGGTAGCATGATTTCCCCTGCACAGGCTTTTGCTGTCTTCCAGCTCCACTACAATGAGCCCATAGCCACAGGCTCATCCCACATTCCTCTGGCTGCCTGGGTTCTTGTAAACATGCTCCTCCCACCCAAGGCGGCTGCTTATAAAAGGAAGAAGAATGCAGCTAAACACACACCCCCGCCACAGTTTCCTGACAAGCCAATAAATTCCTCACTCCCAACAATGCCTCAGCAAAGCCAAGAGTTGAGTTGGTTTTTTTTAATTTAAAAAGGGAACCACTATTTCTCTGTGTATGTCAGCCAGGCTAGAGGAGCAGCTCTGGGGTGAACATGCTTGATCTTTTAGACTGAAGAGTGCAGCCTGGGTAAATTGTTTGTAATGAGGCTGGAACTGCTGGCAAAATTTGGGGCAATTCTTTTCTGGCTTGCTGTGATCTCCCCACTCCCTGCTTCCCCACAAGGAGTTGCAAACACAAGCTGTGGGGGGGAGGGGGGAAGGCGGCGAGGAGGGAGGGAGCAAAACTGTGCTTTCCATGTGGGAAGCATGCAAGGCACAGCATGACTGCAAGGGGGCACTGATGAGATGTGTGTTACTTCAGAGACCTCTCCCATGGGGAGAAGTGGGTATTTATTTTCTACCTCCTCCACACCCTGCTTTATTTGTCAGATAACCCTCCTCCCCCCAAAAAGTATCAGACATGACACAGACCCTGCAAATACACCACCCTCCCTTATATATGCTATGACCCTCACTTGAGCAAAAGGGATTTTAAATATGTAAGCAATACAATTCATGGCAAGGTGTAAGGTCATCAGTATTGTCAGCCCCAAGAATTTGTAAATCCTGAATCAGGCCATGAAAAATCCTGAGATTGGCTTCAAAACCATGAGATTTTTTTTAAAAATATGATATGTCTTTTCCCCTTTACCTTCTGGTTTCTGCACCTTTAGGGTGAACCTGAACCAGGTTTCTAAGATCGTCTCCATAACCATCAGGCCTAGAAACATACTTTGATAAAGTAAATGAAAACAGTCTCAACTAATCATGTGACTCCAGGAGCTGGGGCTTGAACAATAACTATTGCAAGAGCTGGCAGCACTGGGTTGTAGCTGTTCATCAAATAACTTTGCTGAGTTACAAGGTGAGAGGCAAAGCTGCCTCCAGCTGCATGGAGTTCCAGTGCAGTTACTCCCATTATCACAATCTCCCTTCCAATCCACTTCCTTTCAGTCTCTCATCAGCATTTTCCTTAGATTGCACCTGGGTCCCTGTGCAATGCTTTGTAATAGTACCATTGTACTGCAAGGTATGACACAACAGGCGGACAATGCCAGCCTGTTGATATAGCAGACAGGAGATGCTACACAGGCCTTCTCTTGATCCTATAAGAACTTAGATGTGCATCATGGAAATTAGATGATAAAACTCTCCTAGGCAGAATGCTGAAACTTCTACACTAAAATGAGAAACACTCTTAAGTCATTGCCAAGAGGCTGGAATGTGTTTGATAGTTTATACCTGGTGTTATTCTTAGCTCTTCTCAGATTATAACCAGAGACTGTCTAACATCCCAGTTCCCAACCCCAACCCACCCATCTGAAATCCTGTGGAGAACACTATGTTTCCATCATATTCTTGGAGGAAAAAGGGGTCTCACTTTCATGATCGACTGAGGGTATATTTCTGACTATAAAAGTTCTTCAGCTGAAGTAGCATCTGTGATGCTGTCTACCCAGGTACCGGCTCAGGATAGGGCTAATTCACTCATATGCTAATAGAAATCAAAGGAGTGTCAAGAGATAGTGTAGTGGCTGGCCAATTCACTCGTGTGTTAGTTTAGTTCAAAGGAAATGTTAAGGGTATTATCTTCACTTATCTATAACCTGTTGATTGTGGTCACATTACATTATGTATACCCCTGTAGCTAGTTAATCCTAGATCAAAAGTATGTGCTAGTGTTCCAATGAGAATGTGCATGATGTGTAAACTTCATGAAAACTAATGAAGGATTGTTGTTCGCTATTACCTTTTACATTATGACTACCCCTGTAATTAACTTACCCATCAAATGTGATTAGAGCCCTGAAAACGTAAAGGAAGAAGAGTGCTAATTTCAAAGCAAGGGCCATTGTGTTTGACAATGGAAATTCACCAGCCCACATGTGTGAAGACTGTCAGATTGTCTTCTGTGAACAGAAACTATAAATACTGATCCAAAGGACTGTTTGGATTCTAACAGGGTGGAATAGCTGGACAAGAAGATGGAGATCCCTGGAGTTATACTGGGTAACCCTGAAAGACTTTGGGGAAACTAGCAGATTACTACATCTCTGCTACCATTTTGGATTTACAAACTTTGACTCACCTGTTAATATATTTTACCTGCTTTAACTTCTCAATAACCCTCATTTATTTTCTTAGTAAACTAAAGATTTATTAGCCAAGAATTGGCTACCAGGGTTGATTTGGTGTGAGATCCAGAGTACCAAATTGATCTGGGGTAAGTGACTGATCCTTTGGGATGGGAATGAACCTGATGTGGTATAATTTTTGGTTTATATGACCTTTTATCATCAAATGCAGTTTGTCTGGGTGGCAAGATAGGCTGGAAAGCCAAAAGACACTGCCTGTGACTCTATGATAAGACTGGTATAGTGATCCAGTTCATGTGTGTTGCTGGCTTAGTGAAATCTAATTATAGAACATACCACCAGTTTGGGGTGCCTGTTTTCTGACAGTCTGACTGGAGATTGGCACTCACAGCTGTGAGCCACTCCAGACAGCGTGACAGCATCCCCAAGTCCCATGGTCCAGATGGGACCTCTACATAGCAACACAGGGAAAACAGTTTTCAGAACGGAGAGAGGTAAATAGTGGTGTCCCCCAGGGGTCTGAACTGGGACCTGTTCAACATATTCACAAATGATCTGGAAAAAGGGGTAAACAGTGAGGTGGCAAAATTTGCAGATGATACAAAACTATTCAAGATAGTTAAGTCCCAGGCAGACTGTGAAGAGTTACAAAGGGATCTCACAAAACTGGGTGACTGGGCAACAAAATGGCAGATGAAATTCAATGCTGATAAATGTAAAGTAATACACATTGTAAAACATAATCCCAAGTATATATATAAAATGATGGGGTCTAAATTAGCTGTTACCCCTCAAGAAAGAGATCTTGGAGTCAATGTAGATAGTTCTCTGAAAACATCCACTCAACGTACAACGGCAGTCAAAAAAGCGAACAGAATGTTGGGAATCATTATTGCCTCTATATAAATCCATGGTACACCCGCATCTTGAATACTGCGTGCAGGTCTGGTTGCCCCATCAAAAAAAAAAAAAGGGGTATATTGGAAGAGGTTCAGAAAAGGGCAACAAAAATTATGAGGGGTATGGAACAGCTTCTATATGAGGAGAAATTAATAAGACTGGGACTTTTCAGCTTGGAAAAGAGACGACTAAGAGGGGATATGATCACGGTCCATAAAATCATGACTGGTGTGGAGAAAGTAAATAAGGAAGTGTTATTTACTCTTTCTCATAACACAAGAACTACGGTCACCAAATGAAATAAAAGGCAGCAGGTTTAAAACAAACCAAAGGAAGTATTCTTCACACAATGCACAGTCAACCTGTGGAACTCTTTGCCAGAGGATGTTGTGAAGGCCAAGACTATAACAGGATTCAAAAAAGAACTAGATAAATTCATGGAGGATAGGTTCATCCATGCCTATTAGCCAGGATGGGCAGGGATGGTGTCCCTAACCTCTGTTTGCCAGAAGTTGGGAATGGGCGACAGGGAATGGATCACTTGATGATTATCTGTTCTGTTCATTCCCTTTGGGGCACCTGGCATTGGTCACTGTCAGAAGACAGGATACTGGGCTAGATGGACCTTTGGTCTGACCCAGTATAGCATTCTTATGATGAAATGGAATCAGTGCAGGATTCCAATCAGTGCAGAATATAGCCTGCCCACCTTCTCATCACTCAAGGGTGTATCTGGTACTTCACTGGTACTGCACTTGATCATTGCTGAAAGGCCATGTGGTTATACTGGATACCTGCATGTTTGTGGCATGCTGGGAAGTCACAGTGACGTAAGCCACAACTTCAACCACACAGGAAGTGATAATTTACCTGGGCAATGGCACAGCATTAAATGCTCCAATGCAACCCAATGAAAATACTCTGTAATATGACGAGCTCTTTGTGCGCTGTGGATTTATACCAGATACACATACCATTCGGGGGCCAATTTTAGTTTTCAATTCACTTTCACCTTATTTATAGATCTGGGCTGAGGTTCTCAAAGCCGAATCTAGAACTTGTCAGAAGTTTTGGTTTTTTTAGGCATGGAAAATTTAACCTTATCAAAAAATTCAAAACCAAAATATTTAGGTCTAAATCTGAAATATTTCAGTTTGATTGCTGCTATGGTGTCTCATGGGAGTTGTAGTCCAGGTGCTTTATGCTCCTCTTCTCCTCTATAGGCTGGGACCTTTGTTGGACTACACCTGCAATGATGCACCATGGTCTTCCCTCCTGGTGAAAGGAAGTTGGTTGTATATTGTAGGGTTTCTAAGGCCATGGTATATCATGGGAGAAATAGTCTGGCAAGGGAGCCCAGCCCATAGCAGAGAACGAGAACACGAGGCAACCCCAACCACAACTCCCATGAAGTACTCTGTGGAATTTCCAAATAAAAGAATTTCAGTTTTTAGCCAAAAAAGCAAAATCTTTTCAGTTTTTAGCATTTAGTTCTTTGACCAAAAACATATAAATAAACTCCATGGAAAGCAGAGGCTTTTTGCAAAACCATTTGTTTGGTCAATAATGCAATTTTCTGTTGAAAATCATTTTAGATGGAAAATTTTTGAACAGTCCAGCTGAATCTAGGGGATTTAGATGCACAGTTGCCATTTGCTTCAACAGGAACTATGTGTCTAAATCCCATGTTCAGCTTTGAATAGCTCGGCTCTAATACCCAATCATTTTGAAAAAAAAAAGCTGGGAAGGGACTGGAATTAGGTTTCATCATTGGCTACATTTATTAACCCCAGGAGCTCCGATCAAAGTCATACTGTCATAAAGGCAGGAATGTCCATATTGCTTGAGCTGTAGGTTTGTCCCTACAGACACAACCCGAACCAACATCAGTTTCCTCCTTCCCATCCTGACTCAAATATTGTCACTTCTAGGATTTGTACAGCTCCTTTCATGCACATTTCACCCTTGACTGCCGTGAGAACAAGGAAGCTGTAGCCTTATAATCTCTGCCTGTGGAGCACCAATTCCTGGAATGATGCATTGATCAAGAAACCACTGCTCTTTGTTTTGAATACCCCTGAGTGACCTAGGTAAAGTCAATGAGGTCAGACAGGATGCAAATCAGTTAGTCCCAGTGTCAATCAAATAACTGGTTTAAAGTAAGAGGCTCTCACAAGTCTCTCTTCAAAGAAGGCTCAAGCCTGTAAGATGCTGAGCTGCTCCTGGCCATCAACGGGGGCCAAGGACACCCAGCACCTGGCAGGCTGGCCCATCATGGACAGGATGCAGGGGAAGGTGCCTCTTGTGTCTGTGGAAGCCAGTGGGAGGCTTCAGTCCCAGCCCCTCCCCTCAGACGTGGTATTTGTTCAGTAGTTCGCTTTGCCACTGCCGCTTCTTGTTGGGGAAGGACATGGGGATCTTGATCTTCCTGAAGTCTTCGATGCACTTCCCCAGCTCCGACTCCAGCGCCCTTCTCTCCTCGCTGACGGGAGGTGCCTCAGGGCAGCTCTCTACCCCGTTCTCCTGGATGTTCAAGTGGTCACTGTTCCTCCTCTGCCCCATCTGCTTCACCTCCTCCAGGAATTTGAGGGAGTTGGAGAAATCCAGGGTGTTAGGCCGAGGTGGACATTCCTCTGGCAACTCTGGCCAGGGCAAGGAGGCTGTGGAGCCGGGGTCACCAGCCTCCGACTGGGGACCTTTGTCTGGGAGACTGTCTCCAGTGGCCAGAGCCAGGTCAGGTTCACAACGGCTGTCCAAGCTGGAGGTCGAAAAGTCGTAGCTGCTGTCCATGCCAGCCGAGTCCTTGTGTGTCTCCAGGGTTGGGTTTGGCTCTTCTGTCACCGTTGGGGCACTATCTGCTGCTGGCACTGGAGGGGAAAAATCAGAGACCGATATTAGGGATAGGTGGCTGCCATAAGGGCACATTCAACATTATGGGCCAAATTTGGTGCCCTGACATGCCACACAACCACACTGAGCTCAGTGGAAGCCCCAGAATCCAGCACAGAGTTTAGCTCTTTTGCTGCCATTCCTTCAGCTACTGCTCCGAAGGGAAGAGAGCGCGAGGAAAGTGCTGACATATGGCTAGCTGTTGTCAATGTACGGTGTTTTATCCTTTATTTAACCATTTCCTTTGGCTTCTCAGTTCATCCCACCTCCCTCCCACCTCCGCCTTTTCTCTCAAC
Organism: Mauremys mutica; assembly: GCF_020497125.1. Lineage (NCBI taxonomy): Eukaryota > Metazoa > Chordata > Testudines > Geoemydidae > Mauremys > Mauremys mutica. The sequence continues at coordinate 41,293,588 of NC_059080.1, forward strand.
TGCACACAGAAAGAGACCAATCCACATGCCCCTCGTGCTCGGTGGATCACAGCTAGGGAACCACTGCTGTAGGCCAAACACAACCAAATAGGGGCCCTAGCATGAAATCCAGACCCAACTGACAAAACTCTCATTTACCTCAGTGAGGACTGGGTTTCACCCATAATCCTTGCTGGGAGGGGAGATTCAGTTGGTAATAGAGCCCCATACAAGTGCTTGGCTGTTTTTCATTTTCTATACCCCCTGGTCAAACCCCACGAGATGGGACATACTCAGCATGGTGTGTAGAGCTGGGCTCTCAGCTCTTGCTTTGAAACAGGAATTGGGTTACATGTTGGGCCACGTTCATGAATCATTCAGCAAGCCTGAGGCTAAATATTGGGCAAACCTGGAGGCTGATCTATGGGTTAGGGTGGAAATTTTGTAAAGCTCACTAGTTTCAAAGGTTTTGGTACACTGAACACTGCCACTGTTAGGAGCTGAGTGAAACTTGTTATGGATTGAGTTAAAACACCATTGAGATTGGTAGGGGAGTACTCACCCTTCAATTAACATAACTCTAAGCATAAACCCCCACTTAAGAAAAAAGATGTGAGTGAACCCACCCAGGAGCTTTTGGCTGAGTATTGTTTTGGGTAGGGGTGTTGGGGGGGAAGAGATCACACAAACTGGGATCAGGCAAGAACAGAGAGAGAGGGACTGAGGCGAGTTAATAAAGCCAAGCAGGACCCTGTAAGCACAGTGTGACTCTGGAAAAAACTAGAGTGAGAGCTTTGGGTTTGATGTTGACTAACGAGGCTTGGAGGCTGTAAGACAAAGAACTGCTGCTTTGTTCTTGGTTCCTTCTGCATTCAGAGACACAGGACTTTGTACACTCTTTGTAAATAAACAAGACTGCATCAAAGAAAACAGCAGCTGCCATCAACTTCTATTTCCAACTTGAATGTCCCCAGGGCCCCAAACTTCGACTAGCTGCCCTGGTCGAAAAGTGGTAACAATATTCAGCATGATGCGCAGAGCTCAGCTCTTGCTTTGAAACAGGCTTTTTGTTACACACTGGACTGTGTTTGTGAATCATTCAGCAAGCCTAGGGCTAAATTTTGGCCAAGCCTTAGGGGCTGATCTATGGGTTGCAATAGAAATTGTGCAAATCTCGCTGGTTTCAAAGGATTTCAGGCTGAGCTTTGGGGTGATTCAATCATGAAACCAAGATGAATGGAAACTGGAAAGTGAAAAATAAGTTGCACAGCTTCCTATGTTGCTAGCTGCTGAGTTGGTCTGAAACAGTCACGGTGAATCTCTGTTTGCTAGCATTAGTGGAAAACAAGCAGTGACTCTGTATTGGAAACAGCCACTATGTTTCAATTTCTAGCCACAGGAACAAATCATGCAAAGGAACTTTAATGGATACTGATACTAAACCATTTAGCAAGGTCAGCCCTGTCCCCTTGCCCTCAGTTAGTGAAAAGCAGCACATGCAGCCACAGCAGAACCCAAGGGAGTGGGTCTTTTACTGATCCCTGTGCCCAGATATGCAGAGAGATTACAGGGCTAATTCCCTAAATGCATCTAACGGCTGCAGACTGCAGATTATCATGGCAATGCCATCCCTGAGGTTCTCTTGTGGGTAGAAAAAACCCCATGGGCAACTCATTTTGCATAAGGAAACATTTTCCCATCATGCATGTATCTAGTCCAACTGCATGCTGGAGTGTGCATGAAATATCACTGCTACCATGTGATCATCTCAAATGATAAAACGGGATTATTGAGACCTCTTACCAGTGAGCTGAGCATTGTATGCAGGGCGATGTCTCTCTCTAGCCACATATTATTATAGTAGCAATATAGAGCTGGAAGGAATGTCAAGAGATCATCTAGCCCATCCCCTCACTCTACGGTGGGATTAAGTATGATCTAGACCATCCCCGACAGGTGTTTGTCTACCCCTGTTCTTAAAAACCTTCAATGACGGGGATTCCACAATCTCCTTGGGTCACCTGTTCCAATGCTTATGTTAGAAACTTTTTCCTAATATCTAACCTCAGTCTCCCCCTTGCTTCAAACTAAATCAATCACTTCCTGTCCTACCATCAGTAGACATGGAGAACAATTGATCACTGTCATCTTTATAACAGCCTTTAACATATTTGAAGACTGTGATCAACCCCCCCGCCCCCAGTCTTCTCTTTTATGCTCTAGACTAAAGATGTCTTTCAACCTTTCCTCAGAGGTCACATTTTCTAACCATTTGTCATTTTTATTGTTTTATTGTGACTCTCTCCAATTTGTCCACATCTTTCTTAAAGTGCAGTGCCCAACACTGGACACAGTACTCCAGCTGAGGCCCCACCAGTTACCTCCCGTGTCCTACATACGACAGTCCTGTTAATACACCCCAGAATTACATTGCCTCTTTTGCAACAGCATCATGTTGTGGACTCATATACAATTTGTGATCCACTATAACCCCCACATCTTTTTCTTCTGTACTACCACCTACCCAGCTTTTCCCCATTTTGTAGTTGTGCATTGAGTTTCCCTTCTAAGTATAGTACTTCACACTTATCTTTACCGAATTTCATCTTGTTGATTTCAGACCAATTCTCCAGCCTGTCTAGGTTGTTGTCAATTCTAATCCTGCCCTCCAAAGCGCTTGCAACCCCTCCAAGCTTGGTATCATCCCCAAATTTTATAAGCATACTTCCACCCCATTATCTAAGTCATTAATGAAATTATTGACTAGTACTTGACCTAGAACTGACCCCTGTGGGACCCACTAGATATGTCCTCCTATCAAACCACTGATAACTACTCTTTGAGTATGTTTTTTTTCAATGAGTTATACACTCACATATAGTAATTTAATCTAGACCAGTGGTCTTCAACCTGGAGCCGCAGACTATGTCTACGATTTCCAAAGGGGTCGGCATCTCCATTCAAAATTTTTGAGGGGTCCACAAATGAAAAAAGGTTGAAAACCACTGATCTAGATCACAATTCCCTAATCTGATTCTGAGTTCTAGCTGAAGTGCAAACAACCTTTATAACTTTCAAACAAAACCCATTTTTGGAGGGGTGTGTGGAAATTTGGCCATTTCTCAAAATGAGAATTTTTTGCAAAAACTTTTTTTTTTCTTTTTCAAATCCCTTATTCCAAATATTTTCAGCAGAAGTTTTTAAGGGGGAAAAAAGAAGCCTGCTAAATATTTTTGTTTGTTTTTCCTTTTCTGTTGTCATTCTGCATTGCCAATTTTAGATCAGTTGAGTCACATGGAGGGAATTTTTGTTCCCCAAAGTGGAATTTTTTGAATAACACTGACGGATCTCAAAGTAATTTACAAAGCTCAGTATCATTATCCCCATTTTAAATATGGGAAAACTGAGGCTCAGAGCAAGGCAAAGACTTGCTCAAGGTGACCCAGCAGGGCCATGGCTAAGCCAGGACTAGAACCCAGAGTCCCAGTTCCATGCTCTAACCACAAGGCAACATTGCCTGCATGTTGTGGGATGGGGGAGCTGCAAATAAAGGCACATTAGATACCAGCCTTCAGGTTTGCAAACCCCATCCTGTCTGGAACCGCCTGCTCCTGTGCCAAGCTCCTCCTCACATCCATGCCCATCTGAGGGTATGTCACTGACTCCAGCACCTGGGGAGAACAATCCACAACAAACAGAACATCAGCAATCAGAACAGGTGATTGTGCATGTAAAAGATGGGAAGGTCATTAAAGTGCAGGGTATCGCTGAGCAAAGGGAGGTATAATGTAGACCAGCTCTGAGCCCACACACAGCTCTGCCAATGCATCAATAGCGGACAAACTGTGAACTCTCTGCAATACTGACCATTGCTCCTGTAGCTCTTTCTGTCTCCGGCTTTGCTTTGTCCTTTTGGATTGGACTGGATGCAGAATAACCCTACTTCTAGAAAGCCCAGAGGGAAATTAGGGGGTTAAGGAGTATTCTCCAGAGGGCATGCATTTGGAATGAGATGAACATACACTGATCCTGGTGAATGCCGTTGCTCTGCTGTGTGGTAAGGAGAGATCTTCTAAAGCACCTAAAGGAGTTAGGAGAACAAGTCCCATTAACTTTCAATAGGACCTGTGTTCCTAAATCCCAGAGGTAATAATATATAGAGATATACTTATCTCATAGGGATGCTGAAAGGTCATTGAGTCCAGCCCCCTGCCTTCACTAGCAGGACCAAGTACTGATGTTTGCAGGGGCGGCTCTAGGTATTTTGCTGCCCCAAGCACGGCAGGCAGGCTGCCTTCAGCGGCTTGCCTGTGGGAGGTCTGCCGAAGCCACGGGAGCAGCGGACACTCCGCAGGCATGCCGCCAAAGGGAACCTCCCTGCCGCCCTGGCGGTGACCGGCAGAGCGCCCCCCATGGCTTGCTGCCCCAGGCACGCGCTTGGCGTGCTATTGCCTGGAGCCGCCCCTGGATGTTTGCCCCAGATCCCTAAGTGGCCCCCTCAACGATTAAACTCACAACCCTGGGTTTAACAGGCCAATGCTCAAACCACTGAGATATCCCGCCTCCCCTTTTGAAAGGCCCTCACCAGAGCTATATTTCCTGATCAGAGGGTGCATCTCAGTGTTAAAATGGCTGGGAAGGTGCTCTGCAACATACTGCAGCAAACACCACAGTGCAGTATGCAGCCCTGCTGCACAAGTCTCCCCCACATAACTGTATACGCACATACACACGCGCATGCTCATGGCTAGATCCTCAGCTGGTGTAAATCAACACCACTGACCTGGGTTATTTAGGCTCCACAGAGGAGCCGCCTCTCGGCTTGCACAGCACAGGCTGCGTGTAAGGACGTCCTCAGCGTGAGGGGAATGACGCGATCTCCGGGTGCCTGAGTGGCTTTGCATTTAGAAGCAGGCAGATGCTAATCACTGGCCCTTGGAAATGCCTTAGCTCAGTAATAGCACATAGATATCAGCTTAGCCTGTTTTTATCCCTTTACTGAGGGCATGTCCTCGCTTAGCCCATCCAGCAGGGCCCTTATGCTAATGGCTGTAATTATCTGTACTCTGCTGGCAGTGCAGCTCTCAGCAGGTCTTTGCTGTCCCCAGCCACTGCTGTCTGCATGCCTGCGTCCCCTGCAAACAGGGTTCACGTGTATTTCCTCTGAGTGTAACATCCAGTAAGGCCATGGGGCACAGAGGCTGTTCTGTCCAGAACTGGTCCCAAAGGAAATGGACTCCTAGCTATGCAGACCAGGGGCGATCATTTGAGCCATCCAGGCTGGTGTCACTGTGCTTTACAGACTCTTTCTATCACAGAACGTAGGAATTGCCATACGTGTCAAACCCGTGGCCCATCCAGCCCAGTATTCTGTCTCCATCAGTGGCCAGATGCTTCCATGAAAGGTGCTAAAAACCCAGAAGTGGGCAATTGTGGGATAATCAACTCATTAACCCCATCAGTTAGAGCTTGGTGCTTGCTGTGAAGGATGAGAGTTCAGATCCCTTCTGCATTTCGGTGAGTCCCCACCCTGAGACCAACCCCCGTCCTGATTTTGGGACAGGTTCCACCTCAGCTCTTATTCCTTCCACAACCTATCTGGGCCCCTGACCTGCTGGGTGACCTTGAGCAAGTCACATCCTCACTCTGTGTCTGTCTTGGCTATGTTTCAGAGTAGCAGCCGTGTTAGTCTGTATCCGCAAAAAGAACAGGAGTACTTGTGGCACCTTAAAGACTAACAAATTTATTGTGATTAGGTCCTATGATGGATAGGATTTACAACCTATCCTTAAAGATGATCCCTCACTCTCACAGATCTTGGGAGACAGGCCAGTCCTCGCTTATAGACAGCCTCCCAACCTGAAGCAAATACTCACCAGCAACCGCACACCATACAACATAAACACTAACCCAGGAACCTATCCTTGCAACAAAGCCCGATGCCAGCTCTGTCCACATATCCATTCCAGTGACACCATCATAGGACCTAATCACATCAGGCACGCCATCAGGGGCTCGTACACCTGCACATCTACCAACGTGATATATGCCATCATGTGCCAGCAATGCCCCTCTGCCATGTACATTGGCCAAACTGGACAGTCTCTACGCAAAAGAATAAATGGACACAAATCTGACATCAGGAATCATAACATTCAAAAACCAGTGGGAGAACACTTCAACCTCTCTAACCACTCAGTGACAGACTTGAAGGTGGCAATTTTGCAACAAAAAAACTTCAAAAACAGACTCCAAAGAGAAACTGCTGAACTCGAATTAATATGCAAACTAGACACAATTACCTGTGGTCTAAACAAAGACTGGGAATGGTTGGGTCATTACATTAATTGAATCTATTTCCCTATGTTAAGTTCTCCTCACACCTTCTATGGGCCATCTTAATTATCACTTCAAACAGTTTTTTTCCTCCTGCTGACGATAGCTCATCTCAATTGATTAGACTCTTCCTGTTGGTATGCATACTTCCACCATTTCATGTTCTCTGTATGTATAAATATCTCCTGTCTGTGTGTTCCATTCTATGCATCCGAAGAAGTGAGCTGTAGCTCACGAAAGCTCATGCTTCAATAAATTTGTTAGTCTTTAAGGTGCCACAAGTACTCCTGTTCTTTTTGTCTTGGCTATGTAGACTGTAAGTTCTTTGGGGCAGAGGCTGTCTCTTACTATGTGTTTGTGCAACACCCGGCACCACGGGGCCTTGATCTCAGCTGGGAGCTCAAGCCATTATTGCAGTACGAACAATAAATAACCTGCTCCTAGACACACTTCCTGGGCCACTTGCTCCATCAGGAAAAAGTCGCAGGTGTTTGGCCTGAATTTTTCATCCCTCATTTTTCTTAAGCCTTTGCTTCTTGCCTTGCTCATCTGTCCGTTTCAGTGAGTAAGGTAGAGCGCGGAAGTGACATTTATCAAGTGTTCTTCTGTGCCATTCTGTTTGTCAGAATCCTGCTGGGTGCTATTAATATGCTCCCTGCTTCTGTTATGTTCAGCGTTTGGAGCGGGAGCCATGCATGAGTATCCCAGCCCTTGGATCTCGTCAGTCAGCATTTACTCCCAAGATGAATTTAACATGGGCTGGGAGCCCCGGGCCTCCCTGGCACTGTTAGAATATTCAGCGCACTCCTTTGTCTGATGCCTCCAGCTCCAGGTCTTTCACAGCATCCAAGATCCGGGAAGGAACCCAAAGTCTCTGACATGTCCTCGGGCTCTCAGTGCACTCCGCAAACATTTTGGAATAGAAGAGGAAGGTGGGGGAATGTTCCTATTGGGAGGAGGCCAGCAATAGCCTCGCTGCTTTCTCTGCAGGGTCCCAGCACCTAGGAATGAAGCTGAGCAATGCACAGCAATGAGCAGAGTGTAGCGAAGCCAGCCCCATGGCAGGTCGAGACAGCTCCCCCAAGTGGATCTCTGTCTTTCCTCCACTCCAGAGTCCACGATCTCCCTCCCAAGCAAGGCAGCTAAGCCAACTCCGTTCCACCCCAGCTGGCTGAAATCAGCCCTGGGCTTTTCTGCAGATTCTGACTTCCTGATGCATCTGGATCCTCTCCAAGTCAAGGGCTGCCTAAAATGAAGCATCCTGCTTTAATTGCCCCCGAGTGGAGACCCAGCCCTGGTGGGCAGTGACCTCTGCTCATTCCCAAGGGGTGAGAAGACTGGTTTGACTCTCCGGTGTTTAGAGGGCATTGGCAGTGTCCGGAAACGCTAGGGGGCCTGCCACCATGTGGTGATGCCATGTCATGACAGGCACATCTCAAGGGGTTGGTTATGCCAGAGCAAGGCCTTCAGAGATGTCAGAAAAGCAAAGAGGACGCTGAACCCAGCACTGTGTTAGCAGGAGCAATAATGCGGCTTCCCAAGAAACGACTGTAAAGGGACCCAGAAGTCTGTGTGGGATGGGGAAGAAGCAGCTAATTCAGGTTCCACCTTCATAACCAGCCTGGGGACTTTTACGCTGTTGTAGGCTCAGGGACTCTGCCAGCCTCCAAGCATGGTTTGTTTACACTGCTGCCCCCTTTCTCTCTATTAGCTCAGAGAGAGCAAAGCTTCCCACAAATCGGGGGCCAAAGTGTCTTCTCCTTCATCTCAGCCAAAGGGAACCAGGCCAGGCCTCTCCATCTCAACCATGCTCTCCAAGAGTGTCCTCTCCTTCATCTCTACCAAAAGCATTCTCTGAAGGCGTCCCAGGCCAGGGCTCTAGTCACAGGCTCATGGCTAGAGGGACTCCCGTGCCCACAGTTAGGAGGGAGCCTGAATGGAGAGCGAGAGCAGCAGGAGGTGTGCTGTGATAGATGATGCTGTGCGTTGACCTTGTGATGGTTACCACCACCACGTGTCACTGGCAATGCTTTCCACCAGGATCGCTCAGGCTACATTGACAGAGGGGTTTTACCTCATGTGAGCTGATTGCCAGTGAACTCAAGGTAGTTAATGTAATCTGAGAGGCTACTTTGGTCACACTCCAAATGTTTATTCCAGGTGACAAATGGGGCTCATATAGAATGATCGTGTCACACGAATCTCAACTCCTGCACTTGTCCAGACTGCGTATAGGAAATTCAACCTGTGCTGCTTCTGAAGGCTTTGGTCCCTGATACACCATCAGAAATGAGCAAGACTTTGTGTAAATGTGCATCAGCTCCCTGCTCACTAAGGCTGGCTGCGACAGCGAAGGCCGTTTGTTAAATCTGCAACGTAGTCAACACTGCAGCTGGATTAACTGCCATGGCAACCCATCTGTGCCACCAGAGTGCCTGCACCAGGTTAATCAAACAACAGAGAGCCTGTATTTTTGAACCAGTTTATGGCTAGCAATTACTACTCAAGTTTGCAGCTGTGCCAATGCACCTCACTCCTGACCTGCAGCACCCAGTGCTGTTCCGATCCCAGGCACTCACACAGCTCTGTCAATGCGCCTCCCTCCTGACTTACAGTCCCCTTGCTATTCCAGTACCTGGTTCCTCCCCAACAGTTCTGCCAAAGTCAATGAATCCTGACCTGCAACAGCCCTTGCCAGTCCAGTCCTGGGTCCCTCAGGTTGGGTCTACATTGCAAATGAAAGACCTGTGGCATGGCTGTGGCTGGCCTGGGTCAGCTGACTCAGGCTCACGGGGCTATAAAATTGTAGTGTAGATGTTCGGATTAGGGCTGGAGCCGGGCTTTGAGACCCCGCAAGGGGGGAGGATCGGAGACCAGGCTCCACACCTCCATACTGCAATTTTCTAGCCCCGCAGCTCGAGCCCAAGTCAGCTGACCTGGGCCCTGAGACTCAGTGCAGCATGATTTTTATCACAGTGTAGACCTACCCTCACATGGTATGTCTTACACTGCATTGTAAACCCAAGTTTGTGGGACCTGGGCTTGTGGACTTCATGTTTCCAACCCTATGCTTGAGAATCCATGCTGCACGGTAAATCCAGGCTTTCAATTGCTGGACCCAGGTCTCACAGCTGTGCTAATGCATCCATACTATGCTACCCAAACCTTCTGACTCAGGACTGTAGCTTGAACTGCATCCACACTCCAAAATGACAGGGCTTGGACCCAAGACCCAGCAGGACTCGGCCTCTGACCCACCCCCCCAGCAGGGTCCTGAGTACTTGCTGATCTGAGTCAGGCTGTGGTCAGGAGGGCTTGGGCTCAAACCTGTGTCAGAACCCAGGTTTTGCATGAAGTGTAGACATACCCTGAGGAGCAGAGGCTGCTAATCTTGAGATGAGATGCTACATCATGTGGGTGTTTGCCATGTACACAAATAGAGACCAGCTTCAGACAAAACTCATTTCACCTGTGACCCAAGACAGGCTCCGAACAGGCCTCCAGAGCTGAAAGTCAGGAACTCCCGGACTGCTCTGAGTCCCTTTTTTCCTAATGCAGCTTTTCATGATCAATTCCTGCAGCTGCTGCACCAAAGTGGGGGGTGGGGGTGGAGAGAGAAGCCTGAGCCCTTGAAAGAACTAATCTTGCTGAGTTTAAATCATAGTTCTGACTTCCCTCTGCCACTCAGCTTGTCCTTCGCTGTCAAGGGGTTGCAACGTGGACTCAGTGCTTGGGAATGGCAAAGCAAGAGGCTGGGGCCACGCAGCATCAGGTGAAATGAAAATCAAAGAGTAGCTGAGGGGGAGAGCAGGCACATTTTAATTAGCTATCTGGGACCTGGGCTGCTGGCCTCCCCACTGGACTCACCCCTCAGGACTTTGAGCTCTAGAAGCGGAGGGAGGACACGTGGATCAATGGTTGCTTCCATGGCTAGGTCTGAGCACCTTCAAAATACCTGGGATGGGGAAGGGGTGGAATTATAGTGGGGGAAGAATTAGATGGAAACATCCTGGCTAATGAGGCCTCTCTGATCCTGGTTTAGTCTTTGCATAGTCTGTTAATGCACCAAGGCTGTTCAGAACCAGCTCCAGATAGCACCTTAAATGGATGTTGCTGAGCAGTTTTGCTATGTTGACTCTAATGTTACCAGCAATAGAGATCTTGATACTGAGCTCACTAGATGAATTGCAAGACAGAGCCTGGAAGAATAACAAATTGTCGATTCAAGTGAAAAGCCGTATTTATTAGACGTGTTTTGCCCACTCTTCTATATGGCTCAGAAATGTGGATGATTTATGCCAAATGTACCAAAAGACTAACAATCTTTCATATCAGATGTTTGCATAAAGTTCTTCGAATAAGATGGCAAGACAGGGTGACAAATACGGATGTGTTAAATCATGCTGGCATGTCATTCATGGGAATGTTAGTAAGAAAAGACTCAGGCGGCTTGGACATGTCACGCAAATGCTGGATTACAGGATCCCAAAGAGTGTGCTGTACTCTGAAGCTTGCAAAGGGCCTAGAAACAGAGGCAGGCCATTGCATGGATTTCAGGATGCTTGTAAAGAGGACTTAGTATCCTTTGGAATCTCTGTGGATGATTAGACTGGATGCTTGTAAAGAGGACTTAGTATCCTTTGGAATCTCTGTGGATGAGGTAGACTGGATCAAGCTTTGCGATGTCTGCATTAGAGGAGGAAAGAATCTGATGCATTAGAGGAGGAAAGAATCTGCTGCTTGGATTAATAGCATTGCTAGCACATGGGTGTGCCCTACTGTGGATGGGACTGTCACTCATGCATCGGACTCAGCAGCCATCAATGAACTCATTGGCATATATGCCATGCTCTGTAAAGAGCGACGGTGCCATTGATTGAGTCTGTTCATAATGCTTGTGTAATCCCCTGCTCAGTGTGTTATACAGTCCCTCTGTGCCCAATTGTGATGCATGGCCAGAAAGGGTTAAACATCCTGCAAAATAAATAACTCTCAAAAGATATGTGGGGAGATAATGTTTGTGGTTTTGTGTATTTACATATGTATGAGTAGGGTGGACAATGTAATCAACAGTCCCAGTCTATGCTGTAGTCTGATAATTCAGAGATCAAAAGAACATCCTAGCATTTAAACGAATTGTAAATGCGGGATATCTCAGTATTCATCTCTCTTTGAAATGTATAGCAAATAATCTGTGAATGGTGGAGGAACAAGCAAATTGCCTTATGTTAATTCTACAGCTAAGTACCGGTGATGGACCTCCTTCAAAGTCATGCTAATTATCTGTTGAACTCCAACTTGTCAAAAGACATGAAATTGTATAAAAGATCCTTGGGTCCTGATTCTGTCATCTCAGATCTGCTTAGGCTTCATCAGGGGAAGTTTGAGTCGCAAGACTGAGGTCCCAGTTATGCTGGTACGCCCTGAATATGAGATTTGGACATTGGACTATAACCTATGAACTATTTCTAAAGGAACTCACTGCAACTACAAAGCTCACCACCTCTGCTATGAATCTGCATCTCAATGAATTGAACTCATGCCTGTATATATATTGATCTTTTAACCATACTCTCTCTTTTGTTTTTTAATAAAGTTTAGTTTAGTTAATAAGAATTGGCTGTAGCATGTATTTGGGTAAAATCTGGAATATTCAATAACCTGGGAGGTAATGTGTCCAAACCTTTGTGATTGATAGTACCTTTTCCTTTATATGATGAAATAAGATATACAGAAATTTTCATCATATTTGACGTGGGTATCTGGATGGAGGTCTGAGGCTGGATCACTTTAAGGGAACTGTGTTGTTTGGACTTCTGAGTAACCAATAAGGTAATAAAGAAGCTGTTTTATGCTGGCTTGGTAAATCTAGGTATTGGAATATCCACCAGCTTTTGGGGGTTTGTCTTCCCCATTTTTTACAGTTCACCCTAATTGAGTGACCATAGCTGGCCCGACTGGGACCCCGGTCACACCGATCCACAAAGGATATCAGTCTGGCACAGGTGTCCTAGCGATGAGCATGTCTCTGTAGTTCAACCTGTAGAGAGGTCATGCTTTCAGCTCTAGAAGTCCCTGGTGTAGCCCCAATTATAAAGGAAGATTTAACCTCATCTATCATGCATTGGTCTGAGAGGGTTCTGCCTCCAAATAGGCTGCAGTGGTGAGGTTGTCATTAGCATGAAGCCCTTGAGGAGCACACACGAAGCAGTCCTCTGTGTGGTCTCTAATAGTAATGTTATCAACTGCATTAGTAGGAGCATTGCCAGCAGATCAAGGGAAGTGATTATTCCCCTCTATTTGGCACTGGTGAGGCCACACCCATAGGCGGCAGGTTTGTATAATTTTTGGTGGGGCCCAAAATTGTGGTGCCCCCCCGCTCCCGCCCTGTAAGCCGATATAAAATGAAGCTACAACGCGTCAGTGCCACAAGATTACAAGGGTCAATTAAAAGTGGAAAGTCAGAAGCAGCACTTGCCTAGTTCAATATACAGTATTATATTTTGTTGCACCTGTTGTGATGAAGTGGGAATGTTCTTAATATTTTCTCTGAATACTGTGTGGGTACCTCAGTTTCCCCTGCAAGATGCCAACTGAAGGTGTTGGGGACAAAGAGATCAGGTGGCCTCCCTGTCCGGAAGAGACACAGAGGCCAGAGGAGGGAGTGTCAGTTTGGAGCTGGCTGGGGAAATGGGGAGAGACCCAGAACTTGGTTCTGGGCTCCCCACCCTCCAAGATGGACCTGACAGAGGGGTTCTGTTTTCTGTACCAACAAGCTCTGTTTAAACTGTGTTCCCGTCATGTAATAAACCTTCTGTTTTACTGTCTGGCTGAGAGTCACATCTGACTGCGGAGTTGGGGTGCAGGGACCTCTGGTTGCCCCAGGACCAGCCTGGGCAGACTCACTGTGGAAAGTGCATGATGTGGAAGGGCATGCTGAATGCTCCGAGGTCAGACCCAGGAAGGTGTAAGCTTCTTGCCCTGGAGACAGTATGCTCCAAGAGAGGAGGCTCCCCCAGAGTCCTGACTGGCTTTGTATGGAGTTGTTCCAAAGCATCACAGCATCCCCTTCCACACCGTGCACTTCCCGGAAGTCCGCACAGGCACTGACACTCCCTCCTCCAGCCTTTGTCTCTTTTCCAGGCATTAAGAGGCCACCCAATCTCTCTGTTCTCCAACACCTTCAGTTGGCACCTTGCAGGGGAAACTGATTTGGGAGAAATGAAGTAAAAGCTGCCCAAACTGAGCTTGAGCACTCCTGAATTTTGAGGTGTTCAAATCTGGAAGGCAGGTGCTGGGGGTGGGAGAGGGCTGTGGGCTCCATGGGGGAGCATGGCAGCAACTGTCTGGAGCTGCATGGAGCCAGACACGCTGGTCTGAATGGCACAGTAAGCAGTTTGGGGGTTGGAGAAGGGGTAGGGGGTTCCGGGGGGCAGTCAAGGGACAAGGAGCAGGGGGGGTTGGATGGGGCAGAGGTTCGGAGGGGCAGTCGGGCCAGGCAGCAATTGGATAGGCATGGGAGTCCAGGAGGTTTATCAGGGGACAGGTAGGAGGGTCCTGGGGGGAAGTTGGGTGGGGTCTCAGGAGGGGGCAGTTGGGGACAAGGAGAAGGGAGGCTTAGATAGGGGCTGGGGTCCCAAGGGGCAGTTAGGGGCAGGGGTCTCGGGAGGGGGTAATTGGGGGACAAGGACCAGTGGTGCTTAGATAGGGGGTGGGGCTCCTGGGGGGCAGTTGGGGCAGGGGTCTGGGGAGGGGGCAATCAGCGGCCGGGGCTGGGATTGAAAGGGCTCTGGGCTGCTGGCAGCCGCGGGGAGCCCAGAGCCCTTTAAATCCTAGCCACGGCCGGGAGTCAGAGGGGTCTGGGCTGCCTGCAACCGCGGGGAGCCCAGAGCCTTTTAAATCCCAGCCACGGCCGGGAGTCAGAGGGCTCTGGGCTGTCCGCTGCAGCGGGGAGCCCAGAGCCCTTTAAATCCCAGCCGCGGCCGGGAGTCAGAGGGCTCTGGGCTGCCTGCAACCACGGGGAGCCCAGAGCCCTTTAAATCCCAGCCACGGCCGGGAGTCAGAGGGCTCTGGGCTGCCCGCTGCGGCGGGGAGCCCAGAGCCCTCTGACTCCCGGCTGCGGCTGGGATTTAAAAGGCTCTGGGCTCCCCGCGGCTGCCGGCAGCCCAGAGCAGGGGAGAAACCTAGCTCCAAATATTGCTGGAGCAGAGCCCCTTACTGTGAATATTCCTGGGGCTAAAGCCCCAGGAGCCCATATAAGTTGGCGCCCATGGCCACACCTGGAGTATTGTGTCCAGTTTTGGTTCCCCCACTACAGAAGGGTTGTGGACAAATTAGAGAGAGTCCAGTGGAGGGCAACAAAAATGATTAGGGGGCTGGGGCACATGACTTATGAGGAGAGGCTGAGGGAACTGGGGTTATTTAGTCTGCAGAAGAGAAGAGTGAGGGGTGATTTGATAGCAGCCTTCAACTACCTCAAGGGGGGTTCCAAAGAGGATAGAGCTAGGCTGTTCTCAGTGGTGGCAGATGACAGAACATGGAGCAATGGTCTCAAGTTGCAGTGGGGGAAGTCTAGGTTAGATATTAGGAAAAACTTTTTCACTAGGAGGGTGGTGAAGCACTGGAATGGGTTACCTAGGGAGGTGGTGGAATCTCCATCCTTAGAGGTTTTTAAGGCCCAGCTTGACAAAGCCCCGGCTGGGATGGTTTAGTTGGTGTTGGTCCTGCTTTGAGCAAGGGGTTGGACTAGAGGTCCTGAGGTCTCTTCCAACCCTAATATTCTATGATTCTATGATTAGCAAAATAAAATTGCAAACACTGTAATACAGCAAAGGAGACCGCCAATACAGCATGTCCAATACCTGCGCTGTGTTACTCACCTCATCCCTTGCGGGAACCCTGAAGTAGATGCAGTGATCCCAACGTGATCATCAGGCCAATGTGTGCCGATGGGTCCCACTGCCCACAGGCTGGGTACCACCTTTCACACTGGGTTAGGCTGACACCCACCAGGCCTTATACATATTTAATGATAGGTTCAACTTCCTTTCCTGAAACGTAATTCCACCCCTCAGTAACACTGGGGTCCCTAGCTTCAATAGGTCACTTGGTCATTTATGACATATTCATTAGCATTTCTGTCAACTAGTTGCCATGGTATATCTAGTATGAAACATGAGACTAGTACGTGTAAGTTTTGGATAAGCTCAACATCCTTTAAATTTGCCCTACATTTCCAAAAGTATATTCTCGTGGTTTCATATGTCATCTTTTCCCAACTTGTAATACTTTCGGTTTCTGTCATACTAAGGTTGTGACTTAGGGCCTTTTTATCAGTTAGCTCCTTTTTCCAAGCTATTCATGTCAAGCTTGGCCTTAGTTATGCTAAGCTAATTGTCATACAGGCTTGAGGCCTGTAGGTTCTTGGGTTACAGCTGGTGACAGCTTGTCTGGGTTCAGATTCCTGCAGACCTCAGATGCTTGGGACACGCTTCTTCAATACATAACCCATGATCTGTGTGTTTGATCCAAAGAGGGTGTGATTCTGTTACAGAGCCTGGATCAAGCTATGGACACTCACGCTCTTAGCTCTAGAGGTCCGCAGTGCCATCCCTAGCTTTGCGCAAGATGGCAGCCCTTATACTTGCAATGTTCTATGTCGGAGCCCAATCTGGCACATATGAAAATCAGCCAAAGGGACTACCAATTGACTTTAGTGGGAACTGGATCTGTCCCTACATGTTTAGAATTATTAAGGTATATCTATAAAAAAATCTCTGCACCTCTCACATGTGATCATGCATGCAACTGTCATACCTGCATATGCAAATGACTCATACTCCATAGGTCAGATCTCAACAATGGCCCAAAGGATTACACAACATTGTGAGAATTGGTATATCAACTATGCATGGGGCTCAGTGAAACCACTGCTGCGGAGATTGGTAGAGTCAAGCCAATGATAACTTCAGCAACTAGTGTTTAGCCACAACAACTATGTAAAAGCGAGAGCAGCACCGAAGAGGTGTTTGAGGAGGAAACAGAAAAGACCCTTTTCCTGATGAATCTACAAAGGAAGTGTAGGTAGGAACACCATAAGCACCCAATCTATGATTTGTCCAGGCCATCAAATCTAACACCTCTACTTCTACTGAGTTCCAAGTGGTTATGACATTTGTTGTAAGTGTCATCTGAAAGACCTCTCCAGACACCCATTGCCACTCAACACCATGTTAGTGGCTCAGTGAGACAGAAATCTACAAAGACCTACCAAGAGAGGAAGGATGAGCCAGTGGTTAGAATACATCATGGGACTCTGGGGATTAGGTTTCGGGCTCCTCCTCTGCCACAGACTTCTAGTAAAGTCACTGGATCTCTCTGTGCCTCGGTTCGCCAGGTGTAAAATGCAGATAGTGGTACTTCCTTACCGCCCAGAGGTGTCGTGAGGGTAAAGAGATTGTGAGGTGTTCAGCCAATTGGCAACGACAGAAACGGATTCACACACCACACCTTGTACCACGTACTGGTTAGTGTTCTTCAAAGATTCACTTAGCCGAACCCTGCTTAGCTTGCAGGCTCCCAGAAGAAGAGTATGTGATTAGAGGTAATGAAATTCTCTTGAGAACTTCCAGGAGAATAAAAACAAGAGTTAGCTGGAATTTGCCTGTGCCTGTGATTCCCCTTCTCTCCCCGTGTGCGCGCACACACACACGCACACACACACACACAGAGCGTCTTTCTTGGGCAAGAGAATAATATATGACCCAAATTGCCATTCGAGATACTTAGGATTATGTTCTCCTCTGAGCTTTATTGATTTACAGGAACTGCTTGGTTCCATGAAATATGCATGGCTGCAGCCAAACTCTCGGCAGGTTCAGCGATCACTATAAATCAGAACTCATTACTCACGAGGCTCCATGGAACACTGTTGCTAATGTTCATCACCAGGCTAAGTGCAGTTCAAGTTCATCCCCAGATACTTTTTAATCCCTAACTTCCTCCTCCTTTTATCTTCTCTCCAGGGCTTCAGGTGTGGATGGGAGACACTGGTGCTGCACTTGTAGTGAATCTCATGTTTAGTGGTAGTTGGGCAAGTTGAGTCAATCACTGGCAACTATCTAGGCTAGGGAAGAGATTAATGCTTGTGTTTGTTGGGAAGAGAAAGGTTTTATGCCCCTTCTTCACCATAGTAACACAGCCCATCACTGCCTCTCAAATCCTGCTCCTGTGTAATCACTCACGTATACAAACCATCTCTGCTCAGGAAAGACGGTCCCTATTCTGCTCGCTTGTATTTACCATTTCACCATTCAAGAACACTCTCCTTGTTCAATACCATTCTGTGCAGTTCAGAATTCTTGTCCTATCTCAGACAGTTCCTACTGGTGGATGGCAGATTATACCCAGCATGACAATTCCAGTAACTAGTAATTAGCAGCATCAGCAGCATCCCTTGTTATCATAACATCAAGGAGATGGAAAGGGAAACCAGTGCAGTCAGAACCAGAATAAGCAGCCAACCCACTTTGAGGTTCCCTCAAGGGCGACCAGTTTTAATAATCGCTGTTCTCCAGGTGCTTTGATTTCCCAAGAGGCTGGGATTCCCCAGGGTCGATCTGAATGCTAGCAACCGTTTTCAGGGAGTAGAAACGGTGTGCACACAATCAGCTAAAGAAGCTTTTCTTTGGAGGTACTTTCAGGGTGCATCAAACAACATGCCCAGCCTAGTGGAGGTAAATTTCCAACAAGATGGCAGCAGGAGTCCCCAGTAGTTTGCCTAATCAAGAACTTTAACAATCAGGTCACAGTGTCAGAGTCAAATGACTAGGGTGAGATGACGTGGCCGGGGTGCTGAAGGAGAAGTTTGGTCACTGCGCTAGTTGTTCAGCTTCATTGAAGACATGGGTCAAAATCATTGTGAATGTCAGGTTTGAGGTGTGCCAGGACATTCCAGAATGCCGATCCAGCACAGTTTTTGGGGAGCTGTAACAGTGCTCCAGCACTTCTCGTGGGTAGTCCTGCAAGTACCAGGAGTGTGCCCCAGCATTTCTTTTTTCAGGATTTGAACATAGCCCTTATGTATCCATCCACTCACATCACAGGGCCCTATCCTCAGCTGGTGTAAATCAGTGTAACTCCATAGATGTCAGTGGAGCTGTGCTGACGTACACCAGCTGAGGATCTGGCCCACAGCATGTATATGTCTCTGTCTATGACATTAACTTGTAAATGGCATGACTACAGTGACAGCCCAGAGATGTCTCTGAGGCAGAAATCTTTACTCAGCTCCCTTATGGGACATCAGGCACAACAAGGTGGCAGGGTAGCACATGGCAAATATTTTCCAGGAAAAGGTGTCCTGCCAACATGACAATTTCAAAGTCAACCCACTTCTATAACCACTTAGTCTCTTCCCTGGGTCAGAATCTACAGTGTACGATAGATCCAGCGCAGTGCTGCTTAGATACTGGTTGGACACAGCAGCAGTCAAGTCATTGGTGTGCTGAATGAGACTCACCCCTTTGTGTGTGGCTTTCTCTAGGCTGTGGCATAACCTTGGGAAAATGTATCCCTGGAGGAAACCATCTGTATCTGACAACTCAAAAAGTTCAGGGGAAATGATGAGAAGTGGTTAACTCTCTGAAGGGCCTCTGGCACACTTATACATGGATGTAATGGCACCTCGCTCATGGATGGGATGGATGCCTTCGAAATGCATATTGCAGTCTAATAATGTCAATTACTTCACATCTGTTGTTGTCCTTAAAGCATTGCCAGTTCTTCCTTAGATAAAGGTTACATCAATATTTGCACTATTTCCTAATCTCGCTCTGGGAATGGGTAAGGAATGATGCAAATACTGAGGAAATGCTGTTTAGCTAGCTGAAGCCACTGGCAGATTTTAAGGGGTGATTATTGTGGGGCTCTCTGCCTTTCTCCTCATCAAAAATCCCCTCATCCTGCCATTCAGGCAGAATTTGGCCCAGCACATCTAGAGTTGTGTGTGTGTGTGTGTGTGTGTGTGTGTGTGAGAGAGAGAGAGAGAGAGAGAGAGAGAGAGAGAGAGAGGACAGCTCAATCCCCATGGTAGCCTCACTAATCAGGAAATGGTTTGGAATTTTGGAAAAGGGGGATTCACAGTCTCTCTTGAGTGCTGGATGCAATACAGTGTAAGGACATCATGCCTTCTAGGGTTACAAGCACTGGGGACAAATTCTTACCAACTGGATTTTTGTTTCCCCTCAAAGGAGCTGAGAAGAGCTGGGTGAATCCTATTAAACACTGCACAAATATTCATTCAGATTTCTAGCAGGTTTGCATGGACTCCATGTTCATCCCCCTTTCTGAAGCTTCCAACAAATGGATTTTGTTAACACAAAAGTTAGGTGAACAGCTGCTAATTCTTCAGGAGGTAAAGGTTGTTGGTGTATGACCAAGAGGATTTTTAATCATTTTCTATTTTCCTTTCTAAGAGGTTTGCCATCCAATCAGAGAGAAGAAACCCACCCATGTCTACATGCACCATTTCGTCTTAGTCTGCTTGGGTCATTGCCAATTATGTGCTTCCTGGCAAATTGATTTCTTGATATACCTGAGCGCAGCCAATTCGTTGTGCATGTGGAGAGCCTGCAGCGGCAACATCCAATGGATTGTGTGTATTAATGACATGCATAAATATACAGTGTGTATACAACAGATTAGTTATGTATGGATATTCATTTAGCTGTATTTTCTAAGTCATGTCAAAGACCCCTACAGTGTAATAAACATTCTTTTTTAGTGGGTCTATAAATATGAATATATATGAGTGAAAGAGAGAGAGAAAGAGAGAGATTAATGCACTGAGAGTGTGTGCGCGTGTGGGTATAGACAGAAGTTACCTAAACCATTTTGTGTGTGTGCAGGTACAGGCTGAGATGGCCTAACCCACTGCATGCATAGTCAGATATTGCCTAACAAATAGCATGTGTGAGTTGGCAGCCAGAAATTGTCTACGATGCAATGTAGGTGTGTGTACATGCATCCATAACTGTAGGGAATAGGGAATTCTTCATTTAGCTCCATTTTATTGCTCGGTCCCCAAAAGAAACAGGTGAGTCATAAGCTAGACCCCTCTGTCTCCAGTTTTTCCATATGTCTCTTGTGAGTCCATATCTCACATCTGCCAATTATATTTGGGTCATGTCTCTGTATCTCCCTCACATCCCCATTATAACAGGCCCAGAATCCTTCCATGAAACAAAACAATACACCAAAAATTCTACAGTGGTAGCGAGTCATCAGGATGGGGGAATCACCTCACTCTGAGCAGTGATGGACACAGGAGTCCTGGAAAGAGGCCACAGGTTTAAGTGGGATTGTTGTTTCTGTCCAGATGGCATCAGATGTGTTCATAAGTGTGAAAAGAGAAGATCACACATCATCACACTCAGAGGAAACTGAATAAGGCCTGAACCACAATCATAAAGAAAAGATTCAGCTTCTAATAGAGAAAATTACACTGGAGGCTGCCAGGCATGGAACTACTTAATAGAAATACATGTTGATTTGGTGTAGGTTCTATATAAATACTGTCTATTTTAATTGACAGGTTAAAAATCACACATTTTTCTAAAAAATCCTTCTCTCTGTTACAAATAATGCCTTAGGTTACTTAAAAAGATTTTTTTTAACTCATTTACCTTTACTCAGTTTTGTTGCCTGCCTCTTTCCCAGGCACGGGAGGGAGGACGGCAGGCGGCTCCGGTGGACCTCCCGCAGGCATGTCTGCGGGAGGTCCACTGGAGCCGCGGGACCGGCGACCAGCAGACCGCCTCCCATGGCGTGCCGCCGTGCTTGGAGCGGTGAAATCGCTAGAGCCGCCCCTGCTCTTTCCCCCTCCCCCTTCTCTCTCAGTCTGAATACTGAAAATAAGACTGGTCAGTTTCATGTTTATTATAGCCAGTTTCAAGTCAATTTCACTTTCAAGCGCTCATGTGCTAACACAATGCTGCAAAATGGAGAGTGCAAACAGTAGAAGGCAATGTTTGTTTTTTAAAAAGATAAACTGCTTACATTGGAATGAGCTAAAATACAAGTATTTGGGTTGTTCTTATAGTTTTTAAATGCTTGGTTTTTACAAAAATCTAAATTTGGTTTCAGATTTGCCATTTTAAATCAGGAATAGTATGATTAAATTTAAACATATAGAGGGGTATTGCTATATTTTAAATATCTACGAATAGATATATTCAGATAGATAGAGAGAAGGAGATTAGAGAGAGAGAATCTAGATAGAGATCTAGATATATTCTAGAGAGAGATATATTACAACAATTATGTACATACAGATATTAGATATAGAATTAGATATTTAGAGTGAAATCCTGGTCCATATGTAGTACATAGAAGTTCTTCCATTGACTCCAATGGAGTCAGGCTTTCACCCTTAGAATCCAGATGTTATTCTCCATTTACAGTTATCAATTTTAAAATACAGTGGTTGCCATTACAAGATCAGTATTTAGCATTAGTTAATTTGTAATGACCATGTGAGATACCTCATAGCTCCCCTACACATAGAACAGGAAATAAGTGTGGTTACCGTATGATATCTGTTGGCAACCAAACTAGGCCACATAACTGACCTGACCTACTGGGCACAGGGGTAGGACATCAAGTGGTATAAATCGGGGTAGCTGCACTGAAGTCAACAGCTTTTATGCCAATTTACATCATCTGAGAATCTGGATCAAAGTTCTTTCAGGGTTTGTCTACATGGGGAAGTAGCCCGGAGTAGCTAGTATGCATTAACTACTCTTCATTACCTCCCCAGGTGGACACTTACTGTGCACTTCAGAAGTGCATTAAGCTAAACCACCAGAGGGTGCTTTTAGTGAGCAGCAGGAGTGTCCACACAGGGAGTTAGTGCAGAGTAGCTAGTGTGTTTAAATTCACAGCCTAGCTTACTCCTCACTAACTCCCCTGTGTAGACAACTCCTCAGTTGTTGATGTGTCCAGAGTCTCCCTAAAAATGTTTTTTGCTGTTTGGAAAACTCTGGAGCCAAGGAACTGTGAAGATGTTCTATTAATCACTTGAGTGCTGTACAACACACCTCAGACATGGACTGGAAAACTACAACTCTCAGGCTGAACCTTGGTGAGTTACATCTTCCCTGAAGTGCAACATAAGTGCTTCGTATACCACAGCTAAAATCCACCATCACTCAAAGGGTGCAACAGACAGCACTAGTGAAAGGCTTAACAGAGTGTATTATACATGAATCCATGCTGTCGGCAGTGGGAAAGGGAACCTCTTATGGTAAAAGGTTTCCTCTCATTGGAGTGCTGGAGCCAGAAGGGCTGAGCTTTGTGGCTTTCTCACTGTTACTGCCTGTGGGGTGATAAAGGAAAAAGACCACAGAGTCTGACTGACTCACCTCTTATTCATCCTTTATTTGAGCAAAGCTCTCACTTGAAGGTCTGTGGGAGTTTTGCTGAGTAACGATGTTGGGATTTGGACCTGATGAAGTGACACTCATAGCCCAGTAAGAGTCCTCTGGAATCTTAAGACCATCATGGGGCAGAAGGATGCTCTCTTGGTTAAGAGTTTGGACTAGAACTTACAACAGCTGTGTTCAATTCCCAGAGCACCAGACCCCCTGTGACTTAGGGCTGGGAATTTAGGCACCTAAATTCCTTTAAAAACTTGACCTTTAATCGCTCTGTGCTGCAGCTCCTCACCTATAAAATGGGAACAGTTCTACTTCCTCTCTCCGCCTCAGCTCAATAGGCTTTGAGTTTGGAGGCAAGAGCTATGGGTTTGTACAGCATCTAGCACAGCAGAGCCCTGATTCTGGTTAAGGCTTTTAAGTACCATCACAACAGGAATAATCATATTCCTACCTGCTAACTGCATGATTTATAAAACCCAGGTCCGTGTTAGAGGTGCTGCTAAGCAAGGCTGCCAATGCGATGCCAAGTGAATTAATTGTTCTGCTTGTGGCAACGAAAACCTGAGATGCTGCAAAGAGCCTGCATTTGACCCCATGTGCCCACCCCACATGGCATGTGGGACCCAAGTGGCAAACATTCTCACCTGGAAATAATGTAGCTTCGTCTGCCTTGAGGTCCAACGTGGGCTCAGAAGAAGAGGAGAGATGCTCTTTAAGGCTCTGCTCAAGTTCTGCAGGTGGGGGAGCAGCCATGCTGAGGCAGGAGCTACCTAAAAAGCCCCAACCCAAAGAGAGTGATTAAGTTGAGATTCCTGACCAGAAAACTTGAAGAGACGGTAAGGACCATATGTAGCCGGAGGGCAGGGATCATCTTATGAAATCTCTCCCATTCTAAGGGCCGTGCTGCCCACCTGGATACAGACAGCATCAGATGCTGCTTCTCCTCCAGTACATTCCAAGCTGTTAATCTGCATCTTCCCCACATTAAAGTACCTTCCCTGGGGCAGTATGTGAAGATCACACCACAGGATTTCCCAGCATACACTCTACAGTCAGGGAGAGGATTACAATTTTCTTTCAGTTTAAAGAGATCTGTCTCTTTCCTTCTTTCTGTTTCTCGCTCTTCCTTTGTCCATAGAGCTGGTCTGGAAATAGACTCTCACATCCTGTGAAAAATGTCAAGATTTCAAAATCCTTTTATCCTGATTTGGAACAAAGAGCCAAAATTTTGAAATTTTTCATAAAATGAAATAATGAAAAAAAAAGTCACTTTGAGTCAATCCAAACATTTCATTTCAATGAATTCGAAACACTGTTTTGACTCCAACCCTCTAAAACACAGCAAATAAAGTAAATGTCCAAATAAAAAGTAATTTCAAAATGAAAAATCTAAATTTTTCATCAGAAAACTTCAAAATGGAACAACATGTTCAAACTATTTTCTGTTTCTTTAATGAAATTTCATCAGAATTGATGCAATTTCACAAAACATTTCAGTTTTGTTGAAATAGGCATTTTCTGACAGAAAACTCTTTCTACAAAAATTTTCCAACCAGCCCTATTTGTCTGCTCTCTCTCCCTTCCTATCTCCAGCTCTCAAGACTTGGTCTGGCCCCAAAATATACTGGCACAAGCAGAGAAGCCCTGTGCAATTGTGTATCATAGAATACAAATAGCAAATCAGTCTTTCTCCACTCCACCTACTTCCCTCCCTTCTAGAAACCACCCTGCATACTGTAAAGAGGTAGCTAAATAGATACTCCTTTATAATAGGATTGATATAACATAATGGCCAAACTCTAACCACTCCCCTACCCATACAGGGCCAGTAGAAACATTCAGACAGTGCATTTTCCACACTGTGGTATATTTGTAACAAGATACTTAAACCAACAGTAACAGTAAATGCCCCCTTTGGATCTTAGGGCTGAACCAAGTCCAGGCTGTTTCATTTCCATTGATCGCTTTGTGCTTTATGTGAGATTGTTTCACCCTTTGAGGGCTGCTCCCCAGCATCATGCACTCCCAGGGGTGTGGCACTGACACACTCTCATTGGAGAATGGGCTACTGTGTTCCACCTCTGGCCTACTCTGGTATAGAGGCGGGGTGTGTGGTGTGGAGGGTGAGACTTGGTATCAGTGAAGAGGGGTGATGGACAGACAGACAGACATATGCACACATTTTCTCTCCTACATTCTCATCTCTGCATACTCTCTCTCTCTCACTCACACACACACACACACACACACACACACACACACACACACACACACACACACACACAAGCAAATTACTCAGCAGTTGTTATTTTTGTCTGCACTGGTTTTGGGCAACTCATTTTCTAAGCTATTTAGCCTGTCTTTGCTAGCCTAATTTTCCTCCCTCTTCCTGGCTGCATCTCGCCTGACAATCTCCTAGTCTTCCCTTAGTTACTTGCACACTGTTGGCAAGAGGGCTATTCCGGTTGCTCACTTGCTGTTTTAATTTCCCATCTTGATCTTGTTTTAGGTTTAAGCTCTTTGTCAGCTCTCTTACGTTATTGCTCAGCGCGCTAAACAAGCGAGGCAATGCACTGCAAATACCATTTTGCTCCTTATCTTTCCCTTTTCTTCTTCCCCTTCCATTTCCAGGTTAAACAAGTTACACACACAACCCCAAGGGTCAAGCTTTACAATATCGGGCCTGAACAACCGACCAACACGACTATTTACAAATTATACAACAAAGGGTGCTAATGTCTCCGGTCTCTCACTTTTAATGCCATGGCGTTAAGTTTGTTGGCCAAGAGAGAATTCTTTTCCTCTCTGGCTAACATCTAGCCAAGAAAAGCACCTTAATCTTTATATATACTTAAAATGTGGCTTTTCACTTTTCCAGCCATGTGAGACCAACACCCAATGCCAGGCCCTTTGTGCTAGGAGAAAGTGTAAAATGTTCCCACAAATGCACTCACTTTGCACAGAGCCAACACAAAGGGCAAGGTAGTGGGGAACTGGGTCCTGTCATAAACATACAGCTAAGGGTAGCATAAAATCCCCCTTTACCCTGTAAAGGGTTAATTCCTCTTTTACCTGTAAAGGATTAAGAAGCTCCGATAACCTGGGTGGTACCTGACCAAAGGACCAATAAGGGGAGAAGATACTTTCAAATCTGTGGGGGAAGGTTTTTTGTCTGTGTCTCCTGGAGTCAACAAGGAATCAGGGCATGGAAAATACATCTTCCTAAACCATATCTAAGCTAAGCATCTAATATTGCAGAAATAGTAAGTAATAGCAAAGAAATGCATTAGGTTATCTTTTGTTTTAGCTTGTGAATTTTCCCTGTGCTAAGAGGGAGGTTTATCCCTGTTTTTGTAACTTTAAAGTTTTGCCTAGAGGGGAAATCCTCTGTGTTTTTGAATCTTTTGTTATTCTGTAAAGTACTTATTATCCTGATTTTACAGAGGTGATTCTTTTACCTTTTCTTTATTTAAAATTCTTCTTTTAAGAACCCGATTGATTTTTCATTGTTCTTAAGATCCAAGAGTTTGGGTCTGTGTTCACCTGTACCAATTGGTGAGGATATTATTCTCAAGCCTTCCCCGGGAAAGGGGGTGCAGGGCTTGGGGGAATATTTTGGGGGAATAGGACTTCAAGTGGTCCTTTCCCTGATTCTTTGTCTAAATCACTTGGGGGTGGCAGCGTACTGTTCAAGGCAATGTGGAATTTGTGCCTTGGGAAAGTTTTTAACCTAAGCTGGTAAAAATAAGCTTAGGGGGTCTTTCATGCGGGTCCCCACATCTGAACCCCAGAGTTCAGAGTGGGGAAGGAACCTTGACAGGTCCTATAGCCTTTTCCCTTGGGGCCAGCAAGCAGCACCCTTATTTGCCTTGAGCAGCGCCTCACACCTTGGGTAACCCGTTGACATCTGTAGCCCTGATTATCTTCTCACATGGGGGTAAACCAGGAATAACTCTACTGGAATCATTGGCATGATGCCAGTGTAAAAACAGAGGCCCAAGGTGACTACTTGAGCAATGAGGTACTACTCCGCGGCCCAGATCCTGCCCAGTTACACTGGGGACAATCATGAACAACTGCGCTTGATTTACACCAGTTTAACTGAGGTCAGGATCTGGTCCTCTGTGAGTTAAGGTGGCACAAGCTGGGCCTTTGTGACTAGATCAGTGGTTCTCAAACGATGGGGCGGGCCTCCCAAGGGAGGTGCGGGAATGTGTCCAGGGAAGCGTGAGCTGTGTGCTTTTTTCTTTTTTTTTGAAGACCTCTGGCTGTCAGCCCAGGGTGGCCGGGGCTCGTACAGAAGGGCTGTGCACACCCGGGAGGCTGGGATGAAGGGGACCGCCGGAGCCCTGTCACCTGGGCTTTCCTTCCCCCCACACCCTCATGCCCTCACTGGGAGGCAGCTCAGGCTCAGGCTCTCCTCCCTCCCCCCGGGTGGCAGCAGCAGCTGCTGCTCTCTGCTCTGCCTTCAGAGCTGGGCGCCCGGCTAGCAGCTGCTGCTCTCTGCTCTGCCTTCAGAGCTGGGCGCCCGGCTAGCAGCTGCTGCTCTCTGCTCTGCCTTCAGAGCTGGGCGCCCGGCTAGCAGCTGCTGCTCTCTGCTCTGCCTTCAGAGCTGGGCGCCCGGCTAGCAGCTGCTGCTCTCTGCTCTGCCTTCAGAGCTAGGTGGCAGTATATGTACTTGGGGGGGAGGGTGTACATAACTACAGACACAAAGAAATGGGGCCCTATCAAATAAGGTTGAGAGCCACTGGATTAGAGCAAAACCAGAGATTATTCTGTTTATGAAATCACTGACCACAACCATAGCCCACAGACAGCATAAAGGGTATCATTTTTGGCCCTATCAGAACTATGCCATGGGCAGAAGAGAATATTATTTCCTCTGGAAAAGTTACATTTTAGAGAGGCTTCTTTCCCCACATCAAAGTAGAGCCCATGAATGTCCTGTTGCCCCATTCGGCTGGCTCTCGGTGAGGTCAGGGGAACCTTAACAGAGAGTGATAAATACCAAATACTGCTATCTAGAACTTCAAAGCCGGCAGAGGGATTGCACAGAAGAATTCACTGGGGAGGATAAGAGAGGATGCTTTAGGGAGGGCTTCCCTGCAGCAGGAAAGAGCCCTCCAGAAAAACAAGGGGATGTGAATATGATAACGCTGACATCTGAGGGGAAAGTGCTGGGAGCACAAAGACATGCTAGAATGGATTGGGCAGAGGGACATTCCCCTTCACTGCCGATGCCCCCCACTGCCCATCAAGGTCTAAAGTGGACACATTCCCCGGAGGCGCTGCTCCAGCTGTCAGTTGGCAAAGTCATTGCAGGTGTGATATGTCACTGTCAGGCTCCAGGCAGCCTGTCGTCAAGGGGGCTGACAGAACTGGAGAGACAATTGATGCCGCTGTCAGCTATGGAGCACTCAGACGGTTACTAGCGGCCTGAACAATGCTAAGCAGCACCTTCTTATAACTCCACAAACAAACTCCCCTGGGGAAAGGGGACTCTCTCTGGGCCATTGGTGCCTGCTGCCTGCAGAGCGAGAGATATGAGGTCTATGGGAGCCGCTGGACCGTTCCACCCCTTTGTTCTCTCCTGGCTGGAGTTCCTCCCCCTTCCTGCCTGAGCTTTCTTGTGGAATCCACTCCCCTCCCATCATGCTACTGATCTGCTGATGAAGCGTGAGTCAGGTCTGTCACACTTCTCGGGAATTTTGGGGGCAACGCTCTATTTTGTGGAAAATTCTAGGCTCTTTGACCTTTATTTTTGTTCCAAATCAAACCAAAACCCCCAAATTCCATAATTTCCCACCAAAAAAAATTATTTTGTGTCTACCAAAACTTTTTGTTTTGATAAAATGGAAACGATCCATTCTGGATTTGGTTTGTTGATTTTATCTTATATTAAATATATTTATAATATGAAATAAACTTTGAACCCCAAAGTAGTTTTGAAACAAACAAACAAAATAATAAAAGCATTCCCCTCCTGATGAGGTTGAAATGACCTCACTGACATGCTTGGTTTTGATTTGTTTTCCTAAATGATGTTTCACCAAAATCAACATGTTCCCGCAGAAAGTTTTGATTTCAACAAAATGGCATTTTTCTGATAGAAAAAAGTTTAGTTGGAAAATTTCCAACCAGCTCCACTCAATACACAATCAACAGCTGAACTATCTCCCCACTACCATCAAATAAAAATATTTAAATCTTTCAGAGGCCTGCACAGTACCGGCTCAAGTGATGTAATTAAGGGAATACTGCTTTAAAATATCAACCCAGCTTTCTGAAAAGAACCCCTATGGGGAGCCCTCCTTATGTCTGATTCTTTGTAACACAGAGGGTTATTTTAATTGCCCTTTTTTTTGTGTGGGGGGCAATGTTCACAAGACCTGGGCTATGAGGGTAGCAAAGGAAATGATATGCTTGGAATATAAGCCATCAGGTGTGAAACAGATCACTTCGCTGCTCAATGTACACAGCTTGGGCTCTGAATGACACCTCCCCACCCCATCGCCTGCAGCAGAAATGTCCTGCGAGTGGCAACACCATTCGTCAGGTCTCTTTGGAGCTCCATCCACCTGCCCCTGCCTCCCTTCACTTTCCTTTTCCAGATAATTGGCAAAAAAAAAAAGACTTCTGTAAACAGCAAATTAAGACTCAATTACTGAAGAAATCTGGAGTCTCAGGCTCTGGCTGTTTGCTGATGAGGTGAAGTGGTGTTGAAGAGAGCATTCTGTGCAGCCAGAGTAGTACTCAATAAGTTGCCATGGGGAGAAGTGATTCGTGCTGCATACATGCTGTAGGACAGAATGGGATCTAGTTTTCCATAACATCTCTCTTTCTCCCAAAGCACTCCCTACTTCCCCACCCAGAGTCCGCAGCCTAGTGAGTTAGTGGGCAGACAGATGGAAAAATGATCTGATGGTTAAGAAGTCAAACTGTAACTCAGGAGATCGGAGTTCACTTTGCCAGAGAAGACCTTGGATAGGTCATTAAGGGCTGGTCTACATGGTGCGGCAACGCACATTGGAGGGGTGTGAATTCTAACGTGTACCAATGTGCTGCACACTAGAATTTCCCCAGTGCATGTTTCACAGATTCTAAGGCCAGAAGGAGCATTGTGATCATCTAGTCTGACCTCCTGTATAACACAGGCCAGAGAGCTGCCCAACAGTAATTCCTAGAGCAGAGCTGTTAGAAGAACATCCAATCCTGATGTAAAATTGTCAGTGATGGAGAATCCACCACGACTCTTGGTGAATTGTTCCAATGATTAACTACTCTCACTGTTAAAAATGTATGCATATTTCCAGCTTGAATTTGTCTAGCTTCAACTTCCAGCCTTTGGATCATGTTATACCTTTCTCTGCAAGACTGAAGAGCCCATTATTAAATATTTGCTCCCCATGTTGGTACCTATAGAGCAGGGCTAGGCAACCTATGGCACGCGTGCTGAAGGCGGCACACGAGCTGATTTTCAGTGGCACTCACACTGCCCAGGTCCTGGCCACCGGTCTGGGAGCTCTGCATTTTAATTTAATTTTAAATGAAGCTTCTTAGACATTTTAAAAACCTTATTTACTTTACATACAACAATAGGTTAGTTATATATTATAGACTTATAGAAAGAGACCTTCTAAAAACATTAACATGTATTACTGGCACGCGAAACCTTAAGTTAGAGTGAATAAATGAAGACTCGGCACACCACTTCTGAAAGGTTGCTGACCCCTGCTATAGAGTCTAGACCAGGGGTGGGCAAACTACGGCCCGCGGGCCACATCCGGCCCGCGGGACTGTCCTGCCCGGCCCCCGAGCTCCTGACCCAGCCCGCCCGCGCTGCACGGAGACACGGGAAATCGCAGCGCCTGTCCCGGGCGCAGCGGCCCCGATCGGGACCTGGGCAGCTCGCAGGGCTCGCGAGAAGCAGGACACCCCCCCGCCGCCGCTGGCTGGGCCCCCCGGCTCTGCAATCAGAGATGCAGCGCTCGGCTGCTCCTCTGCCCTAAAATCCAGCTTCCCTCCCGGCACGGGCTTGTCCCTCCTCCGCACACAAAGGCTGGTGCGGGAGGCAAAGTCTCGGGAAAGGGTGGGGCCGGGGAGGCCGCAGGAGCAGGGGGCAGCGAGCTCCCACCCGGGGCCGGGAGAGCCCCGCAAAGGAGGCACAGACACGCCCCCCCCTGCAGCTGCCATAAGCGCCAGTGAACAAACCGGAGCACTCCCCGCTTGGTGTGGGACACACTCACTGCCGGCCCGAGCCGCTTCCTCCTTCCTCCGCTGCACTCAGGGGCGGGAGGTTTCGGGTTACAGCGCCCCGGACCCACCACAGCTGCCGCCAAGCGAGAGGCCCGGAGCAACTGCCCCACCCTCCTCCCTCCATCCCTCCTCCTAACCTTCTCCTTCTAGCCCCCTTTCCATATCTCCTCCTAATCTCCACCATCCATTTCCCTTTCACATTTTTTCCATCCAGCCTCCTTTTCACATCCTACTTTTTCCACCACCTCTATCCATCTCTTTCCATCCCCTTCCTCTTCTATCCCCCTTCCCAGATCTTCTCCTCAACATCCTGTTTTCCACACCCTCCTTCCTTCATTCCTTTTGCTTCCCTCCCTTCTCTTTCCCACCTTCCCTTCTCTCCTCTATCAGTTTCCAATTCTCTTCCCATGTTTCTCCAATCAGCCATCCCCCTTTTCACTTTCTTTCCTGACAGGTATCTTTTCTTTCCACCTCCCCATCTGCCACAACCCCTTTCCTCCTATTCCTTTGACCCTCTGTCTACCCTCTCACCTTCTCTGCGATTCTTTTCTCCCTGCCCCGCTTCATACTCACAGGTCCAAATTCAGAGATGATATGTAACTTAGATTCCAGTACCCCAATTTAGACTCCTGTAGACATTGGTATATGTAACTTTAAGTGTGTGTGGGGGGAGGGGGTATCTATATGAGCACAAAGGAGTCATGCTGTATGAAAGAGATTGCCAGTACAAAAAGTTTGAGAACTACTGAATTACAGCAACCCCGCAGGCTGCTCTTACAGCAGAGGTAGGCAAACTACGGCGGCCCACAGGACCGTCCTGCCCGGCCCCTGAGCTCCCGGCTGGGGAGGCTAGCCTCCGGCCCCTCCTCCGCTATCCCCCTCCCCTGCAGCCACGCTCCCGCATGGGCAGCGCTCTGGATGGCAGGGTTGCACGCTCCTGCAGAGCAGTATGGCAGCGTGTCTGGCTCTGGCTGGGTGATGTGGCTGCCAGACATGCTGCTCTGAGCGGCATGGTAAGGGGGCCAGGGCCGTGGGGTTGGATAAGGGGCAGAGGTTCGGTGGGGCTGTCAGGGGATGGGGAACTGGGGGGGGGGGTTTGGATAAGCATGGGAGTCCCAGGTGGCCTGTCAGGGGGCGGGGGTGTGGATAAGGGTTGGGGGGTAGTCAGGGGACTAGGAGAAGGGGGGTTGAATAGGGGGTGGGGTTTTGGGGGGCAGTTAGGGGTGGGGGTCCTGGGAGGGAGCGGTTAGGGGACAAGGAGCAGCGGGGGTTGGATGGGTCAGGGGTCCTGAGGGGGCAGTCAGGAGGCGGGAAGTGAGAGGGGGTGGATGGGGGCAGGGGTCAAGCTGTTTGGGGAGGCACAGCCTTTGCTACCCGGCCCTCCATACAGTTTTGCAACCCCAATGTGGCCCTCAGGTCAAAAAGTTTGCCCACCCCTGGTCTAGACTATGATCAAGTCCCCCCTTAACCTTCTCTTTGTTAAGCTAAATAGATGGAGCTCCTTGAGTCTATCACTATAAGACATGTTTTCTAATCCTTTAATCATACTTGTGGCTCTTCTCTGACACCTCTCTAATTGATCAACATCCCCCTGGACTTGTGGGCATCAGAACTGGACACGGGATTCCAGCAGCGGTCACACAAGTGCAAAATACAGAGGTAAAATAACCTTTCTACTCCAACTCAAGTTAATGCAGTACACAGTGGAACACAGTACTGAAAATCAAGGGTGAAAAATGACAAATTTTACACCAAAATTAAAATTGGAACTAAACATTTCCCAGTTTTGGTTTCCATTTTTTCAAATGAAAAATAGAAAATTCTGACCAAAGTGAAAATTTCCACAGAAAAATTTCCTTTTGAACAAAAAGTCAGTTTCCATCATAAGAAAGGTCTTGACAACAAACCTTTGATCTGCTCTAAACAGAAGATTTGCCCAAGCAAGGGCTAAGAGTAAGGAATAAGGGCTGCACAGATACGGACATCCTGGGTGCCAGCAGGGATGGAACCTGGGCTATTCAGCACCAAAAGCATTACATTGCTCTTTGGACTAAAGGAGTCACTTGAGCTGTGATTAGAGATGGTTGAAAAATTCTGATTTCCAATCCGATCTAGTGTTAACCCGTGTGCCAAGTCACGACAGTGCAGATGTCAGCACTGTTAGCTGTGTCACTGCTAATGAGATGGAGGTCACCGATCAGCACAATGAATGCAATTGACGGCTCATTTTGGTGATGACTGGAGGATGCTGCCATTAATTCCCCCCTCCCCCCCACCCCAAGCGCCTAGCCAAGCCCAGCCCATGGGCATATTCAAACCCTACTGGGAGGAGCCAAGCTCAAGAACTCATTGGAGCTCAGGGAGCAGCGCAATCATGTTTCGAACATCTGCACAATCTACTGTGAGTGGTGTTTCACTCTGGTGATGCGCACTTTGGGCAGAGCTAATTTTGTGGGTGGAGCTTGGAACCGAACCACCACTTCCCCCCCACCTGTTTCCTCCCCAGAGAGGCATGCTGTGTGAGCAATCCACGGCTGCCTATATACAGACTCCAAAAGCCATCAGCTGACCTGTACACATGCAGCCTGAGTGGGAGGACAATGATCATGATCTTTAGCTCCAAAACAGATCTCAAAGGAAGTAAGTGGTCCCTTCAACTCAGCCAACAGAGGGAACTCTTGCCCACATGACTGATCCTGAAGTATTCCAGCCATCCGAGGGCTCTAGCGCACACACACACACACACATACACACACACACACACTGCTCATCTTCAGTACAGATACCTGGGGCCCACAAGAGTTCAATCCAGCTGCTGACCCTCACCCTGTAATGACCTATGGCCACATCCACACATAGACTTCACTGTCACTCAATGCCACCTGTATATGGTCCATCGAGACTAGGACTCACGATGATCTTGAGTTACAATCCAACAGACCTCCACTTGGCGAGCTAACATAGCAGCTAATTAGCAGCTATGAGCAGGCCTGAGCACTTGCCCTCTCTAATGGAAGTCAATGGGAGTTGCATGTTTTCGGGAAATGGCCCTATATTAGAATCTTGCCCCTTTTTTGGAAAAGCGCTTGAAGAACATTCCTTGAACTGCAGCCAGCCCTGCTCTAGGAGAGGGAGGGATGGGTTTGGTCAAGAACATCAGAAATCTCTTAGGAGACACATCAAGGAATCCTCCACACTCATCTGCACCAGCTAGACACAAATGCAAATGGAAAGGATGGGATGAGACTGAATGCTCTATCTCCAAAAGGCAAAGAGATGAGTCAATTAGGACTTCTAGATGTAAGAAGCATGGATATCACGAGTATGACGTGCAGACGACTAAGCCATGCCCCACAACCAGCTCAACCTGTAGGAGCCAGTATAGACATGGGCAGGAATAAAATAATCCATCCATTAGAGGGCAGCAGAGTACAAGTTTGCTCAACACCTATTGCCAGTGACACTGGGTGCAAAGAGCAGCACTTCTAGAGTCAATTTTAATTAATCTAATTTGCTCTGTCTACGAACTCCTCCCTAAGCCATAAACATGGCTCTTATGCCTCCCACGTCACTGATCATCCATGCAGGCTTGTAATGTTTGCATAGCCACCATCTGTTCCTCAATCTCCGTTTCAAATGAAAAGGGTCATTATAAATTTCAAGCATGCAAACTAAACTGTTTGAGGTCCCAAATCCAGAATAGAATGAAACATTAAAGGGCTAGGTAATATCACTGCACCCCAGCTAACTCTTACGGGAATTGAATGGGGTGATTACCCCTTAGAAAATTAATCTCCAAACAACAGCTTTGCAAATCAGTTCCTCTTTTTATTGCCCTGAGGTCATGTCATTGTGTTTCCTGGGTGGATGGCAATGATCTCAGAAGGCGTTCATGGGGTGCAGCGGAAAGCAGCTGCAGTGATGTCAGCTCTGGAAGGGAAACGCGGCCCCTGAATTCAGGTCATGGCCGATACGTGAAGGGAAGGGTTTAAATGGAATTGTAGCTGCTGCTGGCCATGCAGAAATACTGTGCTCAGCCCCCCTAAACACCTGTGAGAGTAACTGAGCTTTCCCGTCTACTGTTCACACATCCACCTACCTGGCCCCGGCCCATTCTCAGGCGCTAAACAGCAAGGCACACTGGTTAGGCTTCCACTCCTATGCCATTCCCCAGCATATCGGAGCTGCTGCTAAAGCTAATGCTTATTAAAGATTTAAAAGGCAAGCCGTCAGCCGTGCTGCTCCGAGATGGGCTTTTTTCCTGTTATAGCTCTATCCACTCTCTAATACTAATAGGATTGGAGGGGGAAGGAAAGGAGAGGTCCCTGCCGAGGCTGTACTGACCTACTGAGTGCTAGGCAGGGGCCTTGCTATTACTGAATCTGTAATAGAAGCTTTGCACACTTTGGGGAAGAGGGAGGAAACACGGCCTTACAGGAGATCTTTCCTACAGCTCCCTCTCTCTCCCCTCCTCCCCCCAATCTCAGCAGAGATGTCAGGTTAATAATTCAGTATCTGCTGCAGGTAACCGGGATTGAGAGGCAGCCCTGAGAGCCACAGTAGAATTTAGTCAATAAGGTCAGTTGACTGCGTCCTGCCATCTCAACCATGCCAGGGGATGTTTAGATGATCCTGCCAAATGACTGAAGCTGGGACATGCTGTCTAATGTGACAATGACCGTGATGGAACACTGTGATAGTACAAGTCCACCGTGATTCCGGCGTCACATTGTGATACTGGATCTTGACCAACATGGAAGAGGACGAAATGCAGTGACCCTCCTCCCAAATCCAGCTGGCTGAACTTGCTTCCCTGACCTAATGCATTCATGGGAGAGGCTACCATGGTTGTGACATGGGTGGTCTTGTAGCTAAGACACCAGAATGGGAGGCAGGAAATCTGAGTTCAGTTTCTTGCTCTGCTCCAAGTTCCCTGTGTGACTTCAGGGAATTCTCTTCATATCAGAGCTGAGTGGAGGGTGGAAGTTCCAGTTGTTAGAGGATTCTGAGTTTTGGCTACGAATTGGAACAAAAACCAAACACTTCCTAATTCTCTGAAAATTCCCCCCAAATTTCCTTTTCGGTCGGTGTCTTTTATTTTGTAGTAGAACATGATATATAATAATCTTAATGATTAAGAATACTGCTTTGCTGAACTTTCTTTGATCAGCTCTACTTAATAGATACCTGCCTCAGTTTCCTATCTGTAAAATGAGGCTCATGCTTGCCCACTTCCCTGAGGAGACTGTGTGGGTAAAGTCGCTAATGGCTGGGGGGTGATCAGATATCTGGATGACGAAGGGCCATATAAATGGAGAGAGAAAGTTGGGCTTAATTGCCATTAGAAATCAACCTGGAGGAACTGGCTCGATGAGCAACTCCAACCCGGCTCCTCATACAGGTTTCACCTCTGGAAAATGTTCCTCCCCTTGTAAGGCCAGGTTCAGAGGAGATGCTGGCGCTGGAACAATTTTTACAGTGGGGGTGCTGAAAGCCAGTGGTCCCCAAACTTTTTACCTCATACCCCTTTGCCCCTGTCTGTGCCCTTTCTCCTCAGAGCTGGCTTCAGGAGCAGGTGGGGGGATGCAAACAGCAGTAAGGGGGCTGAGGCTGAGACCACAGCTGAGGGCGGGAGCAGAGCCCCAGGTTCAGGTCTTGCAGCTGGGACCCCGCATGCAGGGCCAGGAACAGAGGCCTGAGCGCAATTCCGGTGGCAGGTCCAGGACTGAGCTGCCACTTCAACTTTTGAGAGGAAAAGTCGTCTTTCCAAAATCACCAGACAACTTGCATGTTAGGGGGAGCAGGTTTATAGCTGTAAGACACTTCCACTTTCCATATATGTTGAAAAGAAAGCTAAGCCCAACAAAAAGAGAAAGAATAATCGAGGCCCCTCGTCTAAACCCTGTATAAGTCATTTTGTAGGTTCCACTTTCTCTGAATTTAACAGGAAACCTGTATGCACTAGTGCCCACCCCACAAGTTCCTACCACCACATTGGACAGGGCAGTTCTTGGCACATTCTTTGTGCCATCCAATTAGTCAGCCTGAATGCCCAGCCTGCACTGCAGGGCGGTAGGAGAAAGTTTGGAAGTGAGGAGATCACTGGCCAGGTTTGTTCAGATTTGCCTTGCAAGAGAAGCTACTATTCTCTTAGTATTTCTTACCTGACCAGAATAGCAGAGTTTCCCACAAGCATTTCCAATACCCCATGGCAAGCATATCTTGCTAACTCTGAGGGGAAACAAAATATGCAAGAGGCTGAACTGTGACACATGTAACTTTCACAGGTTCCTTGCTAGTATGGTGGTAGGAAATGGAGGTGCTCTGACAGCTCAGATCCAGGAGCAGAGCTCTGGGCGTGGGTCCAGTGGCAGCCAGGACTCCGTATGTGGGGCCATAGCAGATCCCAGGGTGCAGGGTTGGAACCCTGCACAAAAACTGGGAGTGCTGCAGCACCCCCCGCACCCCTAGTTCCCACGTCTATGGAGGAGACTGGAATACCATCTGCCTTGCTTGGTTGGAACTGTCCTCCCTTTGCTCCATTGAAGTCCCAGTGCTCTCCGCGTGTTTTTCTTGCCACTCAGGGTATGCTGCACTTTCTGTGTTACTCCTTACATCTTAGCTTGCTCAGAGTTACCACGGCTGTGTGCGCAAATCTGCAGTCACTGTAATTTACACCTGAGCACAATTCTAACATACACAGTGGAGCGAAACTCACTGGTGCACAGATGATACCTCTGTTAATGGAGCTGTGCTGATTTACTCATTGTTCTAAAGGGGACTTTCTGGGTATGGAGATCTGGAAAATCCAGCTCCTAGGCTCAGGTCCTCAGTGGTATTCAGGCACCTAATTCCCAGTGGTTTCAGGATCTGGGCCACTGCAGCTTGCCCATGTCACAAAGCGAGTCATGGTAGAGTCAGGAATTCAAGCCACATCTCCTGTGTCCCAGGCAAGGGACCTCAACCACAAGAACACCCCTGCTCGTGTCTTGGGATGAAAGGTGCTATAGACATGTAAGCGATTTTGTGCATAATGACAGTGATTTCAGCGCCATTAGGGAGCCTCGCAGAGGCTGTGCAACCCAGCTTTCCCTCTTTAATCAATGCCTTGTGTGCAACCTACATGTGGGCTGTAGATCAAATCCAATTTACTACTTGATTGGGAGTGATGGCCTTGGAACCGTAAAATGCTAGTTAGTGTCTTCATAATTCATGGGCTGCCCTTTTGCCTCCTGTACTCAGAATGTTAAGAGCTGCTGGGTCGCTCCTGCTGCTAGCTGTGGGAATTAGACTTTCCTGACAGCATTTTCAGTAGAGGGCCATCAAATGCCAGTGGGTTTTATGAGATCCAGAGCCCAGTGTGTGGGTTTGGCCAAGGTTCTGTAATGGGGAACAAAGATGCTAACAATCTGTAACCAATCTGTTTGTGTTTAGGTAGGACTCCCAGATGCTGTGTCCCTGGGTACCGAATGATCGCAGGGCCGCCCAGAGGGGGGGGGGGAAGAGGGGCAATTTGCCCCAGGCCCCGAGCCCCACCGGGGCCCCCACGAGAGTTTTTCGGGGCCCCTGGAGCGGGGTCCCTCACTCGCTCGGGGGGCCCGGAAAACTCTTGCGGGGCCGGGCGCAGGAGCTTCTGCCGTTCCCGGTCTTCGCCGAAGCGGGGGGGGGGTCCTTCCACTCCGGGGCGGAAGGACCCCCCGCCACCGAATTACCGCCGAAGACGGAGCGGGACCCGCCGCCGAAGTTCAGCTCGGTCTTCGGCGGTCTTCGGCGGCGGCAGGGGGGGCCCTTCTGTACCGGGACCCGCCGCCGAAGTGCCCCGAAGACCCGCGGCGGGGGCTCCCCGCCACCGAATTACCGGCTGCACTTTGGCGGCGGGTCCCGGAACGGAAGGGCCCCCCCCCCGCCGCCGAAGACCCCAGGCCCCCGGAATCCTCTGGGCGGCCCTGAATGATCGTGTTTACTTAAAAATTCAATGGACTCAATTCTGGTCTGACCAGTACTGGTGTAAATGAGGAGCAAGTCCACTAAAGCAGTGTAAGCAAGATAATTATACTTAGCTCTCATAACGGCCCTTTCCTACATATATCTTATAGCACTCAACAAAGGCAGGTCAGTAATATGATCCTCACTCTGGAGAAGGGGAAACTGAGGCAAGGAGGGGCCATTTATCATACAGCAGGCTGGAGTCAGGGACAGAAACCAGCTTTTCTTATTTGTAATCTCATTCCCTGTCCACTGGACTGTGCTGCTCTAGTTGTCTCCTCTGCACCCCCTCTGAGCTGACTGGTGCTTCATGCCTTGTTTTCAAAGAGGCGGTTAGAAAAATGTTCCTTTTGCTGTAGGGCCTGGATGGTCCATGGGTGACACTTTATAGCTAGTTCTCCCTTGTGCTCGGGTATTGTTTAGTACAGGCCATCCCACTCTTCAGATGTTCTATTACAATGAGCCACATATTCAGCTGGCCTCTTCTTCATTAAAGATTCAAGGGCCAAATTCTCCACTGATGTAAATTGGCAGCATTCTGTTGAAATCACTGGAGTCACCAGAGCTCTGTCAGTTTGCGCCAGCTGAAGATCTGGCTCTTAAATATTTGCTCCGTCCAGACAAATAACACTTCATTTTTATTTCAGCAGTGCCTCGAGGCCGCAAATCGAGATCAGGGCCCCATTGTGTTAACACTATACAGAGGAGGAGACAGGCCCTAGCTCAAGTGAAACACACAAAGGAAGCATTGTTATCCCATTTGGTCACTGGGTTCTGAGAAACAAAAGGACTTGCCCAAGGTCACATAGAATGGCTGTAGCATAGCCAAGAACTGAACAGACATTCTAAGTCCTAGGGCACAGCCTTCACCATCAGACCATCCTCACTCTCATTTTCTCTGTCTTTCTCCCCATTCTTATTCAGAGTCTGAGACCTGGACTGCAGATTGACAGTAGATTTTGGACCAGGTAAAGCCTGACCAAGTCAGGTCCAGCACTGGACAGCCTCCCTTCCAGACAATGGATGTATCTTTTTTCCATCTCTTCTTTGCATTGTATCAGTTCTTGGAACCCAGTGTCTGCTGTGAGTGCCTGGGAACTTGGGGTTAGACACTCCTAAAAGGTAATAATTGGAGATATAACAATCTCCTAGAACTACAAGGGACCTTGAAAGGTCATCAAGTCCAGCCCCCTGCTTTCACTAGCAGGACCAATTTTTGCCCCAGGTCCCTAAGTGGTCCCCTTAAGGCTTGAACTCATAACCTTGGGTTTAGCAGGCCAATGCTTAAACCACTAAGCTATCCCTCCTGAAGTAGCAGAAATCTTTCAGTGAAAGGTTTGACAGAGACTGCTCTTTGTAATGGGAGCCAAGCACTGCCTGAGCCCAGCCCTGGGTGGCGAGTAATGCCAGCGTGCTGGGATGCTGCCAAGTGGAAGACAAGCTAATTCAAAACAGATTCCAGGCCATTAGCCAGTGCTTCCAGTCATAGATATAATCATGCATATGCTCTTTGTGTTCCCCACTCATCTTTTAAAGACCAAGCAAGAATGCTGCTCTTCAGCTGTCTCTAATTCTCTAGCCAGCTTGGCTAGCAGCCAGCAAGCCCCACCTAAGTTTTGGAGTCATGGAATTTTTCAAGACGTCTGCAGCACAGTAACTGGTCTGACCAAGACCCCTGGTGCCATGACACAGTCGTCATCCTCATGGCTCCAGGATGCTGTGTTCACCACAAACCCAGACCCAGAGAGGACAAATCTGCATTGCATTCTCTTCCAGGCTCAAATGCAGGTAAAATCACTGCAATCAAAATCCTTTGGCTGTGTTCACTTCATTTGGGAATGCTGAAATGAGACTAATCTGGGCACCCCCATGTGACTGAGATCCCCACCCTTCCTGGAGATCACAGAGCACCTGGGACCCTCCTTAGCAGAGATGTTGGCAATTCCGACGGGGGAAATCTACCACCCATCCATAACATACAGTACTCTGACCATCACTAGAGTACCCATCTGAGAGGCAAGAGATCTTGCATGCTACCATATGGTAGCTATTCTTCCTTTCCTAACTACGCTAATCAAGAAGCAATCAAAACAGTCTCCAGTGTACTATGTCAGCCTGTCCTCCCAGTGCCACCTGCCTGTACCCTGAGTCCCTCTCAGATAAGCTTCAGGGCTGAGACAAAACCCAACTTCCAAACTTTAGTGGGGAAGTGAGGGCAGGTTCAAAGGCTGGAGCCAAATGGCAGTTTTGCAGCTCTGACCCATCTCTGGTTAAATCTTTCATCTTTCCTATCTGGAGAGTGGAGCTCACACCCAGTCCGTTTTACAGGCAGAACAAGTGAGATGGTCTCAGTCTAGCCCAGGGGTGGGGAAACTTTTCGGCCTGAGGGCCACATCGGGAAATAGAAATTGTATGGTGGGCCATGAATGTTCACAAAATTGGGGCTGGGGTTGAGGTTGGGTGAGGTGCAGGCTCTGGGGTGGGGCTGGAGATGAGGAGTTTGGGGTATAGGAGGGTGCTCTGGGCTGGGACCGAGGGGTTTGGAGGGTGGGAGGGGGATCAGGCATGGGGCAGGGGTGGGGGAAGGAGTGCAAGTTCTGGCTGGGAGTGTGGGATTGGGGGTGGGACTGGGGATGAGAGGTTTGGGGTGCAGGAGGGTGCTCTGGGCTGGGATCAAGGGGTTTGGAGAGTGGGAAGAGGATCAGGGCTGGGGCAGGGGCGTGGGGAGAGGCTCAGGGGTGCAGGTGCCAAGCGGCGCTTATCTCAAGCGTGGTGCGGCCCCGACCCTGTGCCCCGGCTGGAGTGCCGGAGTGGGGCCGAGCTGCATGGTGGAGTGCTGGAGCGGGGCTGAGCCGTGTGGTGCAGTCCTGACCCAGTGCCCTGGCCGGAGCAGGGCTGAGCTGCATGGTGGAGTGCCAGAGCAGGGCTGAGCCAGGTGGTGCAGTCCTGACCCAGTGCCCCAGCCGGAGCTGGTGCGGCCCCCAACCCAGTGCCCCGGCCGGAGCAATGGAGTGGGGCCGAGCCACTGGTGCAGCCCCCAACCTCGCACCCCAGCGGGAGCACCAGAGCGGGGCCGAGCTACATCGCGTGGCTCGTGGGCTGGCTTATATCGGTTCCTGGGCCCATTTCGGCCATAGTTTGCCCATCCCTGGCGTAGCCCATGGCTTATGTTTCTACACATCAAAACTACCAACCCCACTTGTCCCAACTGGAGGAGACACCTCGGACTGTCTAGCAGGTGACAGAAGCATCAGGAATCCCTGTCCTCACGTCCACTCCCCTCTGCATGCCCACAAACTCTCTGGGTGAAATTCTGGCCTCTCTGAAGCCCATGGTAAGACTCCCCTTGACTTCAATGGAGCCAGGATTACACTCTCACACCCAGGCCACAGAGGACAGCTGGACAAACA
Source organism: Mauremys mutica (assembly GCF_020497125.1). NCBI lineage: Eukaryota > Metazoa > Chordata > Testudines > Geoemydidae > Mauremys > Mauremys mutica. The sequence continues at coordinate 41,335,991 of NC_059080.1, forward strand.
CCCACCAGCACAACTGCAACCAAGTTACTCTCTTGTTGACAGTCTAAGCAAAGAGGCCAAGGAATGAATGATCCTCAGTGAGTGAGACGGAGAAACCCTTTCATACTCCCAGAGAAGGTCTTGCCAAGTGCAGTCCAGGTTTGCTTAGTTAGCAATAAGGGATGTGGCAGGTTGAGTTGCAGGAGAGAGATCTTTATTCCACATGCTGAGAGGTCAGGGTTTCATGCTCAGAGGCCTGTGTTTGTCCAGGAGCTTGCACTCCTGAGCTCCAGGTCCAGATGTCACACCAAACTAGGTCCTGCTTGGAACCTGACCCTCTTTTTCCAGCCCCCTCATCAGAGTATGACAATGAGGAACACGGCTAGGGAAGTTTACACTGCTGCCACTCACGCTGTACCTGCCATGTAGCGACCCAGAGGAGCTTGATCTCCAGCCATGGCCTTTCACCTACATGAAATTAACAACAGAAACCCAAACCTACATCCCAAGCCCTCTCCATACTATAGCTAACCCTTCACCCCCCTCCAATATCTTCCTCCCAGAACAATACCAGTCCTTTATGTTGCACCTTACCTGGGAAGCTGAAGTGTCCAGAAACCTGCCTTGAGCCTTGCCCTCGGGCTCCAGGACCTAGAGGAAGAAGCAAAAAGAATGTGTTGCTCTGAGTTGCCACCAGCATCACTCTATAGCTCTGGTTGTAACATCTTTTTGTATAGGCTCCCAAATTTGGCTTGGAGTAGGTAAAACCCCAACAATTCCACAATGATCCCATCCCATTAAAAATCATTTTCAGGGACAATATTTTCCCATGAACTTGCAGCAGAGTCAGCCATGTTTTATGTTTCAAGAGCCATGGCCTTCTTTTGAAACATCTCTGATAATCTCTCTGGAATATGCTCACCTCCAGGAGTATTCAGACCATTTAAGTAGTGAAGCACAAACCAAGGACCCACATGGATTCTGACTGGAATTCTGCAGCTCAGACCCATCTCAGCACTGTAGTTAAAGGGATGTCCATGGACCCCTTCCAAACACTGATTTTCAAGGCTTGAGTTAATGGACTTTTAGTTGGTGTCTTTAGAGAATGGCTTTGCTTGACTGTGTGCCACAGATCTAACTTAATTTGTAGCTAACTTAATTGTAACCAATAGGATTGCAGTATGCAAATGAACTGAGGAGGAGGACGGTAATGAGGAAGGTTATAGCTCGTATCAACTAAAAGTGTTATTGCCCTACAGGGAAATGCCTTTATGCACGAGCCAAAGGTAAGTTCTTTTGCAAGGCTCAATTCTCCTGGGAAAGCAGTGTCACATGGGTGCCCTTGACTGTCCCCTTTTGCCACAGCTTCACCAACCCTGTTATGTTCTTCCCATACACTCAGAGCAACCCTTCACTTCCCATCTGAAATGGCTTTCATTATAGGTTAAGGAAGAGGACAACAAGAAAGAACAAAAACAAAGTCTTCATGAGAGAGAGAGAGCGCACGCACATACTGTCCGCATCTCCCCTCTAACCGTCGGCAGCAACTCCCAAGACAAAATGCCTACAGTTCATGCACACAAGCAAAGGTCTTAGAAATGTAACAGTGCAGTACAGAGAAAACAAAAGCAACGGTTCCACAGCTGAAATACATCACCAGGACCAACTAGACTCAGCGAAACCTTGAAGCCCAGTAAGCCCATTGAGTACATATCTGTGAGTAGCTCAGGTATCTAAATTACAAAGCCTACCACGGGATTCATGGCACAATACCATTTTCTTCTGACTCACCTCTGCCTGCAGTTACCTCCTTCACAAGCAGCACTTCTAACAGGGAGAGCCCAGAGAAGGTGTCACTGTTTCAGTGTATTCACATGAATGGCCCTTTGCACAGCAGTCTTAGTCTCCTGTAGTTCTAAGAGCATTAGGAGAGGATTTTTTTTCCACAGTTAGGGATGGAGAAACATGGCAAGCTCCAGCTACCTGCTGTTACTGTAAACATGTTATCTGTGAGGCAGAGCTGGCAGAATTGTTTATAACAAATACATTCAGCTGTATGATCAGCCAATTAGAGTTTGTTCCCATGATGTCATGTCTGTAACTTCATAACTGAGACACTTTGGTATGGTCCAGGAGGGGGTGGAATTTGTCTAGCCGTGGAGACAGAACCAGACCACCCTGTCTGAGTCCAGCTTTGAATGTTTGTCTGCAGGGTTTTGCTTGGGCTCATCTCACTCAAGAACCAGACAGAGCCAGAATGACCTATGACCTCCTCTGCAGACCCCGGTCCTCTCTCATTCCAAGCTTAACACTCACAAGTGGTAATGAGACCTGACAGGTGACTCCAGTCCATGATGGGTTGGGGACTCACTGAAACCCCCCCAACCAATTATATTTGTCATGATATAATGACAGTTGAAGAGTAACTTTGCCAGCAGCAGCACCATTTATCACCAGGAGAATTCATCCACAACGTGCCCTTGGTGAACAGGGGGATTAGATACCTTTGAAGACTGGTGAGGAAAGTGGGGGCCTTTCACCTGTTCAGATCTGGCTTGGGTTGGTGGTGTCTGAAGTCACCATCTGACATAAGGGCTGGAGCTAGGGGTGCTCCAGTGGTTTCCATTATATACAGGATTTACTGTTTGGTTCAATGGCTCACAGCACCCCCACTATACAATTTGTTCCAGTACCCCTGCCATATAATGGCCCACAGAAAGGGCTGTGAGGACTCAGAACATTTCTATTCTATAGAAGCTCTTATCCTGCCACCATCATTGCTGTATCTCAGTGCCTTCTGGTCACACATTAAGTGATGTTGCTAACCCCACTTATGGGGTTAGCATTCTCTCGCATCCTCACCCCAGGGGGAAGAATTGTGTGTTCAGTGGAATGGTTTGTTTTGAAAGGTGTTTTTCTTGATTTGTGTTTTAAATATCCATTCTGTTCTGTGTTTGTTAGCCTAGGCAGGTCAAAGACGCATACCTTGCCCTTGGAACTGAAGGTGGTAAGGTTTGTGGTAGCTCTTAGTTCCTGGAGGAGTTCATTCCAAGGTGTCAGACGGGCCTTGGGAAAGCTCCGTCTCCTGCACAGGTGAACTTTACCCTTGTGGTAGAGTTCTATTGCACCTGAGGTGGGGAGCCATCGACCGCAATCCTCATCCCAGAGCTGCAAGCAATCTTCTAGGTACCCTAGGCCAGGGGTTCCCAAACTTGGTTTGTGGCTTGTTCAGAGTAAGCCCCTGGCAAGACACTTTGTTTACCCATGCGTCTGCAGGTACAACTGCTCGCAGCTCCCAGTGGCCGCGGTTCGCCGTTCCCAGCCAATGGGAGCTGTGTGAAGCAGTGCAGGCTAATCTGCAAGCGGCCATACCTGCGGGCACTCGGGTAAACAAAGAGTCTCGCGGCCCACCAGGGGCTTACCCTGAACAAGCCGTGAACCAAGTTTGAGAACCCCTGACCTAGGCCCAGGCCACAAAGTGCCTTAAAGATAAGGATCAAGGCCTTAACCCAGCATTCTATGGGAAGCCAGTGTAGAGCACTGAGGACATGGCTGATGGGCCTGCATTAGCCAGCGTGGCTGAGGTGCGCTGCAGCATTCTCAACTAGATGAAGGTCCCTAAAGGCTGGTAGTTTCACATCCAGGTAGACAGCGTTGCTGTAATCCACTCGAGAGATGTGCGTAACCAAGGTCAGACCATCATTCACTAGGAGGAGAGTCTCCTAGCCAACTGGTGGCGGTAGATAGCCACCTCGGTGTGTAAGGCTATGAGAGCGCTCAGCATCAACAACGAATTTAGGAGCACTCCTGAACTCCAGATTGAATTGACCAATTGCAGGTGTGCCCCTCCACCAAAATGAGACCGCACCGAAGCTGCAGCATGTTTCCCGCACCTTGTCTAGTGGACTAATATCAGTGCCACAAAAGCTGTTGGCACAGCTGGGCCCCTTGTGCCGATGTCAGCAAAGAGGCTGAGAGGTGACTAGGCCCCAGAAGTTGACCTCCTCTCAGAGCCTCCAGGGCAGGGCTGAGGACATTGGCAAGGACACTCTGAGGGAAGCTTGGTCTGCCACTGGCGCTATCCTTTTGTCGGATGAACTCTGTCTCCAGGGCTGTTAATTTAGTGCCTTGCACTAGCAATAATTTCCTTCAAATATGACGTTGGACAAACTTCCCTACATAGATATTCCCAGAGCAGCACAATCTGTTTTAGCCGAAAAGCTAAATATTAGTCCTTTCAAAGCCCTCCCTTCATATGTATTTATACAACGGGCTCTGGCTGCTACAACCCATCTGGTCACTAATCCATGTTTTAAACAAAACCTCTGACACATAATCCATGTTCTCAGAACTATTTAGATAGCATGGACCAGATTCCCAGCTGGGGTAAACCAGCATGGCTCCACTGAACTGAGTGGGTCTCCTTCAAACTACACCAGGCAAGGATCCGGCCATATGTGTTGGAAGAGTCCATGGGCCTCATTCTCTGCTGGGTTTTAACAGTTTTCTGTCAGTGCACCTTCACTGAGGTCGATGGAGTCTCCACTGAAGTCTGGGTCCTGCAAGTGCACGACATGGTTGTGACAAAGTGAGACAATGTCTATTTTTTTATAAATAGTCTGTGTGACTCAGTTTCCCTGCCTGTCTGAATGCATAGAATTAAATCAGGGGGCGGCGGGTGCGGGGGGAAAGGGGTGGCAAGAAGGGGTTGTTACAGAAAGAAGCAGGAAAGGTAGTACAGTGATATCCTCAAGTACAAAGCTTCAGAGGAGTTCAGATAGCAGTGAGGGGAGAAACTACCAATATGGCTCCATCTGGGTTAGGATGGGTTACCTGTCCCAGTGCTAAGCCTGGGATAAAAGCCCATACAAGAAGGAGGGGGTTAGGGTGAACTACAGAGGACGTGGCAGTGGAAAAGCTGACAGCCTGGGAAACCATACTCCTAGAGAGGGATCAGGCTGCAGGCAGCGGTTTGCCCAATTCAGAGATGGGAAATAACAATCCAGGCCTGCCTGAGCTATGGACACAGAGGTTAAGGTTAGATAAGCAAATATGAATGTAGGACTTTTTGTTTTATACTTTGGCCCTGCACGCTTTGTACCGTTGGATGAAAGAATAAATGCTGCTTTGTTTGGAAGTAGTTGGTTTTGAATCATTTTAATCAGCTGCTGTCACAAGCTCCCAAAGGGAAACCCACATGGACCTGGTGAAATAGTCACGGTTGGTACCCAGGGGGGCTGTGAGCCAGGTCCTGGTCTGAGAGTGGGTGAATTGCAGAATTCCACCCCAGAAGAAAGGGTCCTGTTCCGGTACCAGATCTGTACTGGCTACAGAGCCAGGGCCGGCGCTTCCATTTAGGCAACCTAGGCAGTCGCCTAGGGTGCCAGGATTTGGGGCGGGAGGCATTTTGCCAGGAGGGCAGCAGGCGGCTCCGTGGACCTCCCGCAGGCGTGCCTGTGGAGGGTCCGCTGGTCCCGCGGCTCCGGTGGAGCATCCGCAGGCACGCCTGCGGCATGTCCACCGGAGCCGTGGGACGAGCGGACCCTCCGCAGGGACACCTGCGGGAGGTCCACTGGAGCCGCGGGACCGGGGGCAAAATGGGTAGAGCCGGCCCTGCGCCTAGGGCACCAAAAACCCTGGCGCCGCTCCTGTACAGAGCTTGCTTACACCAGCTGATGTATTCATCATAAGATACTTCAATGCTCTGCCAGGCATGGCTGAGGTTTGTTTAAAGCAGGTATTTTACACACAGTGCCATCAGTATATTACAGTTTAGCATTCCATTACACTGCCCCTTTAAGTTCTACATTCCTGCCATTTACAATAGTACTCTCTGAATCGTACTGGTTTTCTAATTACACAACCCGAACGTATAACAACTTGGTCATCTGGCTGTCCATTAGTTGTATTGACTGGCTGTGGTTGGGTTGGAATTTTTGAGTCTTCTTGTTCTTCATTCGCCATCTCTGGAATTTTCTCTGTTGATTGTTCTTTCTGAGGAACAAACTGTAGATGTCGACAGTTTCTGTTGAGTTCTTCGTTGTCGGTCTCAATCACATATGATCTGGGCATAAAATTATTTTTCTTTATGACCGCTGGAGTTGTCCATCCATTTTCTCTAGCCAATTTGACATGAATACGATCACCAGGTTTGAGACTGGGTAATTCTCTGAGTGACATCTGTTGCAAAAATGTTCATAAGCTTTTTTAAGCCCTTTTATCCATTTTGGCTACTCTCTTCATGTCTGTCCAATAGGTTATTTTCCAAAGTTGGAACAGTAGTTCTGAGTTGTCTCCTCCTCAGGAGTTGTGCTGGACTATAACCAGTAGCTGCTATTGGTGTTGATCTGTAACTCAGAAGAGCAAGGAATCGATCTTCTTGCTGTGAGATTTTCTTTCATAGAGCTCTCGCAGCCTCTCCATTCGCTTGTGGGTAATGTAGGCTGCTAGTAATAAAATCAAAATCATATTTCATTTGGAAGGACTTAAATTCTGCTGCAGTGAATTGTGGTCCATTGACCATCAATAGTTGTTCTGGAATACCAAAGTAAGCAAAAGTGCACTTCAGCTTTTCAGTAACAAGTTCACTATTTCTATATACCTGGAAAAATAGTCCACAACCACCAGATAATGATGTCCTCTGAATTTGCATCAAATCTGTAGCTAGTCTCGTCCAAGGTCTGCCTGGTAGAGGTGTTGTTATTAAACTTTGTGTTGTGTTGGTCTGTTAGTTCTGCAATATTCGCATGCAGATACTTTATGACCTTGCTGATGTCTGGCCACCACACTGACTGGTTGACACATTCACAGCATTTAGTTACTCCTTGCTGCCCTTCATGGGTGTGGTTTAAGGTTTCTTCTCTCATTTCATTTGGAATTACGATGCAATTGCCTTTAATCATGAGTCCATTTGACTTGCTTAATTGTCCATGCACTGCAAAGTAGTCTCTTGTCACTTCCTTAGTGTCCTTTAGATACTTGGGCCAATGTAACTTAGAACGTCCTGAAATTCCATGTCTGTTGAGGTTGCTTTTTGTAGCTGGAGCAGTATTTTTTCTGTATGTGTCCACAGCATCCACATATGCCTTTACATCAACTTCAAGCTCATGGGAAGTTGAGTGCTATGCTGTGCTCCATGACAGAGCGACTGCTTCAATCAGATTTTTTCCCAGTAACATACTTAGCAATTGGGTTAAATTGCATTAACCTTTGCAATAGACGTTGGCATTGTAGTGGTGCTGGATACAAGTCTTTTCTGTTGACGAAGGTTATAAGTAGTTTATGGTCTTTTATCCATGTAAATGAATCCAGTTCACACAGATATCTGTAAAAGTTCTCACACGCCTATATGCTCACCAGGCACTCCTTTTCAATCTGTGCATGTTTTTCTGTGTCTGGGTGTTTGACTATGTGTTGGACTTTAACAGTTCATTCAGTGGTTTTGTCACTGTAGAAAGGCCTTGTAGATATCAACTAAGGTAATTTACCATCCCCAGTATATGTCTCAGTTCTGGTACATTAGCTGGTGCATTCAATTCTCTAATTGTTTTTACTTTCTCAGAGCTAGGATGGATTCCATCCTTGTTTATTAGAAACTCAATTTGGGGTAGACGGAAAATGCATTTTTCCTTGTTTCGCTTCCGTCCAAACCGACTGATTAGGCTTAGGACTTCGCTGACGGTTTTGTTGTGTTCTTCCATCAAAGATCGATATCGTCCATGAAAACCTCCAACTCCATTTGTGTTTGTTAGCAGTTTTGCCATCTTTCTTTGGAAACTTTCAGGTGCACTGGGAATCCCAAAAAGGGCTCTTTGAAAGCAAAATCTCCCAAAGGGTGTGATAAATATAGTCAGCTTAGCACTTTCTTCGGCTAAAGGAATTTTTTCCAGAATCTGCTCAAAGCATTCAGCTTGGAGAATACTGTAGCTCCTCCTACTTTTGGGAGGAAGTCATCCATTGTTGGGAGGATATATTTTTATCTTGCGACTGCTTCATTAAATCTTAAGATCCACAGAGATTCATATTTTTCCATTTTTCTTTATAACTGGTACCATTGAGGCCCACCATGCTGTTGGCTCAGAGATTTTCTCAATTATGCCAATCCACTTTATTCTCTTTAACTCAGTTTCCACTCTATGAAGTAATGGGACAGGAATCCTGAGAGATGTACATACACGGTATGGTTCCGTGTTGTCTCTTAAGGTTATTTGTACTGGATCTCCTTTCAAAAGTCCAATATCACCAAATACTCCATCAGGTTCTTCCACCTTTCTCACTAGGCCCATCATGGCTGCCACACTGCAGCTGAGAAGGTCTTTGATCCTTTGATTACATACAAAGCTATGCATTTAGAGTATAAGGTGGACTGGCCCATGCAGTTCAGGGCTAGTCAGAGCTGGGGCAGGTGATTTCGGTTTTGGGAGGGGTTGAAGGTCACTGTAAGTCTCTTTTGAGATGAGTCCGAAAGAAGAGGCTGAACTGCTAACAAAAATATGCTCTATACGGAGAGTACTTGAGAGCAAAAAAGTGTCATGTATCTCTCTGCTAGGGGTGATCTGGGAAATCACTAAGCCTTATTCTGTGTCTAGTACGTTAATTGAAACAATAATTAGAGAGTTAAAAGACACCTAATAATACCTATCTCTTTATATATTTGTAGATTTCAAGGCCAGAGGGGACCATTGTAATCAACTAGTCTGATCTCCTGTGCAGCACCAGCCGGAGAACTTCCATATACTAATTCCTAGAGCAGATCTTTTACCAAAACATCCCATCTTGATTTTAAAATTGCAGTGACCCTGGCGGCTAGAGGTGATCTCACAGGCATCCCAGCCTCAGCATGGTACCTCGAATTTTTAGGTCAATAATGCCATTGCTGCCAGCTAATTTATTATCATAAATGCTCCCAAAGTCACCAGGTGTTGCCCATCACCATAATATCAAAACCAGGCTCTTCTTCAGACTCCCTCTTCAATCAGAGCAGACAGGTTCACAGGTTACTCTCTGGTGGCCCCCATCTGACCTCAAAGCCCAAACAAAAAGCACAGAATAAACATCATCCACCCACGCTGGCTTAATGAAGATGCAAAGTAACCAAGGCCCACCCACCCGGGGCTTAAGCTCCTGAGTTCTGCCCCCAGCTCACGACTATTCCCTCAAGCCTTCCTTCTCTCTGAGCTCAGAGAAACCAGTGGGCAAACTTCCCCCCCACTGCCCTCCTGGTCTGGAGCTTTCCCAGCTCTCTTCCCACAGCAGCTCTCTGGGAAAACTCCACCAGCTAGATCACTGTCTCTCAAGATCTTCCCCCACATCCCAGCCGCCCCTTCCCACCTCTCTTTCCCAACCACGGCCTTTTGTCTTCTCTTCAGTCCCCCGTGCAGTCAACTAGGCACAGCTGGGCTGGGCCTGCTTCCTCTTAAAGGGGCCTGGACAGTCTCATCTAACACTTTTCAGCAGTAGTTAAAAATGTGGGGGCTCCTATTTACCCTCTTTCTTAATACATGAGCAAGGGGACATTCAGTGAAACTGAAAGGCAACACATTTCAAATGGCTAAAGGAAATCCCATATACAAGGCACAGTTAACCTGTGGAACTCACTGACACAAGGCACCAAGCCCAGCAGAATTCAACAAAAGGGTAGACATTTGTATAACTAGTACTAAGAGCGAGCCAGCTCTGCCACTTGTGTAATTCCGTATAGCTCCATGGAGCTTCACTGATTCACACCAGCTGAGCATCTGGCCCAATACCTAGAATTACATTAGATAGGATAACATTTTCTAAGGGTGCTTTGGGACACTAGCCAGTCACTAACTGCCTGGGAGTAGATAGAAATCTCCCCACAGGCCCCTTAATGCAAAATTGTCAGTTATTTTATAGGGCTTTCTTGCATCTTTCTCCAAAGCATCTGGTATTGGCCACTGTCAGAGACAGGATACTGGACTAGACGGGCTATTTGTCTGTTCCTGTCTCACAAATCCTATGTTCCTTCCTATTGTGTTTGCTAATGTCATTATCTGCAGTTTTAGGTCTCCCTGTGTATCATTTCTGGATAGGCTGTGGCTCTTAATCTCTATTTGTTTATTCATTTTGCTGGAAAGCTTTTCAGTTCACCTTTAACATAACTCACATGTAATTTAATTACAAGGGATGTTCAGTGGTGAGTTCATCTTATCAGAGAGGAGCATTAATTAGATCATGAGCAGTCTAGGGGGAGGAGGAAGAAGCGGGAGATACATTGCGAGAGTGTGTGTTATGTCATCTGAGCAGTGATTAAATTATTATTATCCCCACCTCTTGAGTATGAATTTCTCACACAGATTGATGACTTCACATAGCAGAATTTCACTATCAAACATTCATTGCAAGTTTGATTTTTAAAAAGCCTATTTTATTTGATGAGGGTTTATGGACACACCTCCAAGGACCCAGTGGGACATTCCACAAGAATGGGACTGACCAATCCCATTCCTTGCTGGAGGATCAAGTGCTTGACTGTGTGTCCTAGGGCCTATAGTGAGTGTGAATGGAAATTCCCCTTTAGCTCAGAAGGTAGGCATGTGTGTTTTGGAGCAGGAAGATCAGTGTCCCCCCCCCCCCACACACACACACACATTGTTGCTGTGATGTTCTTAGTGACCGTGGTATGCAGAATAGTGACAAACGGGAAGTTGTAGATGGCCATGAATTTTGTTGTACTAGGTACACAGAACAGACAGGGTGGTGGGGATGTAATAAAGAACCTATTTCCAATACTTGCAAGGGAGTGATGGGGTGAAACGGAGCAGCAGTTTCTATTGCACACAGTCCTCATCAGCTGTGGCAGGATTACGGTTTTGTGGGGCCCTGGGCCAGAGTAAATGGGGAAATGGGGTCAGTGCATGGGGGTGTACATTTTTCCAGGGCCCCTGGGCACGGACCCCCATTGGCCCAGTGGCTAATCTGCCACTGCTCACCAGTAAGTTTGTTCTGGTGCTCCTTATGTTCTAAGAGCTGTTTATGAAAGGCAGAAAATTTGCATTTGATACACATTTTCCAAAAGTCACAGGCTGATCACAAGTTTGGTGGCAACATGACATACTCTGTGCATGGGCAGACAGGGAAGGTGCTGACAATGCTCACGTCACTCTCTAATGCCACCTACTGGCTGGAAGGAGCCACGCCTAGCACAGCTTAGCCAGAGAATAGGAAAACCTGACACAGAGGGCTTTGATGCAGCGGGAGGCTTCAAGGGAAACTCTCCCTTGGCCAAAAGCCCTTGGGAATTAAAGAGCTGTCCCATCAGCCTGAACTCTGACTGCTGAGTATATGCTTCTCCTTAATTACAATGGGAGGATAATCTCAATTTGGTTAAACCCCAAGGGTCTGATTCTCCTCTCACCCTGGTGTAGATGGGCAGCAACTCCACTGCAGTCAGTGGTGTTCCACCCACGTGGAGCCAGCATCAGGAACAGCAGGATCAGGGGCAGGATGTTTTGCCCATCATTTGTGGAAGAATTAATCAGAAAATTGCAGTCCGGCAGGCTTCAGCGCGGGAGTCCAATCCCTTTAAATCGTCTGTGCCCCGCCACCGAGCTCTCAGCCACGGATTATTTAAATAATGGCTCTGTTTTGATTTTATTCTATTTTTTAAAAGCACCCCAGGATTTTGTATCAAATCAGATATAAAATTATATTAATCATCCAAACATGGCTCCGCTGGATTTCCCAAGCCTCTGGAAGGTGGAAGAGGGGCAGGCTGACGGGTTCATGTCCATGGCCCAACCTGGGATGAAATAACAGCCTTGGAATGATGTCTGGAATAATGCCAGGAGGGATATTGCTGTCAGCCTTTCACTTGTGCAGACCTGATTTAATATTAGGACTAGATCACATGTGAAATGAGCGTGGTGATCTCAGCCTAATCCACTATAACATTCCAGATGGTGGGTCAGGGGGCTGCTGCGGAGAGCTTTTCCCATTGCTCCCAATACCCCACTGGGTCTCTCTTCTGCCTCTGTGTCTTTGTCCCCTACAAATACCCTACACAGGACTGACCCAGAGGCCCTTTCCCTTCACCTTCCCTTGAAGCAAAGCTTCACTTCCCAGAGTTACTTTATGTTTTTTAGTCTGGCTCAAATTCAACCCAGGTGTAGACTGGCACACCTTCATTTGAGAGGAGTTGTAATCACACCCTCTAGTGCCATTGCTGAATTTGTTCCTTTGACTCAGAGGGCCAAATTCTGGATAGATGATGATGGACAGATACGGGGCATGGGGACAGACAGATCCTCCATCTTACAGCAGAATTTGCCCCAGTCTTTGGAATCTATATGCTGCTCCAAAGAAAAATAGACAGAGAACAGCCTTGAAAAAAATACAGCATGGGGCAGAACCCCTGATCAGTCCAGATCTGCTCTCAGCCTGTAACCATGTCTGCAGGAAAGGTTGTCCTAAGACTGAATGCAGTTTTGACCTTGACTTGTTCTCACAGAAGCCCAGTACAAGGGCTGACTTTCCATGTGAGCAGGAGTTATTATATGCAGACCAGGGCTTGACAAAATACAGTGCAGGCGCCCCAGCCCCAAGGAGTCTAGAAAGGCAGGACACAGTGCAAGACCCTGAGGAGGGAGGAACTTGGCATTACTTTTTGTAGCACTATTAATTCACTTCCAGTGGGCAGCGCAAAGAAGCGAGGCTTTAAAGGGGACTGGACTGAGGATTGGGTGGTGGGTGGCAAGAAAGCTGTGGAAAGGAGCAGTTCTGAGGCAAGGACAGAGAAAGGGTGTCGCTGGCAGAGCACAGGCTGTGAGGGTGGAACATGGTGTGAGCTGAGACTGCAGAGGTGGTGGTGAGCCTTCCCTTGTATCCAGTAGGATGGTGAGTAGCGCACTCACACTCCAGGTGCAAGACTTGGTTCAAATCCTCTCTGCCTAATGTGGAGCAGGGATCTGATCCCAGGTCTCCTAGCTAAGTGCCTTCACTGCTAAGCTATAGGGACAGTCCGGAGCAGGCTGCTCTCAATCTTCTGGTGAAGCTGTTCCACTTTGTTAAAACTACTTAAATATATGGGAGCAGGGACTCAAACCTGACTTTGCCACAGCCCAAGGAGATGCCCGAACCACTAGCTAGAAAGTCACTCTCACTCTCACCCTCTCTCTGGCACAATACCTCGGGGCTGTGGATTCCACTAAGCAGCTGCATGCCTAAAGTTAGAGCTTCAAAGGCTCAGCCTAACTCCCCTTTGCAGATCTAGCCCTAGCTGTCTCCCTGTTCAGCATAGCATTCCATGGATGGCATGGTCTCTGGTCAACAAGAGAGACAAAGGGGGGACCCAAATGATGTGGAAACTTGTATAATGCCTGGTCTGCACTTCACAGTTAGATCAAGCCAGTTACTGCCTCTCAGCCAGATAGATTAACTATGTCGATGGAAAAACTTCCTGCTGTCAATGTGGGAAGCGCCCAGGCTATATCAGCACAGCTGCTGCAGTGGAGATATGCCCTGAGTCTGTAGCCAAGGGTCTCTTGTTTAACAAACGCCTCCTGTTCAATAAGATCAGCGATTCCACATATTGTGTTAGGGAGCATCCAGAACAGTCATGGATGTGCGGTGTCTGGGGGCGGCTCATGCACCCAAACTGGGTGGGGCCTGGTGTGGTTACTTCCTGACCTCAGTTTTTAAAATATCCCTGCAAAGTGATCCGGCAGGTGTCTGAATAGCTCCAAACCACAGGCCTGGCTGGCTTTCAGTTTTAAGTATCATATAGGAAGGCTCCAAGCCTTCAGGGGCAGGGAGGAGGGATGCTGCAGATACTTCTGCATGACTTGCCCTGGGGAGCTGAACCTTTCCGACAGGGCCTTTGTGTAACTTCAGCATTTAATGTATAAATTTAGCCCTGCTTTACATCCTACCCAGTGTAATTCAATTTGGCTGTCAGCAGACTGGCAGGGAGCCCAGGCCTCGTGGAACCACCCAGGGAATAGTACATCAGGCTACAAGAAACACCTTCCCAGGCAGCAGGCTGGAGCCTGCTCCCATCCTGGAGCTGCCTGGAGCCAGGCTGAGGTTATTTGTGGGGAGGAAGGAACTGAATCACTTTTTAAGGGGAGTTAACGCTGGGTACTGGATAAGGTGCCAGGCTGACAGACTCAGGAGATGCATACAGCACAAGCTGCCCCATGAGCCATACCCTGGCGGGACTCTGCCTTAAGGAGGTAATTCAGCCTCTATGCCCAGGCAGGGCATCCTGTTTCCCTGTTTGCTCCAAATAGGCCACACAGGGAACCACTGGCCCTCTGCAGCAGCAGCTGTGCAGAGACCAGGCTTCAGGGCACTGGACTGAGATGGGTGGGGACACACAGGGAAGGCCATGGTGGCTGTCTGCAAGGTCCTCCCTCAGCCTCTGCACCGCCCAGCAGAGGTGCTGTGCTGCCGCTCACAGAGCTTACTAAGCAATCCTCCCCAGCACACACCTCTCGGTTTCCCACAGCCAAGCGAGATGGAGTTACTGCTGCTCAGGGTAGCAGGAGTTATTACATTCCACAGCCCTGGGAGGAGAATGCGCCATACAGCAGCTCCCTACACAGCTCTGCCCCCTGGCTCCACACCCCTGTGCCACATAACCCAGCAGCATGGAGAGAAGCAGGGAGATGCTTAGCTGGGGGTGCCTTGCAAGCTCCCGTACCATCCTGCCCCTCCCTTGTCCTGCTCCCTGGTCCTTTATTGTGCTGGGTCAGGGTCATCCTGCTCCACACCAGGGGAGGTAGGCAGCTTACAGATCTGTTCTCCCCATTTAGAATCTGTGCCTGCTGCTTCCTTGAGAGCCTCCATCCATGGTCTCTTTTCGGAGTAGCGACTTCCTGAGTGCTGGACAGAGGCCTCTGACTCACCTTCCCACCTGGTGCTGGGTGGGAGCAACTTCTGATTGCTATGCTGGGGTAGGGCTGAAGTCCTAGGCAGGGAAGGCCCCACACCTCATTGGGAATCTCCTGCACCAGTCAGGCTACATGGAATGTGTAAAACCTCATCATGGGCAAGCAAACACGGGTGGGCGCTGTGACACCCTGGCACCACTGTCATGTAATTAGGATATGTTTTGTACAAAGTATGCCTAGTGAGGTATCATTTTAAAAGTCTTGATCTGCTAGACATTAATATCTGGTTGGATTGTATGTGCTGTCGTCATATGTGAAGTTATGAAGTTTGGCTATGTATGTGTCACTGAAACATGTTATGAGGTTGAAAAACACCCACAAGCAGCCTTTCAGGTACAACAGTAAAAGGGCCAAACAATGTTAGTGGCTTATTGAGGAAATGCACAAGGATTATCCCAGGAACAGTGTACAATAGAAACCTCTCAGAGATAGCACTACACAATGGGAACTGTTTGACCCAGGTCACAGCAAAAGAGCTTTCCAGCAAGTGGGAAGAAGATATAAAAGGGGGGAAATGACATCATGTGGGTACCTCACTCTCCCTACAACAACACATCTGGAGACACCTGAGGAACAAAGACTGAACTAGGGGAAAGTGATGGTCCCAGGCCAAAGAGATTTCTAGCCTGTGTATGAAAATCTGGGAAACCCAAGCTGCAAAGCCAAGGCAGCTTGTGCCTTAAGAATCTGCCATCCTGTTTAACAGTCAGGGTGAGAATTTGCTAATTCATATCCTGCCTATCTAGTATGTTAAACTCAGTTTGCGGTTTTGTTTTTTAAAAGGTAATCTACTTTGATCTGTTTGCTATTACTTAAAATCTATCCTTTTCTAGTTAATAAACTTATTTTATGTTTTAATCCAAAACAGTGTGCATTGGCCTAAGGTCCCTGGGGAAAATCTCAGCCTGGTTACCACAAGTGTGCATGGTCGTCTTCACATTGAGGGAGAGGCGGACCAGGTGTTAAACCCATATACTGGCCAAATTTTCACCAGGCAGGACAGTACTGCTCTGGGGTCCTAGGCTAGGAGGCTGGTGGTTAGAAAGCCTGCGTGTGACTGCAGTGGGTGTGTCCCTACCTATGTGAATGCTGGTGAAAGTGAAAGGTTGGAGGGCTTTGCAACTTGTCACAGCAGCACAGTGTGAGAAGGAGCCCAGGCTGGTGGGTCGGAGGGCTCAGTGGTACCCCAGTTCCAGGTATCACCCTGGGGGGACCCGTCACAGGCACGTTACAGGAAACTGAGGCTAAGGCTACACTGGCGCTTTACAGAGCTGCAACTTTCTCGCTCAGGGGTGTGAAAAAACACCCCCCTGAGCGCAGCAAGTTACAGCGTTGTAAAGCGCCAGTGTAAACAGTGCTGCAGTGCTAGGAGCCGTGCTCCCAGAGCTGTAAACTAATCCCCTTGGGGAGGTGGAGTACCTGCAGCGCTGGGAGAGCTCCCGCAGCAGCGCTTTGGAGTTTTGAGTGTAGCCATGCCCTGAGAGGGTTTGCACCGATCAGCATCAGTTAGTTACAGGAAGGGCTAGTGACACCAAGCTAGCAAGAGACAGACATGGGGCAGTCCAGGGAGGCACAGAGAATTCTTTAGGCCCTCCCGCCCCCACACTTCCCCCATAGACTCTCCAGGCCCTGCTACCCTGATGGTGTTGAAGTGTCCCTCATGGTGCACATGGGATGGGATTGGCTGCAATGAATATAAAAAGAATTCTTTAAGGAGGCTGCTGGACACAAACTAACTTTAAGGTTCTCTCTCACCCCCTGACTGATTCATACAGCCGCTGCTGCCACCCTCTGGGCTGGCACTGTGGCATTGGAGTGGGCACCTCCACATGAACTGCTACAGTGTGAACTACTGCCAGAACTGGCACTGCAACAACTCATATCCTCTGTGGATCAGCACAGTGGGGGACGTGTAACACACACACCACTGGGTTAGCTCATCATTCAGGGAGCCTTATTGCCTGGCCTGGCTGAAGCAGCCTGGGAAGGGCTGTTGATCTACATGCCTGGTGGACTCCAAGCTCTGAAAAGCCCCATGCACTAAACAGCCCATGCTTAGCAGCAGACAAACACACGTGGCCTAGCCCCATATGCACACTGTTGGTCTCTTTGGATCTGAGGCTTCTGCAATAGAACACACAGTGAAGCCCACTAAAGGGCTCCCAAACTATTTAAAGGGATACTCCCCAATTCCTATACATTGCACGCTCTCTGGGCTCTGTTCTGGAGATAAAAGGGGGAAAGCTCAGGATGGCAAATCCAGATCTAAATAAGCGTAAGTTTTTAAAAATAAAGTATTGCCAACCCCAAGAATTCAAAAGTCACAGGACTGGCTTAATAATCTTGAGATTTAAATACACACCTCATTTGGATTCTTATTTAATTGCTGTCATTTTTTTTTTTACCTTTTAGGTCACGCTGGAGTCACATTTCTAAGCTTTTATCCAGGACCACAAGGGCTAGAAACATACATTAAAAAAAAACAAAAAGAAAGCTAAGTTTATCATGTATTCACATGACTCCAGGAGCTGGGACTTTCAGAAATACAACAGATAGTACCAGTCTCATCATTAAATCATGAGAGTTAGCAGCACTGGAAATACAAAGGGAGGGGGAAAGTTGCCTCCATATGAAAGCTTTTCCTTGGGACATTTTGGAAAGGACTCTGTAATAAAACCTAGCTCTCATATTGTGCTTTTCAGCAGCAGATCTGAAAGTGCTTTAGGAAGGGAGGTAAGTACCACGATCCCTATTGTACGGATGGAATGGAGGGAGGTGACTCCCAAGGTCACCAGTGGTGGAGTTGGGAATAGGTGCTCTCTCTCCGGAGTCCCAGTTCAGTACACTACCTTTTAGGTCACACTGCCTCCCTACAGTATTCAGGTCACATTCCACCTAGCCAGATCAAGGAGGTGAGGGAGCCCTAGTTCAAATGCAAAGTTATTTGGTGAAAAAGCTCCAGTGTGTTTTAGCAGAGATTCAGAAAAGCTGCTCTCCTAGTGTGAGTGGCTTTCTCCCCCCTCCTCCACCCCTTAGGGACGGAGCACCCACAGTCAGCCACCTCCATTTCCTCAGAGACAGGAAAGGCTCAGCCAGGCCTCGCTGAGCCAAAAGGGCATTTTTCACATAGCGCCACAGAACCGCAGGGCTCCCTGCCAACTTCAGCAGTTCTCTCTCCTCTTCCCTCCCTCCCGACCCACTGCCATGAAAACCCCAGACTGTCTGACAAAGAGGAAAGATGAATGGAAAATGTCACCCTAAGCAAAAAAAAAACCCTGGCGGGACGCACTGCAGAAAGAGGGAGCTGTGGGCTGTGCAGCACCATTAATTCAGTAATGCTGGCAATATCAATATGGACACCAGCAGGGCACCCCAGTTCCAGGGCCTGGCGCACCTTGGAGCTCTGCAAACTAACTCCCTCTTGCTGAGATGTAAGTGCCACCCCAAGGGAAAGAGATGAAGCAAAGTTAGCCAAGCAGGCGGAGGTGGTCCCTGTTTAACCCCTGCCTGTCTTAAGGGGGCACAATTCTTGTCCAGTTAAACAGACCCTACACAGATATCCATCACCAGCTGTGTGCAATTTAACACCACTGTATCCTTTTGAGGCCCACAGAAGAGTTATCAAATCAGATCTGCCTTCAGATTTCTCCATCTGTGCACAGTTGCAGGTGTGGTTTGGTTGAGCATTCTCCCCTAGGATTTCCCAGCCAAGCCCCCTCATGGGCTGATCAGACAAGACGGGGAGTCATACATGGGACAGAACAAAAGGCTGTTGTGTTAGGAGCAACAGGAATTACGGGGGCGAGAAAGAAACAGCGGAGCTTTTCATAAGAGGTGGGCTGAGCAGGATAGAGAAACTTCTGAGCGCCCAGCCCCTGTGATCTCTGTATCCTTTCACCACTGACCTAACCTTGTCCTCTTCCCCTTTTCTGACTCGTGTCTAGCTGCCATCAGAACTCATTTCTCTTTGACATTTCCCTTCCAAAAATATACATTTATCTAGCACTGATCCAGAGCAAAACCTTCCACCTCCCAGATTGGGTCCCAAACAACAGCTTTCCTTTGTTACTCCCATTCTCACACATGATGAGTGGATTCCAGAAACCGAAACATCACTTTGGCAGGCACTTCTGTCCTTTAACCTCCTTATCTAGATCTGAGCCACAAACCAGCAAGGTGACGCGGACAAGCAGCAGGGGCCAGGGCCAAAGGATGCAGGCAGCCTCCCCCCGCCCACAGCTCTGCCAATTCACGATAGTCCCGGCTTTCAGCATACCCTGAGAATCCAGTATCAGCAGCCACATACAACCCCAGCTCTCCTGATTTTATTGTGAATCTCGCAATAATTGATGTTTAAATCCCCAGCTGCTGGAGTCATGGGAATAGATAGGGAATCTCAGCTTTCCTTCTGAAAAATAAGGAAGTTTCTAGCTCTCAAGGTTTCAGAGAAAGACATGAAAATATGATCCCAATAAATTTCAAAGCTCAGAATCGGAAGGCAAAGAAAACATACCCAATATATCTTTTGAAAGTTCATGATTTTTAAGCCAATCTTGTACTTTGGAGGAGCTGACTTGTGATTTTTGAACACTAGGGGTTGGCAGAACTGGGACTGCACCTCAGGTCTTATCTGCATCCCCCAAAATCTATCATTTTGCTCCTAGGACCTCAGATAGCTCTGCCAATGCACCTCAGTGCTAACCTACAACATTGCCTGGTGTTCCACAGTGCTCCTCATCCTGAGGTTAGCCCACACTGCTACTCCACTACCAGGCTTCTAATACAGCTCTGCCCATACCCCTCAGTCCTCAGCCACAGCAACCTGGGGCTTGTTCTAGGGGGCAGGCAAGCCGAATGGTCACCCTGGGTGCCAACCTGCTGTGCCACTTGGCTCCCCTGCTCCTTGGCCACTTGGGACGGGTGGGGTGTGAGAAACATCTTCTGCCCTGGCCAGCAAAATGGCTAGGGCCGCTTCTGCAGCATCTTCTCCCTGCTCTCCAGTGCTGGGCCCCCAAAGCTCTGCCAATACACTTGTCCTGATGTGCAGCCCTCTGCTTTTCCACTACCAGGCTCTGCTGATACCCCTTAGTCCTCACCTGCAACCCCCCACCCCGCAGGACTCTGTGTCTAAACAGAGACTCCCAATGGCATGGAGGTTAGCAGTCAGCATTGCAATGCGTGACCAGTCTCCTGGGGATTAGATGCAGACCCACAAAATCCATTCCATCTGTGACAACCTTTGAACTCAGGCCATCAGATTACAAAGGGCTCAGCTAGCACTGAAACCTGCTAGGCAAAGCAGCTTTCTTGGATTGTGCCTTCTTGGAACACTTGGCTTCTCTCAAAATAAATCCTCCTGGCCAACAAGAATGACACAGCCTGCAATTTCATGTTTGCTGTCTGGAATGCAGAAGCCAGAGACAACAGGGCTCACATTGTGTTTTCCAAAGGTTAAAACACAGGGTACAGATGTTATCTTAGTTGCTGTCTGAGCCCTTTAAATCCTTCTGATAAATAGATATGTCCCTCCCTGCAGTCTCAGACTAGGTTCAGTGCCACCATTGATAAGAATGTCTCCTCCCACGAGAACGTTGCTGTGCTGGGGGAAGACACAGAGGGGCTGTTTTGCGGGGGGCGCAGTATTGCTCTGGACTCGACCCAGAGCTCCCCGGCCCTGCTGCTTGTAATAACTCTGCTCATGTAGATTTATTTCCTGGTGCACAACATTGTCTGGGAAATACGGTTGGGAAAGCGAGTCTGGCTGCAGCTGAACTCTCTCTGACCCCAGCGAGGCCAAGTTTTGTTGATGCAGAACAGACCGCCAGCTCCCAAGGTTTACCTTGGAACAGACGCGGACAAATACCTGGCGAGGAGGAGGAATGAACCGACTTTGCAAAGGAATAAATCAGCCGCAGGCGCCCAGCGCTGTCCCAGCATAATCAGCATAGGAACCAAGGCCTGCAGCTGCCTGGAGGGGGAAGCTGAAGGGTAGGAGCTAGGCTGGGTGGTCCCTCAGCAGAGCAGAGAGGAGCTGTCACATGGCACAAACTTCTGCTGAAGCTGCCAGTGCTGCCATCTACTCCCTGGCAGGCTTAACCCCAGCCATTATAGCGAGGCCCATCCATTGGGATGCCCTGACTGGGCTAGGATGCAGGGAGGCTGGGTTCAATTCCCATCTCAGCCACAAATGTCACACGTGACCTTGGACGGGTCATTGAATCAACCCTGGGCTTCAATTCTCCCATCTGTAAATAGGACCATCTCTCCCTCCCTCATTGGGTAGTTGTGAGGAGAACATCCAGGACTGACTGTGAGGTGCCCAGACACTACCCTAATGAGAGCCACAGAAGTATCTAGAGTGATTGACTCTGTTATGGGCCAGGGCATGTATCTTAGAGTCCCTATGCCCCTTCACCCATGCTAGGTCCCTTAATCATGAAGGATGCCTTTGGACTGAGACCCAGAAGACCGAGTCAATTGTATGAGGGGGCTGCTTACTTCCCATTTAAGTGTTATGTTCCTTCAGGGCTTCAGCCAGCCACCTGCAGGGGTCAGAAAGGGATTTTGTCTACCCCCAATGTATTCTGAGAGGGTCTTCTTGAAAAATCTCTTTCATTTGAAGCATCAGGGATAACTACAGCTGAAGATGGGATATTGGACAAGGCAGGCCAGGCCTCTGCATTGCACCTGCTCAGGTGCTTGGCTGCCTCATTCTTGCTCACATGCTATGTGGGGGGCCCAGAAGGAGTTTCCCCCCAGGGCAGATTGGCAGTGACCTTGGGAGTTTTCACCTTCCTCTGCAGTGTGGGGTGTGAATCACTTGCCAGGATTATCTGGGTCTCTCTCACTTCATTTTTTCCCTGCCTTGCAGGGGCCTCAGGCACTGGTATCTCTCAGTCCCTCCTTTGCTCTGCCTGTGGCACAGAACAGTCTGGTCTCCAGGGGCAGGTGCTGGGTTGTGGTGGCGGCATCCTCAACTATAGAAGAGGTCCCGCTGCATGATCTACTGGTCCCTTCTGCCTTATATCCACCTCTATGAATCCTGGCTCTGCTTCAGCCTTCCCCTGTGATTTAATCTCTCTGGTCCCTCAGTTCTACACCAGCACCGGCACAGCTGATGACTGTAATAAGCAGCAGCCACATTTTCTGGCTCATGGGCACCTTGTGTTCCCTCATCTCTGTGGTATATCCACCTCTGCTGTGTTTCTCATGATAGACGCAGGTTGTAAATGCTTTAGAGTAGTGACTATTAGAGGTAGGCGAATAGCTGATTTTTCAAATTGGCCACCGCTCTGATAAAAAGTGGGTTGGGGGTGGGAGATGTGTTCTGGATCAAACCAAAATTATTATTTTTCCCAAATTTCTTGGTAAAGCAAAGAAGTTAAAAAAAAAGTTTTGGGTGGAATGAAGTGTTTAGTTTAACCCACATTGAAATGTTTCATTGCATTTGCTGGGGGGTTACTGAACCTCCCCACAAACCATTAGGGAAATTCTGAAATGAAACGTCTTTCTGAAAAGTCAAACTACTTCAATATTTCTGAAAAGTGTATATTTTTAATTTACTGAAACTATTCACCATAACGGACCTGAATTCATGAATAGTCTTTGTCGCCTCAAATCTGCATTTTTGATGCAAAAAAAAAAGGATGAAAAATGTCACCCAGTTCTAGTGACCAGCCTTTTGTTTATATGTTTGTACAGAACCTAGTGCTATGGATCACACTATCCCTAACTCAGGCCACTATTTCTCAACCTTTTTTCATTTGTGGGCCTCCACAAAATTTCAAATGCAGGTACAGACCCCTTTGGAAATCTATTGTCTGTGTATCTAATTGCATTCTGTTCAGTCAGTTTGCAGACTAATCTATTGCAGACCTCTTAGACATTGTCCATGGACCACAGATTGAGAACCACTGCACTAGACAATACTATAATAATTATAATATCACAGGGGAATGTGACAGAGCCCTGGTTATTTGGTGCTTCTGCAACTATGGAAATTGCCACATTATTCCCCCCTCACCACAGAACTTTGCTTTAGAACCTAAACCTACCTTTAAAACAGTGCTCAAATGCTGGCAGCAAAGAATGCCTTCAAACGTACGTGGCTGCAGCATAACTGATGCAATGATACCTACCTCAGCCTGCAGCCAGCCTGAAACAACAGCTCTGAAAGCGGCTGAACAGCTCCATGCATTTCAGTGGGGTAGGGAGGCTGAAATGGTGTTGTAGCAGAAATATCTCCATCCCAAACTGCCACCTCATCCCCCTCCCCAGGTGCCAAAAAGCTATCCACCAAAGCCTTCAACCACCTTCCCTCCCCGCACCCAACACAACTTAGATTGGGCAGTTTTACACAGTCGTTGCAAAAAGGAAGCGACACATGCAAAACTGCAAATGTGACTAGCCCATTATAGCCAACGCCCAGCATTCAACCGCTAGCTTGCTCCCCCACCCTGCCAAAACAACGAGATTTTGAAGAATGAGAAGTCTGGGATTCTTTTATTTGCATTCTGGTAGCTGAATCTTTAGGATTCATATTTTCAAGCTTTGCTCTGCAACAGCAAGCATCAGAAACTCTGCCCCCCCACCTTTTTTTTCTTTTTAAACGAAATCTGAGATTCTGATGACTCCAGGACCTGGGGCATTGAGCAGGAAATACAGAGAGCGAGCTGGCAATGCTGAATTAGCATAAAACAGCAAATGAAATACCACAGGGGCTGCTGTCCTGAGTATTAGGACTAGGAAAAGCAATGTGACCTAGTGGAGAAAGCCCAGGACTGGGGCTCAGGAGAGGTGGGTTCTATTCTGCAAGTCCCTTTGTGCCCCAGTTTCCCTATGTGTAAAACAGATAACGCTCCTGCCTTCCATTGGGAAGCCCTTTGAGATCCACTGATGAAGGGCCCTATGTAAGTGCTAGGCAGTATTAGTCAGCTCAATCTTTCAATTGAACCCTTCATTTATTCAGTTAAATGCAGCTGCCTTAGATGTCCCAGTCTGTTGCCCCAGGAGGGCCTTTGCCACAGTATTTCAGGCCAACTGTCCACAGTGAACATAGGGTCTTGACAAGAGGCATCATTTACAGTTGCCCCCCATCCCAGACCTTGGTTTGCCCCCCTCTCCAACTTTGGACATGGTCATTAGGACAGCCTAGTTTCTAATTTGTGATGCTTTTCGGGACA